>NC_031981.2:7241375-7562208 GCF_001858045.2 Oreochromis niloticus | reverse complement strand
TCTTTAGCTAGAAAAATACAATCCACATTGGTGTTTTGAGGCTCCACTGATACCGCCAATTTAATGGAAGGCTCTTACCAATACTAGTCATGTTCTGCACTGTCAGATGCACTGGAGAGCACAAAATGTAATCACACATAGTCAAACTTGGCACTGGCAGTTTTGTCATTATTAAAAGTCTGTTATGGGTTTAACAGCATGTGTTTTATTATATAATAACATGACATGAATTCTGGAAGTAGCACCCAAACTGATTTTTGTTTCTGAAATCAGTAACAATTTAAGCCTGTTTCTCCCCCGGGTGATTTATGCAATTTTAGCTTGTTGTGTTTTACTTTATGGTATAGTAGTCACGTGTACGCGGAAATATCTAAGCAGTTCTTTATTCGGTTGTCATTTGGTTGGTTTAATTTTTTTAAAAACCCACCACTCTTCTTTTTATGTTGCCTTTGAAACATTGGGTATTTTTACATAAGCATACATAGTTATTTAAGTATTAAAAACTTACTTCATTCTGCTTACAGTTAAACTGGTGTCCATATCTGTGATGCCGTTAAACCCCTGGCTAGAGTATAACTGTGTTGTGGTAGACTATACCACCACAAAACCCTTCTTGTGGCCTTTCCAAACCAGCTCTGCCTTTAAGAGAGACTTGTAAGCTTGCCTTCAGAGCTCTGTGATCCTAATCCAATCCATTGAGTGCAAAGAGGAAGCTGTTAGACTGTGGAGCTGGCTCCATCCATTCCCACCCTGACCGCAGACACACAGGTTACAGCGTCCCTGTCTGCCTTATCTCCAGGAGCACTGGCTCGGCTTCAGACCTACGGCTCAGGCCCAGCCCCTGCTCGAGATAAAGCCCGAAATAGACCACTCTCACTGACAGCAAGGCAGCACTAGATAAGACTGTTGTGTCCACAGCTTTGAGCTGGTGGCGAGGAGGAGCAAGAGAGAGACCGTAAGGAAAGTACAGATATGGTGAATGCAAGGTGTTAATACCGATTGTGCCTAGTGATAGCCCTTTGGCCCTCTTATTCAGCCACAGGTAAGAGAAGTCATAGTTATCGAGATGCACAAATATCCCCACGCCCCACACTTTTCTCACTGCTGAGCCCATTGATTGTGCCTATTGACCCATGCAGCTGCAGCCCCAGCCAATTTGGTTGTCATGGCTTACAGCGATAAGAAAATTACCTTGGACTCCAACAGCTTCTGCTCATACATGTGCATATCTATGAAGGTTTATGCACGGCCTCCTTTAGCAATGTTATGCACCCTCTGCCTGATGGCAAACTGCAAAAGTGCATCTAAGAAGGTTTTTCTCTCTTGGCATGCAGAAGCCAATCAATACCAGTGTGTCTTAGTAAATTAGATCATGTAGACAAGAGGCAGTAGTCAGCAGAGTCATCCCAAAGTAACCCCTCGCCTGGTTAGTTCATTCTCCATTAGACAATGGCCTGGAGTAATTGAATTGGCCTGTACAAGCTCAGGGCTTGGCCTTCGCTTTTTCGCCTTTGACAGCACATATTCAGGTCTGATAACTTTATTCGCCAGCCAAGAGCCAATTTAGAAGTATTTTTTATGTGTCTGGTGTTTGCAGTATTTAATACCCTTACATCTGGAACTGCATTGCATCCACGTTGGTCTGCAGACAATTACCAGAGACAGTTACTAGAGACATCTGTAGTACTTCATGTAATCTAGTACAAGCCATTTATTCATATATGTATCACTTTTGTGTTAAATTATTGAAGACATAAATAAAAGCCCTCAAGCTCTCCAGGCTGTCGAACTTAATAAGACATTTCTGTTTTGTCTTGTTATTTCGGGGTAAATAAGTCATTGTGGCAATGATGAGATGTAAGCTAATTACGTGCTCCAAGCCAATCAATGACAAAGCCGAGCATCAGTATGGGGAGAGCTTTTTAGATGGAGAAAAAAAAGGGTAAGAAAGGGAAGGAAGCTCTCTGTCTCTTTTGCTCTCCTACAAAAAAAAGTGCACATCAAGAATTTTTTTTAAGGACTGCTGATGAAGAGTTTTGGGGATTCTCGGTTCATATAGTTATACACTAATATGAAACATTCAAAGCATAAGGCTAATTAGGACACTATTAATATGCCCCTGTCTGCTACCCCCTTCCAGCCTCATTATTCTATTAACTTCAGTTTCTTTTGCTGGCAGGCCAAAAATGCCATTTATCTTCTTCTTCTTTTTTTTAATCCATTACTGTGGTTACTCTACTGAAGTACTTACATTTACATAATTACAGATATACATTACCAGCACAAGCTTGAAAACCACAAGCTTGTCCCAAAATCAAATACTAGTAGTGTTGTTTTGTGTTGTAGTATATTTGGATGGGAATGCTCGATTGTGTCTTTATTACACTGTCAAATAGATTTAAAACTGACAACGCCATCGTCGTATAATGAGGAGCCCCGTTAAAGAAATTTATCTTGGGAGTTTTGGGAAGAAGTGTTTGAAGACAGATTTTTTTGTATAAAACACATTTCTTTGGGTCTTTTGCCTTTATTAAAGTAGTTATGAGAGAAAAAAACAGAGCAAGGGGCCTCAGCTCAGACTCAAAACTATTCTTTTTATTCTTTTTACCAACTTTCTCCAACCTTCCACAGATTCTTCAAAGTGTAAACCTCCCAATTAAGGTAGCTTGATGTGGTTGTAGTGTTATTTCAAATGGAAAACAAGAGAATTTTTCATACATTGAAAGTTTGATGCAGTATTTAAGCTTTAAAAAAAAAGACAACAACAAAAAATGTTTACAGTCTAGAACGCAAGTTGCATTGCAACTTTATCTTTCTATGTCTAGGTCTAAAGTGAATTCTTTCTATGGAAGAACACCAGCGGTATATTATTTCTAGCAGTTACAGTATTTAGCTGTTTTATTTACTCAAGCGCTCCTTTGCATTATTTATTGCAGTACTAGAGCCTGTTGAACCCACAACACATGGATTTTGTGCTCTATTTCTTGCTGTTATAATCATGTCTTGCAATGTAATTGTTCATGGATCATTCATAATCAAGCTCTATGACAGAAAAAAACCCCACAGACTAAACATTCAAATCTGTTAAAGTACGAGTATTTTTCTTCAGCAACTCCAAGTGTCTTTCTGCGACAAAAACATCCAGTGGTGAATGTGTCCATAATCCCATGCGACGTGAGCAGTCAAGAGGAAGGGATTGGAGGGCTCGGAGAAAAAGACAGAGGATGAACGACTATAAGAGAGGCAGAGAGAGAGAGAAAGGGAGAGAGAAGACTTCCCCTGCTCCTGCCTTGCGGAAAGAAAGTGTTGGATTCAAGCCAGCCTCCCCATTTATATCATACTTTAAAAAGACCCTGAAAAGATGGGCAGGTGACCCTGTGCGACCAAGTCAAGTGGGGATATGACGCTCCTAGGTCTGGTAGCTCCTTTTCAAAATCCAGGTAATTTATTCCCTTTGCTTGATCCACTTTGCTCAGCAGAAGTTTTAGAGACAGTTGGCCAAACACAGAGTAAAGTGGAGCATCGCAAGGGAACAGAGATAATACGAGAGCTTCTCCCTGTCAGTGCAGCTGTGTGGGAGTTTGCTTTATCATGTCTGGGAAAGTGGTTCACTGTGTTCAATGAGCAAAGCGCAATGATGAAACCACAGCAGCTTGTGGTCAGGATAAGCATACAAAGAATTATTTCTAATGATTTTCAGTACTGTAATACGGTGCACAAGATGTACAGTAACTATGTGGTTAAACTGTTCAATGTGTTATTTATAATTCATGATTCTTTCTATTTCTTGTCAGTAAAAATATAAATGTGTACACTTTTGACAAATAGAAAGAAAAACATAACATCTTATCTTAAACAAAAAGGGATTTTGAACTTGTTGTATTTCTTTTCCATTCTCCACTATAATTCCAATTTTTCCCTTATTTCCAGCATCTATTAATCTATGATTACATCACTCTCATTCCATAGACTCTCCTCCTTGCATTATTCACAGCATCTCCAAGAACAAAAAAAAAAAGTCAATTTCCATCTCTTACAGGAACAGTCTACCAAAATGCACCCCTTTGGGATAATTATTGGATCTCTACGAAGGTTTGAACTTTGAGAGTGTTTAAACAAGAGAGAAAAGTGTGAAAATGTTCATGCCTGTCTGACAAAAGTGTATAAAGTGTGTAGTGAGGGGTTTTACAGCCTTAAAACATCTAAAATAATTGTAAAAAATAAAACTGGCTGCTTCGCGGATTTCACTTATCGCGGGCTAATTTTAGAATGTAACTCCCGCGATAAACGATGGACCACTGTAAATGCAATGATATGCTAAAACATGTGCAGAAATACATGGAAATACAGTATATAGGCAAAGATAGAGTTTGTACAATTTTAACAGGGTTGAAAGCCGGTATTTAGGATTTGACCACCTTTACTCTTCAACACAGTCTGAACTCTCTTTGAATTGAATTCTCTTCTTGTAATTTCTTTAAATAGTCCTCAGGAATAGTTCTCCAGACTTCTTGAGGGACATTCAAAGCTCTTCTTTGGATATTTGCTGCGTTTAGTTCTATACTCTGACAAGATGATCCCACACAGCTTCAGCCTGAGTTAGGTCCCCTTTTCATGCTGGAAAGATTCATAGGTCAGCGATAAGTAGTGTAACAAACAACAAGCTTTTTCTCTAAAAATAGTCAGGTACAAGGACTGAACTAACAATGAGTAAAAAAGCAGCGAATGTCCAAAGAAAAACTTTGAAAGACCTCAAGAAAGCCTGGAGAATTATTGCTCAAGGCTCCTTATAAAAAATTACAGTCTGGCTTATTAAAAGCAAACTATAACTGGCCTTTGCTGGTGCAGATGACAGCCTGAGTTCAAATTCTCCCTACCCTGTGCCCGGTAGGTTTAGAAATGCTATAGAAAAGCCTTTGTGTCACCAACACTTTAACAGTATGATGGTATCTTCAGCTTTACCATGAAGGAACAATAAGATACCTTATTTTCTGAGAGGATAAAGCTTTCTGCCCTCCATCCCACGGTTTCTCCTGCTGTCATCACTTATACCCAAGCCGCACTTTTGTTTATCCCTCCATCTCTCCCTGTCCCTCTCTTCCACCATTTCTCTTTGATAATGGCGGCCTCAGCAAGGGAATCTGCCACCATCCATTCCACGCAGCAGGTAATGGATTGAGCTGGGACCTGATCTGGCTATGGATGAGCCAGTCCGTAGGTGTCTGAGTGGGCGTTCAAATGGATTTGGAGGAGCTTGCCTGGAATAACACTCTTTGTCGCTAGCAGATTTGTTTTTCTAGGTCTTCTGTGTTCACAATTGGCATCATACGCCCCCCATCATGCACACACGTACACACACACACACACACATACATGCACACACACACACACACACACACACACAAATATACACATACCACCAGCCATCCTCATTCCTCAGACTACTGAAAAATCTCTGACATATAATTTTAAGTGCCCTTAGATGACTTACTTTTTGAATTGTCACTGCAAAAAATTTAATTGAATTAAATCCAAAGTGTAAGAAAATGTGTAAAACATTACTGTAGCATGCCATTTTCATATTGTCAGGATGCTTCTCCCCAGAACTCCATAATCCCGGCAATGTGGCAAAAGCGCACAGCTCCACATTTCACTTTGATCTCTGTTTTCCGCAAAAAGACAAACAGATCAAGAGGATTGTAGAAACGCCCCCGATGTCACGCTACTGATGCTGAAAATCATAAATTGCTCAAACAAGTCAGTTCTTGGTGGTGAGTCTGGCAGCTTATACATAATATGCTCCAAGCCAGTTGTGCGCCATCACTGAGAAACAGAGTAAATGGCTCAAAAAACAAAAAAACACAGGGATGTTGCGGTCTCCACAGAATCCTTGTAGATACCTGGAAACTAATATAAAACAACATCTGGTAAGGAATAATGGATGGAGATGAAATACATGTACTCGGCCTGTCTCTTATTTACAGTCTCATAAAAATATGCTTGACAGCATGGCTGGTTGAACTTGCTACATGACATGTGGTATTGTATGCTATGACACACTTTTATATATTAGTCTGAAGCCAAAAGAGACATAAATTCAGACTGCATGCTCTGGGGGAGTATTCCCAGTCAAATCTTAGCATAATTATAACTGAATATATCACTTTGTTTGACTATAACTGCGTACACTTATTTCCCATGCAACAGGAGCTCAGGTAATTAAAATGTGTTTATCTGTTGGAATGACCTTTGTTGCCAGAAAAATCTGGCCCAGTGCCAAATGGACAAATATATAGTTTTGTAGATATACATGTGTGCATTGCATATGTGCGCACCGTGAGCGTGCACGCTGGCAGTCATCTCAATTTGGGTGCAAATGCATGTGCTGGAACATGTGTTTGTGCTCGTGAGAGAGAGATGATGGAAGTGCGGTGACTCTGCCTGCAGGCAGCGGCCGCCACATCGTGCGAGAAGGGGGTGCACATGAGGCCAGACACCTGTTTTGCCCAAAATGAATTATGAATTGAAGCCAAGCTCGTGTTATTTTCTACACAACTGACAACGGAGGCCAAGGCCAAAGACCTGAGGAGAGACAGAATGGGGCTGGCATCACTGAGAGCGCTAAACAATAAGCCATCCAGCCTAAGAAAGCATGAAGGTTATGAGTCCTTGTTAACTTTAATAGACTCTCTCATAACGTGGAATTGAATTCTAATAGATTTTCCTATTGCATGCTTTGCTTTGAGTCTGATGCAACTCAATTAAAACGGAGGCGAGAGAGCCATTTAAATCTTATGAAATATTCACTCTTTATGCGCACTCAACACAACACTTGTAGGTGGCGCTATCTTTTCAATATAGAATGAGTCATATAGGCTTTGCACTACTTTAGCTGCTTTAGCAACCTTCAACATGAATACACGTACTGCAAGCAAAACAAATTAACGAGCGTCGTTGGTGATGTTTCTTTTGTTTAAAAAAGCTAAAAACATTAATGTCTGTAAATAATCTCCCACTGACTGCCTGCTGCTATTTTCTCGTTTTTACGTGAGAGGCAAATACATTAATTTGGCTTTATTTATTCACACCTGCACCCTTTTCTATTTATGCCCCTGTTCAGATCTAATATATGAATTACTGCCTCCTTTAACATGTAGCCTGAGGCTGTTTCAACTTGTCAGGTTGCAGCTCCTTATGTAAAAATGTATCACCACTCCTAAAACAAGCAGGGAAGAAAGAGAGTGCGAGAGAAAGACCATTTGGCTTTTACTGTAGTGTGTGTGGGGAGACGTCGACTGCACCTTTGCATTAGTCTGTGCCCACTGATGTCACACATGCCACCCAAAGATTGTCTCAGACTCCAGGATGTTAGCTACAAAGTAGATCTGAAAATGTTATTTAAATTTGTTGTCCAGTGTCAGGACTCTGCATAATCTATAAACCAAGGCTTGATGGTAAGGTAAAATTTGAGTAAAAAATTGCTTATAAATGATATGGTGTGCCATTTCTAGTGTTTTTTTATCATCAAAAATGAATGCAGCTATCTATCTTTCAGATAATTTCATACTTGTATCCACTGACAGCCTTGGTGGAGATGCCAGTTTCCTTTTCCAGCAGAACTTGGCACCATCCCTCACTGCCAAAACCACTACCAAAGCATTTGCTGTATACGGTATATTTATTACAGTGATTAATTGTCCAGCCAACTCACCTGACCTAAACCCCACAAAGAATCTGTGGGGTATTGCCAAGAGGAAGCTGAGAAACAACCATCCAAAAAATCCAGACAGGCTGAAGGCGGCTATCAAAGAAACTTGGGCTTCAAAAATACCTCAGCAGTGCCACAAACTGATGCCACACAGCAATGATGCAGTAATTTTGTTGTAAAGAAGCCCAAATCAAGTATCGAGTGTATAAATGTACATAGATTTCAGAAGTTGGACATTTATTTTGTGAAAATTCTATTAAGTCACTGGATTCCTGATTTTCACGAGCTGTAAGCCACAATCATCCAAATGTAACCAAAGCTTTTTCACTTTATGTATAATGAATATAGCATATATGAAAGTTTACTTTTGAAGTCATTTTAAGAAAAAGATAACCTTTTTAGTCTTTTATTTAGTCAGTGAAAAAATCAATTGGCTGGAATATAAAGTTGTGCAATAAAATATATGTAATCATAAGGTCATCTTATTAATATTAAGCTATATTACAATTTAATTTGCATTGTAATATTTGATGAGTTTTCAGTAATATAAAGTAAAAGAGCTCTACTTTGTCACGTTTCTCTTTCTTAAGGTCCATATGTGAATAGTGTTCCTCCAAAACTCAAAATCTAAACACAGCTGACTGAAATGTTGATTATGTCCACATTAACAGTCTCAGCAGCCTTTGGTTCTGGCACTGTAGAAGGACTTTGCACTTGAAAAAAATGGAGCATGCACAACCAAATCACAATCAGAATGCTTATAAAAAAGTACAGACAACTCAATATAACTAAGTAAACTTGAACATTTAGCATAAATTCAGTGAATTATTTTTTGCATTTACTGTGTGTGGTCCAAGAAATACCATTTGCTCAAAAAAGGGGGAAAAATTGACCAAAAAAGGCCAATAAGTTAACCATACTCAGGAAACATGACAAAGAGCAGTTTTGCTCATTTGTATACTAATCTAATTAGCCCCATTATTACAGTACAGTATTGTTTGACAAAAAGAAAAGAAAAGAAAGAAACATAACACCCTTTGGATGCTTACTATAGAAATAAAAACCTCTATTTCTAAAATATACTGAAAGCATCTCTATCCATAGTCTGGAGTCAATGTTCTGCAGTATGGAATATGAAATGAAGAAAATGAGAGAAAAACAAAAGCTGAAGTGCTATTTCACCTTTATTTTGTTACTGCAATGTAGTGTGTCATAAAAAGGGGTTTCCAAACATTATGATGAGCATCTTATCATGAATCCCAGAGGATGTGAGGGTGTAATTACGTTCGTGCTTTGATGTATGGAAAGGGTTAGCGAGTTTGTTAAGCTGCATTGTCAGGAGAATACCCGTCGGTTATGTATATTCAGATCAGGAGTGGCTGTGGTAACAGTATGAGATCTATATCCCTCGCTGGGCTGACTTAAATCGCCTGTGCTGAATTTTTTTAAGAAGAGAGACACTTGTCAAGAGTAATGAACTACTCCAGTGACCCAAGTGAAGGTGAAATTTATCTGTGATCAGAATTATATCATCTTAAAAATGAATTCCCTTGGTCAGTTTATGCCAAAGAAGTCTAATAGTGCTGGAGTGCCACAAGTTCAAGAAAAGCTTCCAGCAAATTCTTCTCTATCCAGGTTATAAACATATTATTCTCTGAGGGGAGGCTGTCCTTCTAAATATCATTCTTCACACCTGGAGGTCACAGGTTCTGCACTGTCTACTCCGAGCACGTCAAAAGGAGCGACGGCAGCTCAAAATACCATTAGTATTTCATCATCAGGTCTATTATATGCACAGAAATGTCAATTTGCATAACGTGTCATACCCAGCCGGAGGGTGGCGGGGCTGTCTGTCTGTCTTTCTGCGTATTTGTCTAAAGACAGGAAGTGGTTGACATACTCGGGAGGTGTGAATTCCCTACTTGTGATTAATTTAGCCCTTCCTGCGGTGGCAGCCTGCTACAAACATTTACCGGGCTCAATTTAACTCTGATCAACACGTTCGCAGTGAATGCCATCTGGTGATTCGATACTGACAAATTACCTCCGTGTTGTGTTTGATAATGCCTCGAAACTGGCGTGTTTATTTTCCTTTGGCGGTTTATCATTACGTAAGTGGGGCGAAAATATTGACTTGACTCTCAGCCCGGGCTGATGGTAAAGTGAAACTAGACAAGGGCGGCAAATAAGTTCTCCTTCCCCTCCTGGAGGGATTTGGTTTTTGGCTTTGTTTTGCTAATGGTGCCAAAACTACAGCTGACTTCATCGCAGGATTTCCGACACCGCACATGTGAGGTTGGAATGAAAAATGTGTAATGAGGAGAGATGGAAACACGTGTGGGCGTGGCTCTGATGGGCTCATATAAGCGTGCGAAATGGATGCACAGAGATGCAGCTGGCCAGTGTTTGATTTCCACGCAAGCTTGGAAATGCGTTATGCACAGTTGTCTCCAGACTGTAGCAACTTCATTGAAGATAATCACCAATGGAGAAAGCAGACACTGTGAGCATCTCTCACACATACCTGTGGGGGTTAAATTGCAATATATTCTACTGTTAGTGATGTTTTGTTTTGTTTTTTCAAAGCAAAGCTGTGTGTTTATGCATGAGTGTTGCTACTGTGTTAATTTTTCCACTGGACCACACTAGTCAGGCTGTGCACAGCTGGCTTCCTGCCAGCTTCCAAGCTCAAACCTATGTTTAATTTCCATTCTCCTGCCGCATTGGCTGCCCTGTAAATTATTAATGTCCATCAGCGGCAGCGGTAGTTCATTTTCCAAGCGCCGTATTTGTGTCGGATGGGGAATAAAATAAAGAAACAAACTGAGATAAGAATAATATAAAAAGAGACTGAGAGAGAGAGTGGAAGGGGAATGAAATGTAAAGCAATAAAATGAAAAAGAGGTGTTGTGCTGTTTGTCATGCAAGATAAACTAACATGCTTCTGGTCATCTTGGCCCGATACAAGGGTGCAAGCAGGACGGGGGACGGTGTGACAAAGCAAGGATGAAGGGTGCAACGGTGCGATGGAAGGAAACCCAAGAGGAGCTCAAAAACAGGAGAGCAGAACCTGACCTACGTGTTATTAATGCCACACTCGGCTTCTGGTGGATTCTTGCAGGTCAAGGGTCATTGCACAGTGAGAGAACACTCCCCGAGCATGTACTCTTTTTTTTTTTTCCTCATTCTCCTTTTCTCCCATGGCCTCTCTGAAGGCTCGCTCACTCTGAGGGGGAAACGTTCTATTTAGCTGAGGCCGGTATTTTGTTTGTTCACTGGAAGCAACACTGCCCTTGGAAAGCAGCCAGAAGAACACTGCAGCACGGCCCCCTCTGCCTCCCTCTCTCTCTCTTGCTGTCCCTCCATGCCCCCCCTCCACTCTGCTTTCTCTGTCACCCCAGCCCCCTCCTCCTCATCATCTCTGTCTGCTTTTTCTGTTGTTGAGCACATCGCATAGCACGGCACAAACAAGTCCAGCGCCACAGCCAGAGTAGCCTGCGAAACAACCTCCTCCTGCAGCACGCAGCAGGGTTGAGGGCTGAGATTTATAGTGGCACTACTTCGAAATGTTGCCAAAAACTAAAATTCATGTTATATCTCATTCCCCAAAGCACTTAGAGACGGAGAAGAAGAAAGGTGAAACTAGAAGGTTGTTTATTTTATTTCGTTTTACAACAAGGCGTATTATGTCTTTCTTGCACTTTCCACTCCAAATGCAATCAAAAGTCATTTCTTTCCTTTTTTATCTATTGAGATGAAAATGATTCACTAGTGGTTTTCCCCCCTCCTTTTAAAAAAAAAAAAAAATCTTTTTTTCTGATTCATCACCTTGGCAACAAAGTGATCGTGATGGGAGAGTGGGAGTCATAATTTGGAGCGCTTGGTTAAAAAGCTCAACATTATCAAAGACTGTAAATGTGTTACTGACCTATATTCACAGCCCGCATATAGAAACCCATCCTATGAACCAGATCTCTCCTGTATTGGCCCATCCATCTGCTGTAGGTCCTTCTCCCCAGAGCCCGGTGGGAGGTAATGCTTCGCTGTTCCTACGCTGTGACAGGTGGAGCCAGATTGTAATGTTATTCACGGATAAATTGTCACAAAGTAATTCTTTGTCCCCGCCCACATCTCCCTCAGGTATCGTATATATGTGTTTGTTTGTGTCACTGTGTGTGAGTCTTTGTGAGCATTCGTGTGTCTGACACATAAATCATCAACATAATTATATCCAGAACAATGCTTCCGAACATTGTCAGTCCCATTTACCGTAACTGCTGTGATTCACCATAAGATGCAGTTAAAAAGCACACTGCAAACAGGTAAGAAAACTTCAAAGTAGGTCAGGAGTAACTTTAAATTTTCAGCTGCATAACCTCAAAGATTCTTTACAAGACCTTAAGGCAGTGGTTTGTTTTTCCCAAAAAAATATATCACTCTTTCTTGAAGTAGGATCCTACAAACCAGCAGAGGCAAACACGAAGAAGTACTGAAGTGCGAACTATGAGAATAACTGAACCGGCTGTGCCATTTGAACCCCAACTGAGGGGTTCAAATGCAAGTCTAGGTGCTGGGGGCCTTTTAAAAAAAAATGTATTTCATTTTAAGCACCTTTGAACATTTTAGGGAATACAGGGAGTGCAGAATTATTAGGCAAGTTGTATTTTTGAGGAATAATTTTATTATTGAACAACAACCATGTTCTCAATGAACCCAAAAAACTCATTAATATCAAAGCTGAATGTTTTTGGAAGTAGTTTTTAGTTTTAGCTATTTTAGGGGGATATCTGTGTGTGCAGGTGACTATTACTGTGCATAATTATTAGGCAACTTAACAAAAAACAAATATATACCCATTTCAATTATTTATTTTTACCAGTGAAACCAATATAACATCTCCACATTCACAAATATACATTTCTGACATTCAAAAACAAAACAAAAACAAATCAGCGACCAATATAGCCACCTTTCTTTGCAAGGACACTCAAAAGCCTGCCATCCATGGATTCTGTCAGTGTTTGGATCTGTTCACCATCAACATTGCGTGCAGCAGCAACCACAGCCTCCCAGACACTGTTCAGAGAGGTGTACTGTTTTCCCTCCTTGTAAATCTCACATTTGATGATGGACCACAGGTTCTCAATGGGGTTCAGATCAGGTGAACAAGGAGGCCATGTCATTAGTTTTTCTTCTTTTATACCCTTTCTTGCCAGCCACGCTGTGGAGTACTTGGACGCGTGTGATGGAGCATTGTCCTGCATGAAAATCATGTTTTTCTTGAAGGATGCAGACTTCTTCCTGTACCACTGCTTGAAGAAGGTGTCTTCCAGAAACTGGCAGTAGGACTGGGAGTTGAGCTTGACTCCATCCTCAACCCGAAAAGGCCCCACAAGCTCATCTTTGATGATACCAGCCCAAACCAGTACTCCACCTCCACCTTGCTGGCGTCTGAGTCGGACTGGAGCTCTCTGCCCTTTACCAATCCAGCCACGGGCCCATCCATCTGGCCCATCAAGACTCACTCTCATTTCATCAGTCCATAAAACCTTAGAAAAATCAGTCTTGAGATATTTCTTGGCCCAGTCTTGACGTTTCAGCTTGTGTGTCTTGTTCAGTGGTGGTCGTCTTTCAGCCTTTCTTACCTTGGCCATGTCTCTGAGTATTGCACACCTTGTGCTTTTGGGCACTCCAGTGATGTTGCAGCTCTGAAATATGGCCAAACTGGTGGCAAGTGGCATCTTGGCAGCTGCACGCTTGACTTTTCTCAGTTCATGGGCAGTTATTTTGCACCTTGGTTTTTCCACACGCTTCTTGCGACCCTGTTGACTATTTTGAATGAAATGCTTGATTGTTCGATGATCACGCTTCAGAAGCTTTGCAATTTTAAGACTGCTGCATCCCTCTGCAAGATATCTCACTATTTTTGACTTTTCTGAGCCTGTCAAGTCCTTCTTTTGACCCATTTTGCCAAAGGAAAGGAAGTTGCCTAATAATTATGCACACCTGATATAGGGTGTTGATGTCATTAGACCACACCCCTTCTCATTACAGAGATGCACATCACCTAATATGCTTAATTGGTAGTAGGCTTTCGAGCCTATACAGCTTGGAGTAAGACAACATGCATGAAGAGGATGATATGGACAAAATACTCATTTGCCTAATAATTCTGCACTCCCTGTACATCCAAGACTTGATCATCAGTTTCAGTTTGTAACATAAAATGGATAAAATACAAAACAATGTGTCCATATGATCGATTTTTAATGTCTCTGTGGAAACAAATTATGATGATTTGTGTTCATTTTGCTTAATTCATTCAGCCTTATATTATGTTCATGCTAGCTAATTTAGTGTTTGGAAGGGGGCTAATATGTTTTGCCCAAAGCATTCAGCAGTGAGTGATGCATTTGTCCCACCACATCCATTTTCATTTGACACATAAGCTGCATTAGTAGCTCTGGAACACCAGACTATATGGATATAGCAATGTTCTTTACAACTGTGCCACGTTGTCCACACTTGTTGCCATTTATTGTTTCTTTTTATAATATGTTCACATAGCTTGCCAGCTAGATTTGTGCAACAGTGACATCCCTATTGATAGTCTTGTTTGCTAATATCATAGCCAGGACTATGAATAGCCAAAAAACAGACTTATGCAGACAATAGAACCAAAGTTTCCATTTCAAAATGATGGAACTTGTAGATATACAGCATGTTTAATTCGGTTTAGAAAAAACTTCCACAATACTATCTAAAAGTCCTGAGCAATAGTTCTCCAGGATTTCCAAGTTTTTTTAAAGCTTTTTCTTTGGACATTGGCTGCTTTTTTACTCATTTTCAATACTTTCCTTGTAACTTTACATATTTTCGCACCAACAACGTGAGACCAATTAACCTAAACTTTGGCATATCGCAGCATGGTGTGTGGTGTGTCCTTAAACAAAAAGTGCTAGTCTACAGCAGATGAAAAGTATTTAAAAGTGATGGAAAAAGTAAAAAGACCTGACACAGTAGAGACACATCGGGCTCTTTAGTTAATTCTTGAAATGGTCTCATTGGAAGGCAGGCTGTTAAAGCGGCATTCTTAAGGAAGGACAACGAGGAGAAAAGGCTGAGGTGTGTGAAATTACATAAGAACTGGACTAAATATCAACAGTTCATATCAAGTGATTAATCCATATTTTTTGTTCAAATGTCAGTGTGCACAGAAAAGAACAGGAAAGAGGTACAACAGTGAGTGTCTACAACCACTGGTAAAACACAGTGGAGGCTGTGTCATGGTTTGGTGCTGCATTTCAGCAAATGGTGTTTGGGATCATGTAAAAACTGATGAATATAGAATAAACAAAAAAACTTAAGAAAACTAAAAAAAAAACCAAACAACCAAAAAACATCCTAAAACACAGATAATGAAGTAAAATTATACCTTTTTAGAAAAAACACACAATGGAGTACTATCAGTCATGGATTGAATTCCACATAGCTCGACCTCAACATTACTGAAGCAGTGTGGGATCACCTTGACAGAGAACAGAACAAAAGGAAGCCAGCATCCAAAGGAGAGCTTTGAATGTCCTTCAAGAAGCTTGAAGAACTATTCTTGAAAACTACTTAAAGAAATAATGAAAAAGCTTGCCTAAAAGAGTTCAATCAAATATATGAAATATTGACTTTCATATTTGTTCGAATTCTATAAACTCTGTGCTTTATATGTACGTATGTTTGCACGTCTTTCAATTAATCGCTGCACTTATTTTCCCTGACAAAATATAAAGAAACAAAGGATGGATCAAACTTTCCATAGCACTGCACATTTTTGCAGTACAACTTCATTTGTATTCGATGCTACTCATGAATAGAAAACAGACTGTCCTCGGGCTCATCTGATCAATCTACCACCGCTGTTCCCTAATGAGAATGATTCACAATGGGGAATAAAGTTCACAACAGCAAGATATATCGCTTGCAGACAAAAATGACATGACATTAAAGGACCTGCACATGTCGACACATACAAATACAAAAGAATAGCATCAGACGAATTCTCTATGGTGCAAGAATTATTTTGTGAGTTGGTGAAGGCTTCTGCTTAGGGAACAAATCAAACAGGTGGCAGGCGACTGTAAATGAAATGAACATATTTTATTGCTACCATCAGATCAAGCAATTTACTTTGCACAATGCACAATGATCTTGTTTATAATATCAAAGTAGATTTTTAGAAATGGCCACTCCCACATATTACACATAGAATGAAAGAGAAGAATGCTTAAAAAAACAAAAGAAAAACATGCTGTATGCTATTATTACTGATACAGAACATCCTCTGAACATTTGGTAATTGAGTTTGGTGGGCTCATGGCCTCCAGTGCTTTCTCAAAAGATGCTGTCCAAACCCATTATTCAGATCTTCTAGCAATGAACCATCTATGAACTGCATTGCCAAGGGATAGGGAAAAAAATGGATTCAAAGCTTTTAAGGAAATTCTTCCCTCCCTCTCTTTCCTCTCTTCCTCATTTGGTTTCTTTTCAGAAAAAAAAAAAGGGCTGGCTTCAACCTGCGAGCTGCAAGCTTTGTAGTTAGGTGGTGGTGTAATGCTGCAGAGCCAACAGAATTTCACCGTGTCACTTTAACCCAAATGGTTTTTGTTCTGCTGAACTCTGCCTGAGTGCACTGAGTTATTTCCTCTCCCTCAACCCCAGGGCAGCGGCCGGCACTAAAGCAAATAGAAAATCTAAAACTAGAAGTGAGTGAGATGGCATAACACTGCAGGCACGGACAAAGAATACTGCACACACAGATTCAAAGGAGAACTTCAACACTTGGTGAGATCAGTTTTCTTGCTAAAAATCAAAAGCCTGCCATTACTCTTAAATATATTATATAAGCCTAGAGAAGGCAGCAGGTTAGCCAAGATTACCATGAAGTCAGAAACAAAACTATTCAATTTGCTAAATGAAGAATGTTAAATACCTCCCAATGATTAAGCACATATATGCACTTCAATAAGGAGAGATCATTTGGAAGAACTGAACATGATTTATTGAGACACAGAATTCATTTAAGCTATTTCGCGATGAAGATGAAGGCTTGGAGGATGCTTCGGGTGACCAGAGCGAGACAGAGATGGGGAGGAGGCAGGGTGCACGAATGAGAGTCTGAAAGGCAGAATGACGCACAAGCTTCGTTGCATTTCAAAAAAAGAGGTGGCTGTGGTTTAGGTGGTGGAGCGGGGTCATCTACCAATCAGGAGGTCACTGGCTCGATCCCTGAGTCCTCAAGTGTGCTTGCCAAAGGATCTTTGGGCAAGATACTGAACCCTGAGTTGCCCCAATGCATCCATTGGAGTGTGAGTGAGTGAGTGTGTGAATGTTAGAAAGCACTTAGACACAGATAAAAGAAATGTGTAAATGTGTGTGTGATTGGGAGAATGAGACTTATTGTCAAAAGCACTTTATGTGCTCAGCTTGAGTAAAAAAGCTATATAAGCATCAGTCCATCACACGTCTAGATTAATATTCAGTTTCTTTTATTCAAATGTTAAAACAGCACAACATATAAAGGCGAAGGAAAACAGCTGTGTTCTTTATATCAAGGCTCAATTCTGCTGGCTCTGAGGTCTTCCACCTAAACATGCTTATCGCAGTCAACAGACAGAAAAGACTGTGACACATGCTTTTGTCTCAGCCCACGTCCACCACTCCTACTACTCTCTCTCTTTCCATTCCCCCCCCCCTCTACTTTGAGCACACTGCTATTGTCAGGGACGTTTCCAGAACAAACAAACTGGTATCCACCAATTAGTGCTGTCAGCCTGTGCCCTCTGTGAACTTTTCTGTTTGCTAGAAAATATATGAGCTTCAACAATGTGACAAGAAAGGCCAGCAATACTGGAGCTGTGCTCACTATAAATGTTCAGAACGTCGGCATGATACTGTAGCCTGGGAAAACTTCCAGCAATACGGCCTGTGTTAAACGAGAGCTAAACGAGAGCATCCCAGTTATGATGGTAGTATTTGGGGCTTTCAGAGTTAGGTTGTGGTTTGCACATTCAGAGAGAATTTGTTAGCTTGCCTGCTACAGTCTGGTCCAGCAAAGTGCTTGCCCCAAGCTCAACTTAATGCAGCCTTCTGCAGTGTGTGGCACATAGCAGAACCTCACAGGCATCATTTCCTCCTTCTTGCCTTTTTCAGTTCATTACACACATGCAGAGTTTAGGGTAATAAAGGCTACTTAATGTAAATCAGCCACAAAGTGAGTTGTGTAAATCTAAGAATTGGGGGATGTAAAATGTGACAAGGATTTTTTCAACTTTTGCTGAGTATACATAAAGAAACAGTAATGCAGAGCAGCGGGAGCCTACAGTCAAACTTAAAGCTCTCCATCTACTGTCATTATTAACAAAGGCTGGTGAGCTATGCAAATGAAGAAGTCAAACTGTTCAGAACCTATGTGAATGAACACACGTTGAAAACCCTCTTCTGTGTTTTTCCTGTGACATACTAATCAGCTGAGCCACTTTGGTGCTTCTAGTGATTCAGTAAGGAAAACTGCTCTTTTAGCAGGAAATTTATAAAACATTATCTGATTTTTTTCTGCCTCACATTGAGACTTAAGTAAACCAAAGTGCTCCTCTTCCAAGTATTCAATAATTTACAGTACTGTGCAAAAATCTCAAGCCACCCCCATTATTTGTGTTTTGGAAAGTAAGTGCAGGGATTTCTTTGGAAAAATGTGCAAACATACTTGGAAATACTGTATATAAGAGAAAAAAAGAGCTTGAAGGTCAACATTTGGTAGGACCACCTTTATTCTTCAACACAGCCAGTACCCTTTTCTTCTTCTGATTTCTGAATAGTTCTCCAGGCTTCTTAAAAGACATTAAAAATGCTTCTTTGGATTTTGGCTGCCTTTTATTCCATTCAGTCAAAGATGATCCCACACGGCTTCAATAACGTTGAGGTCCTGGTTTTGGGGAGGCCAATCCATGACTGAAAGTGTTTCATTCTGTTTCTCTATCCAGGTATGTGCTTTCTGCATTGGCAGTGTGCTTGGGATCACTGCCATGCTGAAAAATGAAGCTGTTGTCAATCAGATTTTCCAGATGACATTGCATTGTGTTGTGGCTTAAAATGAGATGCTGATGAGTTCATAATTCCATCAATTTTGACAAGATCCCCAACCCTACAGGCTGAAATGCAGCCCCAAACCATGACAGAGCCTCCACCTACAATTTTATGTCTGTCAAACTGTGTTATTGTCAGAATTTGTTATAGATTCATTTCTATGTGTTTTTGTGACAGCCTGCTGGTAGCAAAGTGCCTATAGATACAATTATGTTATGTGGTCATAGGTCAGTGTTAAGAGGCTTCATAAAAGAAATCCTCTGAAAATGGTCAAGTACAAAGACTGGACAGAAAATGGGTAAAGAAGCATTAAAGTAGAAAAACTCTGAAAGACCTTCAGAATGAACTATTGATTGAGGCCACTTTAAGATAATTACAAGGAAGTCTGGCACCTTGAAGGAAAAATATATAGAAATGAGTGGTGACTCAAGACTTTTGCACAGTACTATAGGTTAATTTGGCATTATTGATTTCTAAAACAAGTGTAAGGTGGTCATTTAATTTACACATGCTGGGACTTTACTATCTTACATACAGTAGTATAGCACTGTGGGTTGTTTGTTACCGCCTGTCATGTTTCGGCTGTGTGCAGGCAGGCAGAGAGGAAGGACACAAAATGCAGGACTCACGGGAGCGAAAGTGAATTCCGAATAAACAGCTTTATTGCAGGGGTTACCGAACAGAAAACTAACTATACTGGAAAACAACTAGACTGGCATGAAGGCAAACAGAACACACAGGGAATGAGGGCAGAAGACGTTAATGACGCGACACCGAGTGGGGGAAGACACAGACACTAAATACAAGAGGTGAACGGAGCGAAGAGGAAACAGCTGGGAGACACGGCTGACGCTGATTACACTGAGGAGACAGGGAGTGCACAAAGCTGAACACACTGACATAGGACACAGACCTACAAAATAAAACAGGAAGCACACGACAGACAGAGACACAGACGCAGACTCATAAGCAAGCATAATGACATCATGGACAGACAGAGGGACATACGGACAGAGAAGACTAAGCACAGGCAACCTGAACTAAACATGAGGGCAAGATAACAAAACCTAAACCAGAAATACTCATCATCGTCATCGTCATCATCATCATCATCATCAGATAGCTAAAGAATCAGAACACAATTGTAATAAAAACAGTATCACCAGAGAATAAGAACTAATCCATAATGCAAAAATAAACCAAAACATAAGAAACTCAAAATGCTGGGTTGAACCGACCCAGGACCGTGACACCGCCAGCTGTTCTCTCTGCTTCGGGGTAACTATTTATCACAGTTTGCATACACACAAAACATATAGGAAGTGGTTAATCATAACAAACGAGACTATATAAGCTAAGTCTGCATACTTATTAAAGAAAAACATGCTATATATAAATCTTGAATGCGGTGGCAACAGCAGCAGCCTGGTACTGTGATAGCTTGATGGCTTGGGGGGGTCCAGGGGACAGCATAAATTTTTTGCTGTATTTTGCTAAACTCCCGTAGTGTGAGCCCAACCACAGGCAAGTAAACATTGTGAGGCATTTCGAGGTAATTATAATACTATTAGTACCATAAGAGTCTGGTGTGAATCTGTGCAGCAGCTACACCACAAGTGGCGGAGAGCAGACGACCATTAGCATTTGTCTGCTCGGCATATGCAGAAGACATTATATTTCAAGAATGTCATGTGGCTTCCTGTCCTCGTCTTCTTCTTGCTATCGGGTACATTAATAATGTTCACTGGTAAAGTTAAATGTGTATCCATGTTCTTAAAAATAGACCCATGCTAATAGTAAAATATAAATATTGAATGGTTATTGCAATTTAGAAAGTCAAACACAGAGACCATACAAAGGAAAAAAGACATAAATTATCATATTCCCACAACATATGGAAGGCTTTCAGTTATAATTAATGCCAATTCAGAGCAGCATGATTTCTTTGCACAACATTTAATCCTATCAGAAGCTCCAAATTTGAAATGATGAGAGATAGTTGCCAACAACCCAGGCACCAGGCTCCACAGAGTTAGAATCTTGCTATCACGGCACAAGAAAGCACACAGTTTGACAGCCTTGGATAGTTTCTTATGGGTAACTGGGGCACCGCAGGGGGAGAAAAAGTGTATTTTCCGAGCTGTCTGTGGGTGAGTCATGACCGGAGTGTATTACGGATTGATATGTTATTAGCAAACACCGGACTTCTGACTGTGAAAAAGAAGAGTATGGACAGATGGGTTTTCCAGGGAGGGGAAGTACAAACAATGAAGGATGATAGAGCAGATCAGGACAGAGGGAAAGATGAAACAACACAAAAGGGAAATAAAAATAGATAGTGCTTAATACTATTTCCAAAGACTTCTGGATGATGTGCAAAGGGTAAGTAAAACAGTAACAATAACTTAGTTTTGTGAAAAATATATGCTTAATATGATGGCACAAACACATTTCAAAAAAGATGCACTAAGGATAGTTTCCACATCTGTTTCATTGCTACCTTTTTTAACAACACTCTGTAAACATTTAGGAAGGCAGGAGACCAACTGCTGTTGTTGAATAAATACAATTTTAAAATACTTTTTGTCCTATTTTTTCTTTCATAACTTACCATTTGTTGTGACCGAGTTACAGCTGTTCTTGACTCGAAGGAGCTGTGTGTTTTGGTGATTTTTTTTAGGTTGTTTTGAGGTCTTTGAAAGATTTTTCTTCAGAAATTGGCTGCTTTTTGACCATTTTCACCAACAAGGTGATTCCCAAACAAAATGTGGCATGTTCTCAGCATGCTCTGCAATGTGTTGCTTTGAAAAAACTGTACTGGACAAGTGGAGAACAAAAGTGGAAGTGGCAGGCCTAAAATACTATCTAGAGCAGAGGAGTAGGTTCTGAAAATCATGTCCTTAAGAAGTAAGAAAAAAAAGCCCACTGTTATGTAGGGAGGAAAAAGAAAGGTTAGAGGTACTATATTTCAATTTAAACAAGAACTAAACTAAAAATAAGGTTTTGCCATGGATTTGGATTTCAGCCAGTGGTATTGGCAACCTTTTGAAAATCAATGGAATTATCATTGCAGATCAGGGTGCGATCAGAATTTTATCTACCATGCGGTACCATCTGTAAAGCATCTGACTGGCAACAGTTTCACTTTTCAGCATGACAATGATCCCAAACACATTACCAATGCAGTAAAAAAATCATCTGGATAGAAGAACACATAAAGGAACACTATCAGTCATGGATTGGCAAAAGGTCTACCTCAACAACATTGAAGCAGTGTGAGATCACCTTGACAAAAGAACAAAAAGCAGCCAACATCCAGAAAAGAGCTTTAAATGTCCTTCAAGAAGCCTGAAGAAATATTTCCGAAGACTACTTAAAGAAGGTACAAGAAAGCTTGTTTAACAGATTATGGATGATTTTTTTTTTCTTATACACTGTGTTTCCGTGTATATTTGTCTCAATAAATAGTTGCAGCTATTTTCCAATTTCCTACGAAATTCTGAAGAAATCAGGTACAGTCAAGAGTTTTGCAACATACTGTATTAATTCTAACATTTACATTGAGAAATTTCTTAAATGGTTGAACAATAAGATGGATCAGTCTATCCTTCTGATAATTCTGATAACTGCATTAGTGGTAATTTGGGAAATAGTTCCATAATTCTGTAAATTTTCAGCCCAAAACAGTTAAACCTGGTCTCGATTGATAAAATGCTGGGTCAACAAAGGAAGTCACTGAATTTGGGTTCCATACACGTTTTAATTCAGCTGCGATATATAAACGAGAGATATGATTTATCTCTGTTTCGCTGTCTCATTTGATCATCTCAACTTCTATTTTCTGGTCTGGGCCCACAAACTACAACTTATCCTTCTCCACTCTCTACACTTTGCTCAAAAATCCTAAAGCCACTTCTAAGCAGGGCTTCCAGCAGTCATGCTGTTCAAGTTTACTTTAAAAGAGAAAACTTTTTTCTTTTGAATGAGTGTCTTATACACAGTAAATTCCTTAGTTTGATCTCTAATGTGCAGGAGCTAGAAATATATTTCTGAAAGTTCTGAGGTGGTTCTCCCTCATTAACATCTTCAATAGTAGCATGAAGGTGTTGGGTGTCTATACCTAGCTTCAGGATAATTCTGAAATTGAACCCACTCCTGTCTTACCATTCCTAAAGGGTTTCCAGTTTTAATTTCATGCTGTTTTATCTTTATCTTTAAACTGTGTAAAATGTTACTAAAAACCAAATGCAATGATTTGCAAACCGTCCCTTTACCACCAGAGATGCAGACTTCAACCTGAGCACTGATAAGCTGAGCAGATGGCCCCGCTCCTCTTCAGTCTGGAGGAGACAGCATCCATGTTTTTCAAAAAGAATTTCAAATTTCACTTTAACTTTTACTTTTAACATTTACTTAACCTGCATTTGTGGATGACACGCTGAACTGAGTTCACAGACAGTGATTTCTGGAAGTGTTCCTGAGCTTGTGCAGTGATTTCCATGACAGACTCATGACTGTTTCTAAGCAGTGCTGCCTGAGGCCCAGGGGCTTCCGGTACTGACTGAATTCTCCAAAGAGAAAAGAGATTTCTCCAAACTCTCAGAATTTTTTTGATGAGATATTCACAATTTTTACAACTATACACTGATGAATTTTATTCTGAACTTGTTTCACAATTTGCAGATGCTTTACTTTTTTTGAACCAGTTGCTTCATCATGTTACTGACCTGTTGACAGGTAAGCTAGCATGTTGCAAAATGTTCCTCCAGCTGTCCTCCGCTTACTTTCCTAGCCTTTTCTTGCCCCTGTCCTAACGTTTTTGACATGTATTGCTAACTGGCTACCCCCCAAAAATTTGCTGCCCCCCACCCCAGCAAGCATGTCCTATGTTGGTAATAATGTGAGCACAATTTAGTTGCTGTTTCTTCATGCTTAAAACAGATTATTATGTATTTCAAAATCTCAAGTTTGATAGCAGGAAATTAACTAGGCATATATTTTTTTTCTTTCTCTCTTTTTTGCCATATTTCCAAGTAACCTATATTTGACAACAGCATAATAAAACTAGAAATTCTGTTTTTGGGGTGCTATCGCAATATTTTTAGTGGCCCAATATGGCCATATGAAAAAAATCCTGGAATGCCCCTGGTTTTATTATGAACACAGTATGGGTTTATAAAATTTCCAAACCATTTTATACAATGTGCCAATTGTTTTTGAATCATGATTTCAAATTAGCAAAAATTTAACTAGTTTTTAGGATATCGGAATAAGGAAAAAATGTTACAGAAAAAAAAGTCATTAAAAAAAGTACATTGAACTTTGTTGTCATATTGTGGGTTGTCATATTTAAGAAACCAGTTTGAGATGATTTGATCATTCTGACATGCTGAAGATGGGTATACTGTGGTCATAAGGGAATAAACATGGTCAAGAGCAATACTCAGGTAGGCTGTGGCATTTAACTGATGCTCGCTTGATACAGAGGGGCCCAAAATATGCCACATAATATTCTCCAAGCCATTACACCAACAGCAGGTTGAGCTGTTGATAAAAGGCATGAAGGATCCGTACTTTCATGTTGTTTTTACCAATTTCTGACCCAACTACACAATTATGGCCAAACAATTATTTTTTAACCACATTGTGATCGTGATCATTTGTCATGATTATACATTGAATTTAGTGACAAAGACAGTGACATTTGTCATTTCATAATAATTTCAATGCATCTTTGTGAGGTGGATGGATAAACAGACACGCTGCACATGCTCACTTTTACGGACATCTGAGTTGATGGTGGACATTTCAGGTTAGCAAGCATTGCATTGTTTTTCTTGGCCTTCATGCATTAATTATGCTGCAGTTAGTGGTGTGTTTTCAGATGAATGAATAAGTCAGTTGTGGTCCTTTGTGGTGCAGACAGAGCTCTACAGCAGTCACTGCGTAGGATTTGTTCTTGATGATGATGGTTTTAATACAGCGATAGTCCAGGAAACTTCAAGCTGTGTAATGCAGGGAACATCTGTGATTGGCACACGCAGGCATTCAGTCAGACACTGATTTAGGGAGCGCTTGATTTGCTTTTGCTTTGTGCTCTGTTGTCAGAGCATTCATTTATCACTTGAACATGTTCATTTAATTGTGTGAAGTCAAAATCAGATTTAGATTAATTGTGCAGGTCTAGACTCTGACATTCAAATGTCACAGCAGAAATTGAGACCCATCAAACCAGGCAATGCTTCTCCAATCTTTTATTATCCAAATTTAGTGAGCCTGTGCAAATTATAGCCTCAGACTCCTCTTCCTAGCTTACAGAAGAGGCATCTGGTGTGATCGTGTACTGCTGTAGGCCACCTGCTTGAAGACTGTATGTGTTGTGCATTCACAGATGCTCTTCTGCATGGTTATTTGAGTTACTGTCAGTATGGGCATTCTCCTCTGACCTCTGACATCAACAAGGCATTTTCACCCAGAGGACTGCCACTCACTAGATTTTTTTTTTCTTTTTTGAACCGTTGTCTGTAAACCCTAGAGATGGTTACATGGCAAAATCCCAGTAGATCTACCTTGTTGTCACTTAAATCACCTTTCTTCCCCATTCTGAAGTTCCATTTGGCCTTGAGCAGATCGTCATAACTGTGTCGACATGCCTAAATGCACTGAGTTGCTGTCACGCGATTGGCTGATGAGAAATTTGCATCAACAAGCGGTTGAACAGGTGTGGCTAATGAAGTGGCCAACAAGCATGTCTTCCATTTCTAGTAGTGGCAGGCCGGTGGGAGGCTGCAAGCTTGTGTATTCTTATTCTCGTGCTTCTTATGGCTGGTTCATTACACTGAATGGTACCTCTCCATAAAATCTGAGAACCCGGCAGCAGGTGAATCATTTTACTAACACCTCTGCTGAAACAGCAAGTCAAAGATAAAGAAGGAAATAAAAGCAGAGAGAGACGGTGCTGGGTAATGGTGAGACTTGATTTAACTGTTTCACCCTCTAACCTTTGTAGAAAAGCCTTTTCATAATGGGCTGTTAACACCACCTCTCTCTCGCTCACACACACTCTCTTAAAGCCTCCACAGCAGTTTTTATGCAGACACATATTTGCTTTGTGCCTTTTCCTGAATGCTCTGACTCAGCAATACAGTAGAATGTAATATTCAAAGTACTTTGAGTATATGAGGTAATACAGCAAGGATTCTATTTTAACTGCAGTTTCTTATTTGCTCACCAACGTTGGACTCTGTAATAAATCCTCATATGGCTGCTGGGCTTGTCATATATTTTTCTTTCATTTCTTTGCTTTATGTTTTATTTTAGACGCCCCCGTCTCTCTCTCTCTCTCTCTCTCTCTCTCTCCCTCTCTCTCTCTCTCTCTCTCTCTCTCTCACTCTATCACCCTCTGGCAAAATCTGGGTTTTCTTTCAACTGTTCTCTGTAATCTAGTCTGAGAGAAGTGATCTCTAAGTTGACACGCACACGCACAAAATGTTTCTTCTTCTCTCAGTCTCCAGTCTTTGTCCTCCCCTGATCATCATCCGCCTCCTCCTCCTTTTTTTTTTATTCCCTCCACCTCTTGTTATTAGGCTGAGAGATCAGGATGACTAAAACACATGCTTAATCACACGAGATCACAACAGCTGTTCCAGTAAGGTTTTCTCAAGAGAAGGTTGCTGTGGCGACAGCTCGGCATGCCCGTCTTTCTCTCTGGTGTCTCTCTTTCTCCTTGGTGATTGGCATCCCTTTTCTAATGCCACTCAACGCATCAAAAAGAGAATGACTCAGGACTATTTTGTGTGTCACTTTAAATGGCCCTGACAGCACATCTAAGCGTTTTATGATGCACTGGTGACTCAGGGAAGTTTCGGAGAGGGAAGTTGTGCAAAGGTCGAAATGTAGGCCCGCCGTCTTTCGAATGTGCAGTTAGTGTCTCCAAGAATGTACACAGCTCATAGACACGACCTAAATGAAAACTGATGATGGCAGTGACACTGGCAGCTTAATTAAAGCAAGAGTGCAATTTTAATACACAGAGCACTGGGGCGATGTGAGGCAGTGAAAAAGTGTTTGTTTGCACACTAGTGATGTCTTTCTCCGAATGACGGCATAGGAGACTCATCATGTTTTAATTTGGCTATTTTAAAACATCCTGTCATAAAATGATTACACTCTGTATAGCCTTTTGCCAAGCCTAATTACCTTATTTAGCATACCCTCTGAATTATCATGATGTAAGAGCAGCCTACATAGAGCAGTAAGCATTTCAGTGGTGATGTTTCAAATGAGTTTCCATAAAAAGTGGAAAATTATGCAGTATATGCATGTGCTGGGATATTTAGAATCAGCAAAGAGGACAAAACTCCCTTGATATAAGTCAACTCACATTAATCTTGTTTTTAAAAGTAAGTGCTTTCTGGCATGTCAGCTGCAAGGTTGAAGCAAAGCATATGAAATTCTGAGCCCTTTAAAAGCTAATTATCTGCAATACTTCAACATCAGAGGAATTCTGATGGAAAAGCTGATGGGACATAGTAGCTGTTTAGTGAGTACCTATGATTTGCCATGTTTTTTAACTATTATCTTGTCATCCTTTTTATTTATCCATGTATTTTTTAAATCCCAAAATCCAGAAGTGATTGGACTCAGAGGTTTAGTAATTTAGTAATTATAAATTTTTTATACCATCTTCAGATGACACCTGTTCACTTCATCTGTTCACTGCTTTCAGTAGCTGTTCCTCAATGTGAGGTCCATAGAGATGTTGAGGCAAGTGAAGGCGACATGGCCCTAAAAATCAAACTAAACCTGAAATACAAAAGAGATCACAAAACCAAAAAAGAAAACCAGTAGGAGGGGCCGAATGAACAATCTTTTGTTCTTAAAAAGAAAGAATGCAGTACACCTCATCAAAAGACATGAAAACCCACAGCGGATGATGACAGAATTATTTCCATGGTTAAGAAAACCAACTACACGACATCTAACCAAGTCGAGAACACTCGACTTGAAATAACTTTGGACAGATGAAACCCTGATCAACTTTTACCAGAATGGTGGCAAGAGAAGAGTATGGAGAAGGAAACCAAAAGCACACTTTAATATCTGTCAAATACTGTGGAAGTAATATTATGTCATGTGCATGAATAGCTCTAAGTGGGACAAGGTCACTAGTGTTTATTGATGATGTGACCGCACAAAAAAGTGACAGGATGAATTGTGATGTGTACAGGGCTATACCCTCTGCTCAGATTCAGTCAAATGCTGCAGAACTGATCAGACAGCGCTTCACAGAGTAAATGGATAGTAATCCAAATCATATTGCAAAATCAACCCAAGAATTTCTCAAGGCAAAGAAATGCCAAATCAGTCACCTGAACTCAATCCAATCACGCATGCTGTTCAGATACTGAATACAAAACTGAATGTAGAAAAACTACAAAAAATGGATGGTGAAGGCTGTAAATACCTGGCAGAGCATCTGAAGTGAGGAACCACAGCATTTGGTGTCCATACGTTCTAGACTTCAGGCACTCACTGACTGCAAAAGATTCAACTGAAGTATTAAAAGCAATCTTTATATTCAAAATTGCTCGCTTATCCAATTATTTTTGAGCCTCTGAAAATGGGAAGCTATGTACAAAAATGTCTGTAATTCTTAAAACATTTAATGCAATAATTTTGTTTAACCCCTTAAATGAAAGCTGAAAGGCTGCATGTCCACCATATCTTGATCATCTGACTGTATATGTTGTATACACATATATATTTACATGTAAACTGCATTCACGAATAAAGGTGTAAAAAACCAAACCATACACACTAAGCAGTGTAGCCGTGTGACAACAACAAAAACAGCATCTCAGATGGATGACACAAACTGGCGCGGTGCCTCTGGTCTCATATACTTTCTTCTATTTACATCACAGAGCTTTAAAATAGTGCTTCCAGTGTTTAAAATAACTTCAAACATAAATTGGCGCATGTTATCGCTTCACTTCAATAGCGCTTGACTTCTATTTTGACATGTACAGAATAAACGTCGCTGGGGCTCTAGTTAAAAGACATGTTTAGTTTTTTGCACATGACCAAACAGACACCTCCACTCACATATATGCTATTTCTCATCATCTCAAAGTGGATTGCTTGCTTATGCATATGAATTATTTACACATATGAGTTTTGTTTTAGGAGTCATTTTCACACCAATCAGCAATCTATTTCTTTGTGTGCGTGCTGTTGTAGCTGCTCTAATGATGCACAGAAGTGCTTAACTCCCTCACCTTGACATTGCATGTATTTGTGAGCAGCATTAAAGACAGAGAGAGAGAAAGAGAGCAAGCAAATTATTTGAAACGCGTGATGAAAGTAAGAGGACGAGTGACACAGAAACAGCACAAGTGGTACGATGAAGGCGAGAGAATGATATAAAGACGCAGAGGGACACTTGTGTACGGGAAGTATCTTCTGTAAAGCTGCACTGTGAGAAGTGAATCATCAGCAAGTGCACAGAAGGTGCTCTAGCTCTAATGATCTCACTATGTGGGTGACAATTTTACTGCAACATGTTAAAGATCAGCAATGTGTATCTTGGTCTTGGGTGTTAAATATTCTTCTTTTTTGTAATATGTTGACATATTATGTGTTTCAGTGGTCTGCAAAGGCTACAGTAATGATGTTGATCAACAGTCGTGAAACCACCCTCTTAACACCATGATAAATCATCATGTGTTTTCTGTCTCTGGGCTCATTACTAGGTTACTCACACTTCAGATGATGAGGATGAACAGCATTTTCTGTGAAGGTTTGCGTAACACTGGAGGGTGAAACTGCAAGGACTCGATAGAGCTAAACTACTGCAGTGGTTGACCCTCCATTATAACATATTTCTTTTTAGTAATACCTGAACAAGATTTTGGGAGAGACACACACATCATTGAGCTAAATGCCGCTGTAAAATTCTTAAACAATCCTTAAACAATTAGTCATAAATGAACAAAAAATGCTGAAACTAAAAATGACCTGAAATATATTTAATAAGTCATTATATTCAATTTTCCTTTGTTTTTTCCTTTTTTCTGTGTCTTTCTTTTCAGTTGCCTCTTGTTTTATTTTCAAGTTACTTAAAACTTTGATTTAGCTACCATGGCACCATGAGCATTTCCATGAGCTAACAGTAAAACTGCCAACTTCCATTTGTTTTTCCTGTCTTTTTGATTTTCATTCTCAGTATCATATCTTTTACCTGCAAATCTGTCTTACCATAACCAATGTGTCCTGATGTAGCCACTGTGACTTCGCTTATTTGGTTTCTTGGTTAATATTGTCATGGTCCCGGTGTCTGCCCGGCTGGCCCAGTTTGGCTAATGTGTGTTTTTGTTTTCCTTTCTCTCTCCCTCTCACTCGCTATACGCTGCCTGGGCGGAGCTCATTGTGGGCTCCCGCCCCTGGCCCTCGCACCTGTAATTCATCACGCACCTGTGGTTCATTACTTCGCCAGTGTCCACTACTTAAGGCAGTGGCTGGGAACATCTCACCGCTGGACTATTGAGTAACCACATTAGTAAAGCCCTCGTTCGCATGTTTCTAGTTTTCGCTTCGTGTTTCATCGGATTAACCTCTCGTTCCTGTACATAGGTTTCTCCGTTCCTTGGAGCCCTGGGCGAGCAGAGTGACTTGTGTGTAGCGTTTGTTTTCTGTGAGTGGAGCTGTGTGAAGAGCCCCTGTTTCTGAACCTCCCCTGTGCCCCCCTCTGGACTCCCCTCTCTCACCTGTATATACAAGCACCCGGTGTTGTGTGTTAATAAAATGAACTGAATTGTGCTTTTCAGTCTGCGCTTCAGTCCATCCTGCCTCGTTACAAATATTTTGAAACCTCAAAGTGAGCATTTTGGCCATCAATATCTTGTTGGCTATTCCCCCCCCCCAAATATCAGCAGTACTTCAGGACAAAAGTGTTGTTTTTATACCTCTCTCATGCCAAGACAACTTGGATCATCTTTCCATTGAGGAAAAATCAAGAAATGGGCACTTTCAAAGTGCGGACAGCTAACATGTATTTTACATCTGCATGGGGAAATAATGCCGCCATGTTAGAGGTAAAGACCAAGAAATTGTTCATTGTTAAAGCAAAGGTAAGTGTTACATAGCTATCTTAAATGAACTACCACACTTAAATCTTACATTTTCTTTACTTGGACTTTTACAGTCCAAGGCCAGAAAATTTCCAGTAGATAAGATAAGATAAGATAAGATAAGATGGCCTTTATTAGTCCCACAGGTGGGAAATTTGTTTTGTTACAGCAAAAGTGCAAAGTTATGTAGCAGAAATTAGAAAACACTGGAATGCAATAAAATACAATAAAATAAAATAAAATACTATATACAATAGAATAAAATAGAATAGAATAATATATACAATATAGCATTAATTTGTGGCATTATTCTCATGTCATAACAATAACGTTAAGCAAATATTTTTTGCTGTCAGTAAATCGTTCCTTAGATTTCTTCTGGTCATAATGCAATGAGTAATATAGAGGCCTAAGCTTGTTTTACTCTCTGCAACCTACATTTTGGCATCATCACGATGCTTCTCTGTTTCCTGAGTCTCAGCCCCCTCTTTTCCTCTCTGTTTTTTAGGTTGGAGTCAGTGGGTGTTTGGCTGGCAGAGTGGCCAACAGATGCTGATTTGTTAAACCTGAGAAAGCACAGCCAGACTCCTGAACGCTGCCCCATTCCCTGACACACTTTCCTCCACAAACCCAATTCACGCTGTAACAGAGTGGAGGGAAACAAAGTGACCAAATTTTGTTGTCTCTGATCCATCTGTCGCGGGGGATGGTGAGCACAACTGGACTGTGTTTGCACCTGGAAAAGCGCTGACTAATCCAGGCCAATTACAAGACAGGCACATTAAAGCTCGGCAACAGAGATAGAAGTCAAATCCCTCATTTGTGAAACCATGTGTGTTTAATGAACATCGCCATTACCATCAGAGCAGCCGATCGCAGAATGGAAATCCATTCTGTGAAGGTGCACAGTCGGCTATGGCGTACAGCGTTTCTCACAACGGCCCAAACAGATTCATTATTTGAATCGTAATTTTCCCCCCGTTGGCACAATTAATGAATCAGACTTTTCATCGTCACAGCTCAGTGGGACCGAACAGGTCGGGTTATTAAAAAGTCATTGCCGCTTCACTTGGTGATCTCAGGCAAAGGGCTAAATTAGATTGGTAATGTATGATTGCCCTCAACTGGTAGTTATAGTAACAGTTTATGTCCATGAAGAAGCAGTCTCTGTACTTTCCAGATAAAGGCTAATATCACGCAGAGAAACGTCAATAGAGAGCTGCTTCTTCTTCTTTATTCTCTTTTTCATTCATAACAAATATTTTTTCATTCATAACAAATATTCTCTTATGAAATCTCTTATTATAGAAACATTTTCACATTTGAAAGTGTGTTCCGCCTGAACAGCTTCCTCATTTACTGCAACTATAACTGTGGAATGAAGGACGTCTTCTCTGTGTGCCTCATCTTCAGCGCTGGCCTCGTGTCTGCGATGCTGACAGGGGATAAAGCAGCGTAATAGCTGTTTGAATTGATCCCAGCCAAATGACAAGTCTTGACAGATAAGGCATTGTCCTTGTCCCGTGAAGATGGTTTGCCTTTTTGAGCAGGAAGCGACTGTGAGTGGAGAATTTCACTTCCTTCCAGCATTAATCAGCTGAAGGGGATTTATTTTTTACATCCCTTGTCCGTCTAGTCCTGTGGGCACCTTCTGTCTTACCTCAGTTTAAAAAAAAACAAGCCACATTATTGCTAAAGAGAAAGGACAATTACTGTAATAACCTAAGATTTTACCAGCATGGTCCCCTTTTTGTTACTTGCACTTCATAATACTTCATAATATAGTATGTCTTTATTTTTTTAGTCAGCTTAAAATGACTTTTCCATCTCCAGAAGAAGCAAACCTGAACAAGCCTCTGGCCTTACCTGCTGATGCATATTCCTCTATTCTCCCCATCTCTCCCTCATCAACCTCTCTAACCATTCCTTTCCCCCCCTCACTGAACTCACTGGCCTTTTTTTTCCGAAATTCATTTCAGCCTTGATAGATGTACTAAGCACCAACGGCTTTTGATTTAGGCTTCTGATGCAGTCTGCCTCTCCTAACATCCACTTTGGGTGCAACGCTCCATCACATTGATTTCTGTGAAGATGAAACTCTGATTGAAAAGACTTCTCCTGGCAGCCGGAGGGGGCCGTGCGTGCGTCTTGCACCGTTACAGCATATGAAGCAGGACCCTCGATCACATAACTGCCCGCTGAAGTGATGCCAGTGCCTATTTTAACTTATTTATGTAAAAATCAGTTCTACCTCACTTCCTCTAACATTTATTCTGAACTGTCAAGATAAAGGACACAAAGAGGTAATCTGTAATTAAATGCTCACATCTCGGACATTTACACAGCAGTGCTTACAGAGCGTGATGGGAAAAGTAGAAATAGTTTTTTATTTTATTTCCGTCTCAAGTCTTTTAATGCTTTTCACATCACAGCTACTGTTTTCATCCAGCAGTCTTTGTACTTGGATGATGATTCTGCTGCATGCTGTTTCTTTTTCAATGCCAGTGTTCAGCAGAAAGCAGTGTGCCAAGGTTGAAATCTTCATGCCAGAGTTGAGAATTCACATCCCATCTCAGAACAAGTGCTAATGTTCTTTATTTTATTTTTTTTAAAGTTGCTTGGCATATGGCAGGAGGAGCAAAGAGCTTCTGGATCCTGACTTGTCATTACCATTGTAAATTAATATTTATATGGCTCAGGCTGGCTTTGGTGTCTATGTGTGGGTCGCTGCATGACTGTGGCTGGTGCAGGTGGAAGTGTGTCTGACATAAGAATGAAGGTAGCCTTTGCATAATTCAGAAGAACCTGTCTCCTTTAGTGTCCTATATCCCTTTCTACCCTCTCTCCTCTGCCTTTCTCTCAGTTCCACGTCTCCACCTACATTTAACCCTCCCCATTTTAAATATAACCTTCTCTAACGCCCCGTCTGTCTGCATGTGTATCTGTTTTTTGTTTTTCTTTTAATATTTTGCAGCTTTAACCCCAGAGAGATGATAACATATGTGCACTATTCATGAGCAAGTGCTTTTCAGATCCGCCTTTCCTTTTAGAAGGGGCTCATTATACCCAGCCTGCACACACACGACAGTTTGGGGAAATCATTTGATCACCAGATTATTTAAATATGAATGAATGCAAGGCTCTAAATTAAATAAATATGGTGACTCCTTCATTTTATTACCTATCTTGTTCTTCACACGGAAATAAATGACTTCTGGTGGAATTAGCAGGGGCGCTAATGACTTCCTGGTCGTCATCAACAGAAGCCTTCTTTGCATAGCTGGCTTATCTTTGTGAGGAATGAAGAACAACTCAGAGAACGTGTACGTAACTTTACTTTTTACAACTGCTAGTGCAAGTTCCAATCTTTGATGCGCTTTTACCAGACGAGCAGGTTGCTGCAACCTTTGTGCCAGAGAGAGACTACATTTCCAGGTTATCAAAAGCCAGGGCACCACATTGTTGTAAAAAGCACTGGCATCAGTCAACTTCTTTTGTTCCCTTTCACAGCAATGCAAGTGAACAGAAAAGCCTTTGTCAACCCTTTGTAATGTTGTCCAGGAGGTTCATAACCAGAACAAAGATACTCTGCTGTGAATAATGTAGCCAGTATTAACAGGGCAGGTCACATCCCGTTTTTGACCACTTTATGCTTACAGTAAGACGTCTACAGTCATGGAATAGAGAAAGTAACCCTTGTTAAATTCTAAAGTTTTATTTATCAGAACATAATATAAACTAATGTAGCTGTTAAAATAACATAAAATCAACCTTCGTTAGTTTGGAGCATCCAGGTCTGTGTTACCACAATGCCAAAAAGAAAAGACATCAGCAATGATCTTAAAGAACCAAATGTTGCTGGCCATCAGTTTGGCAAGACGTTATAAGGTCAAGGAATTTGAACTCCATCCACAGTAAGAGAAATTATTCATAAGCGGAAAACATTAGAGACAGCTGTCAATCTTCCATGGAGTGGACATCCCAGGAAATTCACCCCAAGGTCAAACTGCGCAATGCTCGGAAAAAGTACAAAAAAAATCCAACAGTGACATCTGAGATTCTGCAGACCTCAGTTAGCATGTTACATGTCAACGTTTATAACAGTACAATTAGAAACAAACTAACCAAGCATAGCTCATTTGGATAGGTTGCAGGTAGAAAAACCTCTCTTAAAAACTGAGTTACTATAGTTTTGTACTTTCAGATTAATTTGTTTGCATTTCATTTAGACTTCATTTAGTTTTTAATTCAGTTTAGTTTTCCTTGGTTTCCAGAGTGGATTTGCTCATTTCAGTTTGCGTGAAAATATTTAGTTTTAGTTTAATTATTATAGTAGGGATGGGCAAGATCTGAGGCAAGATTTAGGAAAATCAGTTCAAATGTTAGAATAAAACCCTTCGAAAGCAGTTGACTCACAGACTTGTAGATATCCAAAGTCCCAATAAACATGTTCATCAAAGCCTCATCAGGTAAGCTGAAAAACCAAATTTTGCCAAACTATCTAATACTAAAACTAATATTTCCATTCCATTTTTAAAATATTAGTTTGGTTGTCAGTTAGTTCTACTTAATTATTTAAAATTCTATTTTCTAATTTTATTTTAGTAAATAAAAAAAAAAATTTTTTTTCATATCTAGTTTTTGTTTTTAGTTTAGTTTTAGTTAACTGTAAAGAACATGACTGCATGACTTAGGTGATCAAAGTTACATCTGAACAAACCACAAGACTTCTGGAACAATCTCCTTTGGACAGATGAGACCCAATTGGAGGTTTTTGACCCTAATGTACAGCAAAACATTCAAAGAAAACCAAACACGGCATACCTGCACAATAACTCATAAGCACGATGGTAGAGGGCTGCTGATTTAGGATTGTTTTGCAGCTATAGGACCTGGGCACCTTGCTGTCATTGCTTTGTCCGTGAACTCCTCCATATATCAATGTATTCAAACCTCAATAAAGTGAAGCAAGGGAGAGCTGCACTGTAAAGGAGAGCTGGCCTAAATTCCTCCACAGTGATGTGTGAATGTGATGAAGGAATACAGAAAACAATTACTGGAGGTTATTGCTGCTAAAGGTTGTTCTACAAGCAAGGATCATGGAGTGTTTTTAATTTTTCCACGCACAGCTTCTGGATTTGACTTAGTATATGTGAAATAAATAATTACGTGTTTTATGTCATGTGTTGTAAATCATCTGAGACTGTATTTATCTAATTTTAGAATTTGCTAAAGATCAGGTTGATTTGATCATGCCGTGATATGTAAAACCTCAGACCTGACATAGGATTGTCAATTTAACAATGACTACAGATTCTTCATTTTAGGAGGATGATAATTTCGAGTTCACTAGTTTTCAGGTCAAAGAAATTTCAAAGTAAAGAAAATAAAGAACATTAAATCACTATTTAAAGGTTGTTATCAGCATAAACATCATATCATACTAGGGCTGTGTGCATAAGTGGAGGGGGCTAAATCACTGTGTGCTCCCAGTTGTGCCTTCTGTAAACATCTGATCAAAGCAGCACTCTCCCTCACATACATCAACCATACATCATAGTAGGTCTCACTACCGTCTTGTCGCAAATGTACCTGTATAATATTTGCATCAGAAAACAGATGGAGAAAAAATATAACAAACTTAGAACATGGTGCCAACTACTGTACAGTACAATAATGCCCCGCTAAATAGGCATATAGTGTATGCGTATGTGTAATTAGTAGTGACATGCTGTGACATGCACATGTTACACAACACTGAGAACATGTGTTTTTATTTGTTTTCCGCTTAAGGACACTGCTACAACTAACAGTGACCTTATGTGACCTTGTTCTTTCATACATATTTGAAAAATGTTTTAAGTGACTTGATTAAAAACATCCAGAGCGATGCTGGGCAGCATTTAGTGAGAGATCTGTACCACTGACAGACAAAAGTGCAAACAGATAAGAAACATGTTAACAAACTCTTTAAGGAATGTCTTCAACACCTTGTTGAACCTATACCTTGGAAGATTAAGGGAGTTCTGAAGGCATAGGGGGTTGAACAATACCAATACTAATAAGTTATAATTAATTAAGTGGTTGTTAAGTCAAAATATTACTGAGGTTTGTCTTTCTTTCTTTTTTTGTCTGCCTCACTTTTTGTTTCTTACTTATTTGTAGATATGTAGATGTCTACAGAAGCAAAAATAATTTATAAAAAATAGCATAAACCGCAATAATAATTAAAAAATGTAAAAAGCAAAAGTAGGCTAATGAAGGTTTTATTTGTTTAGTAAACAGACAAAACTAAACGGAACTAAAATAATTTAATGCATAAGCTCAGAGTGAACATAAAAAATGCCTCGCCACAATTAATTCTATGGGAAATGCAAAGGTACGTTTAGTTTGACACTTGCGAGGTACCGTAGTACAGAACCCGGAAGTACCAATGATTTCAACCAAACAATCAACATGTAAGCAATATTTGACGATAAAGACATTACATACAGTTTTACATTTGAGGGCTCGTGGTTGTGTCGGCAGTTTTAGCCACTGCACTAAATCGTGCACTAGCAAACTAGCTTACTGTTTACAAAGAGGAATAGGCAGGGCTAAGTTAAAACTTCCCGGCTGCTATAGTGCCACATCGTCACTCACTGACAACAAGGCTATAGTTAGTTTGTTAGTTAGTCAGTTAGTTAGTTAAAGGGTGTGTTTGGGTAGAAAACGGATACGAATTGATTAGTTTACCTCGACTGTGTAATCAACCGCTGTCAAAATTTTGTCATTTTAAAGAGTGTTAGCATCAGAAAATTGTGATCCCGATGGAAGGAGAACTACACTCACATTAGCTGTGACTAAAGAGTATTTCCTCATTCTTCTGTACAAAACAGACTCCGTTTATTTGATATTAACGCTGTTGTTCCTCGATGTTACTGAAGATGTTTATTTATGACTCCAAAGGATTTATAAGAGAGACGCATGGAAGTCAAAGAATCCAGAATTGACAACTGTGAGAGAATTGCACAACAGCAAAGATCGAAGGTAGTGATCGAAATATAATACGAGTAAACAGTATTAATGGGATTTTATCAAGAATGTTTCTGCAGTCATTCTGACCATTGGAATTGAAGTTAAGTTGCATAGGTCTTCTAGATTTAATTCTGGACAGCTGTGTATCAGACCACAGATCAGTAATGGTTTGATAATTCTTGCTGCCTGCCTGTCTCCCTGATAGTCCTGACTAATGATTAAGATTTGTATACATTTAAAGTGCAGTGTTTCCCACTCTGTTTGGGGCAGGTGAGGGACTGCTGTCATGTACTGTAGCTGGTGACATTAGTTCTAGTCCTACTTTACATCCCTTACAAGTCTTACACATAACTTCTTCAGTGCTGCAGGTTCTGGTTAGAGTGCCTCTCCGGATCACAGGGGAAAAGCAGAGGAAGGACTGATTTCACCAGAGTGTGGAACAAGCAAGCCGTTGGGGAATGTAGGGGCCTGGGTTAGCTGGTTAGCAGTGATTGTCAACTGGGAATTGTAAATGGTGTTAAAGTCATTGATGTAAAAATAAATTTAAAAATTGCAAAAATGAGTCGCTAAAATATTTATTGCGCAGCTAATATGCCGGGGCGTGCCGCCCAGATAGTTTCTGCATGGGGAAACACTAAAGTGCCTGCCTTTTGTACATAAGTTTGGACTATATGACGAGTGTACCGTATAATGCACTCACTTTCTTTTTTTTTTCCCACACAGGGGTTGATTTTTGCTGAAAGTCATCAAGAGGCACCGTCCTCCATGTGGCAAACCTCTGTGGGAGACTAAAGAGGGTGGCTGGAGGAAATTCATTATTTGATTGTTAAACTGCTTTTAAATAAGAACATCCACGTCAGCCATGGCTCGGGAGGAAGAGGAAGAGGAGCTGACAGTCAGTGCACCTAAGCAGGTGGACGTGTTTACATCAGTGCGTTGTCTGGGTTACCTGTCCAGCTTCAATCTCCTTGTGGCAGTCTGTGTTGGCATGTACGTACGCTGGGAGGTGACAAATGAACCCATGATTCTGGTTATCTTCATCCTGGGCCTCTTTGTCCTGGGAATTGCCAGTATCCTCCATTACTACTTTGCTATGGAAAACGCCAGCCTGAGCTTGTTCCATTTGTGGTTCGGCTTTCTCCTTGGACTTTTGTGCTTCCTCAACAGCCCCGCCTTGGATTCAAATGTCAAAGAACTGGTCGCAAACTATCTCCTCCTAGCCAGTGTAGTTATGAAAGCAGTATGGGCCCTAACTGAGCGAATATGCAGCTCCATCTGCTACAAATCCACCTTGCTAACATCAGTAGAGTTACTGGAGCTTCTAGGATTTGGTATTGCAAGCACTACCATGCTTCTTCACAAGTCAGTGGCCATAATAGGCTTGGTAGTGGCCCTCGGTGCTCTCATTGTGGACTTGAGGATGAAATCCCTCCTAGCTTTGGCCAATTTGATCAGTTTTGCCTTGGTTACTTCTCTTGTGTTTTTCCAGGCCTTAGGCATTAATGCCAACCCTTATGCCTTAGGCTGCTACCTGGGCAGGCTGCTCTGTGAGCCTGTGTTGGATGTGTACTTCAGTGGGTTAGGCCCCACGGAGCGCTGGATGCCAGTGCTCTCCATGGGGAAGGTGTGGAGGAAGCTGTCCTTGTTTCCTTTGAGTCTGACTGAGATAGCCTTCTTTGTCCTTGCTGCTTTAAAGGTACACTTACAGCTATATTAAAAATATTGAGGGTTTTTTTTTTCTATTATTTTTTGTATTTAAACTTTTGTTTTGTCTTTCATAGCTTGGTTACTTGGACCTGTGGTATCTGGTCATCCCAGGTTTCTGTCTGTTTGGTCTTTTCTGGTCCATCTGCCACATCATTTTGCTTATCACGATCTGGGGCTTTCACACTAAGCTGAGTGACTGTCAGAAGGCTTGGCGCGCCCAGCGGTCGAGTAGCCGGAGTCTGGACCAGGTCATGGCCTCCCGAGGCATCCGACATTTCTGCCTCATCTCAGAGCGACTGGTGTTCTTTAGTTTGTTGTCAACAGTGATACTCGGGGCTGTGTCCTGGCAGGTAAGACCCATGAATGAAAAGCAGATAAGACAAAAATGTTTAAGTCTGCAAAGCAGGGTTGGATTGTTCTGTTTGATTTTCTATGAAAACTGCCATAGCATAGAAAGCATCATCCTACTCTTGTTATATTGCTGAGGTCCAAGGTTATGTTAGTCTTAGGCACTGTTTTTAATCATTTGCACTTTGGTAGTCATGAAAAGGCCTATATAAACATATAATACCCATGTTGGATACTGTGTGGAAACATTCTAGTGGCAGTGTGTAGTTAATAGTTGCTCCCCAAACTCAGGCACTTCTGCTCTCATGCGAAACCAATTTAATTAGTACTTTAATATCCTTATCTGCTTGCATAAAGAGCAGCAATAACTTATTTAGCCCTATTAGACATTTACCTTGTAAGATTCTCATGGGCCCAAGTTCTAATTTGGGATGTGCACATTGTTGATGTCAGTTTTAAATTTGCCTGAGAAGGTGGAAGAAAGCTAGTGTTTAGCTTTTGTGTGTTTTGATGTTTTACGGCTTTGAAATTTTGTATAGTATTGCACACAGAAAACATAACTGGAGGATTAATACAGTCCGTTGTAGAATCAGAAAGCCTTTGTGAAACAACGAATATTAAGAAAGCCAATCGAATATTTATGTTTAGGGCTGTAGTTGGTGGCATTACGCTGGATTCAGTGCTTTTTGAAGAGCTTACATGTGAGATCCACCCAAAAAAGATTTTGCCTACTTGTGTGTGTTTATATACATTGCGTGTATTATAATTTCCTTTTATCAAAGTCAGTGTGGTAATGCATTTCAAAGTGTGGAATGAATGAAAAGCAGAATATTGCTTTTGTGAAACTGTACAAGAGTGATTTCCCTATTCAGAAGGCAGCTTTTGAATGCATAACTTAGTGCCAAGCTCTCATAAGAAACCCACTACTGCCACAGCTTTGGGCAAATTGATCATCAGCCGAGAATGATGATGGTAAAGACGGCTTTCATACTGTATTGTGATTTCTGTGCTTTTAATGCTACTATTTTAAGCTCTGGAAAAGGCTACCCTAAAATACAAGCTGCAGTAATTGTTCCGCTTTGGATTGACATTTGTGAAGTATGTTTATTCTAGTGTCTTTCACAACACTGTGTATCCATTTAGTTAGGTCCTGTCATGTTTTGTCCTGCGATAATAGCACAGTGTCAGTACCATGTTGTGTAACTGTCTTGCCGAGTGTCAACACCAATTAAGTGAGTCTGATTATCGCCGGTACAAGCTGTAAATGTTGAATGAAAGTGACTCTGATTCTTTGGCTTTTTGCAGCCCTCCAACGGTCTGTTTCTCAGTGCTTTGCTGGTGGTGCTGCCTCTCGAGTCTCTGGCCCATGGTTTGTTCCACGAGCTGGGCGGCTGCCTGGGAGGAACTTGTGTTGGCTACGCCCTGGTTGTACCTACCACTTACCGCAGGTACACCCTTCAGTTAGACTGTTTTGATTGGGAATATCCTCTGTTGTGGATGGTTTGGTTTTGGGGCTAAAAAATGTATTTGTTACTTAAGAAAAACAACAAACTGTAAACAGAATGCCCAAATCAGGTTTTTCAAGCCCAGAAAGGAATCTTTAAATGTCCCTTTTATTCCTATCAGCATGTGAAAATCCAAAAGTGTTTCAGGACATTCACATTAGTTTTACATATGGGAACAAAAAGCTGGCAATAACACCTCTTAACTCTGTAAAGCCTGAACCATGAAACCATGAACCTGCCATCCCCAGGAAATTAAATTTTTCAAACTGGAGTGTTTATTGAGCTTTCTGTCACCATTTTTGTGCAGTTAGTTGCCCACAGTAGAACTGCATCCATCTGACTGTATACAAGTTTTTCAGGAAAAAAAAAATCACACTTATGATGTAGAGGTCTCAAAACTCATCAGATATGATCCACTTTACAGGGTTAAATCTATAAGAATAACAATATTTATTTTTTAATTTTCTTTCAGCTTCAGCTGAAATTTTAAAAAAATACAATCAAATTGTTACAAATGAGGATTGTCAACTAGAAACTTGGACTGATCTGCATGTTTTTCCTATAAACACTCAAAAAATATGATTGTTGCTGAATAATTTTGCATGCATACACAAATCATTCAACTAATTATTGCTGTACGGTCACTTTGAACTCCTGTGTATATTGAAGCATTCTGGAAACAAATGTGAGCACGTGTCCAACAATTGGAACTTGGCAAATATTGGATCACGCAACAGGACAGTGATACCAAGCACAGCAGTAAATGTCCTCCACAATGATATGAGAGAGTGATAAAATCATACAGAAAAACATTATTTCAAGTTATTACTGCTAAATGTGGTTTTATAAGCTGTTTTTACATGACAGCATAAAGCCTTGTGTGAACTTTGGTTTTCAAATGACATCATACACTGAGAACATGCAGCTTCTCCTTAGCTGCCAGTTAAGCAAAGCTATGCTCAGCATACTCAACTAATCTTCACATACTGCATGTACAGTAAACCCGAGCAATGGAGCGATGGAGCATTCCCACATTCAGACGTACTCAGCCGATGTCAAAGCCTTTTCCACTCTCACCAAGAGTGGTAAACACGATCATTCTTCTGAACGTTCTCCTCACTTAACACAAAACCAACGGGATAAATAGGCCAATAACTGCATAAACATAGCGCTAATGCTTGGGCCCTTGAGGGATCGTTCCACCGATCCCTCCTCAGCATACCAAGTTATTCAGATGCAGCCGTTTGCTGTTAGCTGCATCTGATGTTTCCCCCACAGCCCACTCTGTTGACCATGCATTTTTTTCTTAATCACTTTATTTTTGAAGATGCCGCCACGCCTCATCATCTTAAACAGCAAAAGCTAGCTATCAGTTATAAATGTTTCCACATTTAAGAGCTCTTCAGCCATCCTGTTTTGCGGGGTTTTTCGTATGTAATTATTGAATTATTGAACCTTTTAGTTAAAAGTTAGCTTTTTCGGTTAAATGGGATATCAGTCTTAGTAGAGTCTAACAGTCTAGGTGATTTTGAACGCTGGCCCATGTCGTATTGGAGTCTTAGATGCTCTGTATGCAAGGCCGCATGTGCAGGATCCATAGGGAGGACTTGGAGCATGATGAGAATGCAGCAGAGTATAATCGACTGTTTGATGGCTGCAGATCATGTTTTCACAATGACAAGATTCCCTCTGGGAGATTACCGAGATATGGGTGAAAAGGCGAGGCACACATGCAACAACAGGGATGGTGAAACAACAGGAAGATAAACAAAAGAGGAGGAGTGAGGTTGTTAACTTTGAAAGAAGGTGGTGGTTAAAAGGGAAAAAAATGGACAGAGATAGCAAAGAAAGGGGAGGGAGAGGTGAAGCTGTGAAAGGGCTACGGAGGAAAGGATTGGATTATTTTTTTTTTAAGGATGAAAGAGAGAGTGTCACAGGGGAAGATGTGGTTGGAATCTCAAACCACGGGCCCTTACTCTCCTGGGCGTCATGAGATCTAAAAAGATTAGATGGGTTTGGGGGAAACGATGAGCTCACAAAGTCATGCTCAGGTTGCAATTTCTGCATTTTCTGATCAGGTGTAGTGTGTTTTTATAGCTAACTTCAATTGTTATCATCATTAAGGTAATTGTTCATCTCACTTCCTTTGAGGACAGGTGTGCTGCTTCGCTGTCAACCGATAACATTCATTTATTTGTCTCATAGCTGTAAAAACAAAAGCATCACTCTTCAGGCGTTTATTCGATAAACTTCCTCTTGGCAGGTTAAAGGGGAAAGCGTGGGCACGGGGCATAATATGATGGCTGATGTATGCAGGTGTTTGCAAGAATGACTTATGACTTTTCGAATAACTTCGAGCCCGCAGACACTGTAGAAAGCCGTTTCATAGGTATATGGATTCTTTCTCTGTGTTTCACAGCTTACTTTCTGTAACCTGTATCCACTCTCACTTTCATAAAATGACCTCGTCCGTAGGTATACTCATGGAATCATCCAAAAAGACACAATGATTTTCCAAATAAATTTGTTATGAAAAAAATATTTTCTCCACTGGAAATAAAAATAAAGTATGTTGTACTGCATTTAACAGTGCTAGTAACAAAAGTAGTGCAATAAGCTGCCCACAATAGTGATATACAATAGAGAGATCCTATGAAATTACACTGCAAGATATCCGTCTACCACTATGGTATTCTGGTATTCTGGTCCATCTGTCCATCCATTTTCTGCCAATTATCTGGGGCAGAGACCCCACCTGCAGCCACATCCTATACGTCTTCTGAGACAACATAGAAGTTTTCCCAAGCAAGCCAAGAAATGATCCAGTGTGTCCTGGTTCTTCCCTGAGGCCCCCTCGAGGTATGGAGGAAGCTCATTTCCACCTCTTACATCCACAATCTCTTTGGTTCACTACCCAGACCTTATGGTTGTAAGTGAGGGTAGGAAAGTAGATACTCCAGTAATATTGTTAGTTTCGCTCTCACTTCACAACAACAGAACGGTACAGCATCTGTGCCAATCTGCCCCTTCGATCTCCCCCCACGTGTGAACAAACTCCTTCATTTAGTGCAGCAACTTTGGTCACTTTATTTTGAATTAGGAGTCATAAAGTAATTACTCTGGTAAGTCATATTCGTGGGGGAACCTGTTCAGAGCTCTTTCACGATTTAGTGAAAACATGCTTGGCAGGAGCGAATTAGTAATCACATGGAAGAGGGAGTGATATGACTTATTTGATATTGATTTAATCCCTAGTTAATAACGTGTTATAAAATTGTGTTTGGAAAATCACCCTAAAGAGTAAGGGTGGTGCTTTTATAAATTTTGTAAATTTCATGAGTATATATTTAACCTGTTTTTGTCATCCTACTCTGTTCTCCTTTGTACCATCTCATTTTGTGCTACTTTTTTATTTGCTTTCATTCTTTATTTCCTTCTCATCCCTGAGGCTAATGTCATTTCCTCCAGTAGCGATCCCTCACTGGTACTTTTTGCATCTCCTATTCCCCCATCTCCTCTTATCCTCTCTTCTCTGTTTCCTCTCTCCCCAACAAGGGAGACAGCTACTCCACCCTGGTATGTCAATCTATCAACTTCTCACTCAGAAAGTAGATAAATAAATAAGTACACACCACCCCCACCCCCCCTTCCCTGCTGCTGACAAGCCACCTAACTTGAGCCTCCCTCTAAGTAGATAAAAAAGATAAACATCAACAAGTCTTTTCTCACAGCCTTTCATCCTTCTCTTTCATCCAGCGCTGGTGGCCAGCCCACTCTCTTACCACCTGAGCAGGTGGAGCAGTTGAATCTGCGCTCCACAGGCATGCTGAACAACATTCAGCGCCTCTTCTCCCACCACATGATCCAGACATTCGGCTGTGACTACTCTACTAGCGGTGTCACCCTGGAGGCTGTACTTACAAAGCTGCGCAACTTTCTGGAGCTTCGTACAGCAGACGGACCACGACATGACACCTATTTGATATTCTACAGTGGGCACACGCACAAAGGCTCCGGCTCCTGGGCTCTGTCAGGTGAAGGCCACAGATCCATGTTGCTTTATTTTTCGATGTTTTTAAGTCTTGGAAAGTGGTCATACTTCATAGTCCATTTGCATTCATTTAATTCCTAAATGTACTAGTGAGGCAAATAAAAAGAATGCATCCACGTAAGTATACAGCTTCGGCTTCGCCAGCTACAACTACAGATATTTCAGTATATAAATCCAGGTGAGATTTAAACACCATTCAACAAAGAGAATATATAATTAATAGAGCCTAACCAATATATCCAGAGTCCCAATGCATCGGAGCACTGATATATTTGGCTATTTTCAGATATATTGGTATCGGAATTCATAATTACTGATAAATGAACATTTAAAAACTGATAAAGAAACTGGAGAGAGTTAGGCAGCTATATCTATCATATCTATCAAAAGAGCATGGAGTCGGCGTTTACCCCTAGGTTGCAAGACCTCAAGTGACAGGTAGTAGTGAAAGCTAGCTCAGTGTTTTTGCTCAAGGGCTACTGTGCTAATAATATATAAAGGGGACCCAAAATAGACCCATGGGGAACTCCACAAGATATAGGAGCATGAGAAGATGAGCCTTTGGGAGTTGTTACAGAAGATTTACTGATTAGTTACCAAGCAAGCATGGCACCTGAACAGCTAGCTATAAGTGTGATGCATAAGTGATTAATATGAATTAAGAAAAACTTTGGAGTCCACCATGTTATATAGCAGAATTGTTTTCAAGACAGGCATTCTGATTTATTATTAAACATTACATGTTCAGACTCTATTAATTCATTAAATTAGATGAGATCAAATTGTTTGTACATTAACTTGAAGCTTTTTGTAGAACAAAAGAATCACTTGTTTTGGCCTTCTCAGACATCTCTGCTGTTTATTTCCTCTTTTGGAAACTGAGAGAAGATTAAACTTGACACATTCAGTCCTCACAAATCACATTTTAGGTGCATCATAAGTTGCATATCAGCTTTATCTCTTCAAAGCTGTCGGGTAGTTTTAAAATCTAAACGCACATAATTGACGAAGATGTAAATCAGAGTTAAAATACAGAAAGAAATCAACACAAAAGTAGAAGTGACTACAGAGCTGTTGTTTCAGATAGTATTCTGACTGCAGTCTCATTTGCATTACAGTCTAATTTCCATTCCTTTCATTTTCCCATTCTCTCAGTCAATCAGACTGATTTGTAAGGAATCAGACAAGCAAGCGTAAAGAGTTGAAATTGTTATGAAGGACTCGGCACAGAAGTTTGGCTCCAGTAGAGAAGATTCTGTGAAAGTTACAGAGGGTCTGCTGTGACATGAGCGTTCCCTCAGCAGAAATGAGAATCACAGCAGGTCAACACAGTGTCAGCTCCAGCTCCTCTTCAGAGATTACTTGACGTATTATCTCTGCGTGCTGCTGCAAATAGTAAAAAAAAAAAAAATCCCCACCGAAAGCATAATCACTTCCCCTGAGTCACCATCCTGAAGGGTCGTTTTCAGTGGCGTGCTCAGGGGATAACTGGAGACATTTTTGAAAAAGTGAGGTTGTTTCGACTGAAATTCGAATCAAATAAAGGATCCCTCTGGTTATTACGACCTACTGATGCAGTGTTGTCCACACTGGGATTCCTGAAAATAGTCTGTAAGTACGCTGTTGATGACACTGGATGCATATATACAAATTTAACTGTGCAGCAGATTCTCCAAATTGTCTCATGCTCGATGTTTTAGATATGTGAATAAAAGCCCATTTTCCCTTCTAAATATAAAGCAGTATGTGGCAAAGCTGCTTTGTATCCATAAATGGATTTCATTTTATTTTTCTCAGCCTCATTTATTTATTTATTTCTTACCTAGCACTGATGTTAGGACTAACAGAAATAATTTGGCAACAGAGCTTCAATGTTTGTTCTCTGCAAAATGTACTAAATATAAATATACAGTCTATTAAGGTTGTTTTTGTCGTTGTGTCTGTTGCTGGGATGACAGGGGATTTTAAAGACAGTCCCTTGAGTAATAGTTGACATATTTGATCCCTGCCAAGCTGCCATGTCCATCTATGGCCATATGTCCCAATGAATTGTCCTTGAACATGGAACTAAGTGAATAGCAGCTCGCTGACCTTCACTGCTTCTCTCTCAGAGACTTTGGTAAATCAAACTAGTCATAGGATAGATTCCCAGTGCATGCTGTTCTTTCTCCTTCTTACTATCTAATCTCCTGTAACTGTAGGAGGTGAGAGTTTCCATCTGGCCCATTTGCTGGAGCTGTGGAAGGAGAAGAACGCCGGCCACTGTTCCCGTCTAATCGTGGTCCTGGACACCGAATACTCCCTCCCTTGGGTCAAGGAAGTGCGCAGGGTGGAGGGCATCTATATAGCCGTGCAGGGGTCTGAGCTGTCAGTCACCATGGTGGACCCCGAGGCTGGAGATATCCCCTTGCTCGGGGAATTCACTTCTGAGTGGGTGGAGTTCAACTGCAACCCAGCCAGCGACACCCAGTGGTCTGAAAAAGGGCGGACTGTGAGAGCTGTCTACGGTGTGTCCAAACGCTGGAGTGACTACACACTCCATCTTCCCACTGGAAGTGATGTAGCCAAGCACTGGAAGACCCACTTTCCTAAGGCTACATACCCCATGGTGCACCTGTCCAACTGGTGCTGTGGCCTCAACCTGTTTTGGTTATGTAGCACGTGTCTGCGCTGCTTCAGGAGGTGTAAGCTAGCCTGGTTCCCACCGGCTGTTTTGGACACTGGGCAAGGCATTAAACTGGTGCACTCATAGATACAAGGGGAAGTTGTCAGATAGCTGAATCAGTAAATTCATAAAAGGTCCAACTCCGAGAAACTTTTTTGTCTTGTTACAGGGCAGCATTTTTATTGTTTTTGCCCGCTCTTGCTTTACAAATCCCAAAATATGATGCAAATTTTTGGACTTGAAATTTGGAAATGTGGATTTGGGCCTTTCATGAATTTACCAATTCAGTTTTGAATCAGGATGTAGCAGCTGGGTATAAGATGTTTGTATAAAAAATAATAATAACTTGCGCTATATACCAGTTACAATACCTGTACAATCATATTTCTTTTTAGTCTAAAATACTATAAATGATATAACGGTTGGCCTTCAGTCAGCACCAGATTCCTTACATTTATTTTTGGAAGATGTTTATTTGCAGTGATTCAAGACATTGTGCCAAGTACATCACAAAGAGTCAATACTGGATTTCTGAGCCCAAACGAATATTAAATTTAATAATTCCTGCAAATTAAATTCAAATAAAGAGTACTGAGGTATGATTGTGGTTTAATTAATTAGGATGAGGTCTAAGAACAGAAAACTCTCATCTTACTTGGCCCTTGTCTTACTTTATGCTTACTTTAATTGCTTCGTATTTTATTGTCTCTGTTATTAATTGCATACCAAAAACTTTCAAATATGGTTGTTGTCTCTTTGGAAGGGTTTTCACATTTTTCTTTTGTTGCGGTGTGCCATTTTATATATGATAAAGTGCCTTAAAGATAAATTTCGAATCATTTATAATATTGAGGCTTATTTTTTTTATGTTATCTACACTAAAAAGGCTGTAGACTGCTTATAAAAGATGGACATAGACACACAGTGTCTGACATCCGGATGTGAAGCCTACACTTCTGGTGAGTTTCTGGTGATTTAGACCATAAAAAATGGGAGTTCAGCAAGAAAGTGTTTACTGAGGTCATGGAACAAGGAAGGGCTATTTTCTCATAGATTTTTATGAGATATCATTAAAAAAAGAAAAGAAACAAAAACAGAAGATGTGTCATGATGTGCTCTTCTCTTTTGGCTTCACCATCTAGATAAAGAAGCAAAGTCCATCTTTTATATACAGGCTCTGATGTAGATCCTCGCCTTCCTTTTACATAAACTGTGTGAACTGGTGGAGCTCTGTCTTTCTAAAGCCTTTTACCTGGCAGGATGGATGGCAAAAAAGCCGATGCTGAACTTGGTGACACCGTTGGTTATAATGTAGAGAGGTCTAACCACGATGCCAAGCTGCCACTCTTGTGGGATTCTTTCCTGATTATTATTGAAGTATTCAAATGTGCAGCTATCTCTGCACTGAACAAAGGAATATGCATTGGCTGTGAGACAGCATATTATCGCCACACAATGGGCCCTGTCTTATACCTCATCCTGTTTGTTTACACAGATCAATGGAAATTGAAGAAGTCATTTGCTCTATACAAACCCATTCAAGTTTTCTAGCCATTTGTGTTAGCCATGCTGTGAAGCAGTGCTTCATAGGGCAATGCGCCAAAGCATGAAGAAACTGTCATTGCTATGCATTTCTGCACTGAACTCCAAAAGCCATTGTGACCATTCTTTTTACGTGCTGATTTGTACCTTTCTGCCTCACACATTCCTGAAGTGCGTGGAATGCTGCCTGCCTTGTTTCTGAAGAGGTTGAGTTGCATTATTGTGCCTCTCATGTGAGATCATGTCAGAGTTGCAGTAAACTTGAATAATAAACTGATAAAAGAATGCTGTCTGATGATGTTGAGAAGTTTGAAAGGGCTGAGAAGTATAGAGAGAGGATCAGTTTGATGAAATTCAAACTGATTCCTCTTCTCCAATATGTGGAGAAGAGGAAGGCGAGAGTTAGACATGCTGATATCAGACAGTTTTATTTAACGTAGCTGGCTTAACAGACAGAGTAAATAGAGACCCTGCACTCTGGAAATTCTAGCATTGCCTGGCAAATATTAACATTATTAGCTGGAGAGAAATGAAACAATCCATGACATACTATCTCTGAGGGATTTTCTCTGAGCTTTCACCTCAGTTAGTCCCAGTGCCCAGCTGGACGTGTTCAAGGCGCTGCTGGGTATTTCGGTGGTCCCAGAGATCAGGGCTGTGGCCTGACTCATGGCTGAAGGATGGTATTAGGCACAGAGGAAGGTTGGGGAAGATCTTGGAAAGATGAAAGCTGACATTAAAAGCAATGTCTCATATCAGCATTCATTTATAACTTTTTTTCTTCTGACGTCCCCCTGAAGAACTGTCACATGGACTCAAGAACCTCTTCATCAACACCAGCTCTCATGTTCCAGCGTGGTTATCTGAACTCCAAGTAATTTGGATCTTGACTACTTTCAGCTTATGATTAACTCAATTAGTGATTATGTTGAACATAACATTAATTACTTATGGTTCGCAAACTGTTCTGACAACCCTTCTTCTTATAAGCTACCTATTTGATTATCAGTCATTTGCTTCTTCAGTTAGCATTTTCAGCTGTTTATCCAATATTTTAAGCTAACAGTTTACATTTTTTACCCTTATTTTTGTTTATCCAGACATTGAAACTGTTAACCCTTCCAGCCCACTATTTCAACTTCTAGTTATATTTATCAGTTCAGGTTTATTTGAACTTTTTATCCAGTTTTAGCCAGCTACTATTATCCATTGTGTTTAGTTATTGATTTAATTTAATTGCTGGCTTACAATTTTAAATCCTTAGGTATATTATATATGTTATATAGTTTCTGTTATACAATACCGTGCAAAAGCCTTGAGTCAACACTCATTTCTTTATATTTAGTTCCAAGGAGCCAGACTTCATTGTAATTTTGTTTTTAAAAATTGATTTTGACAAATAGTGCTCCAGGCTTTCTGAAAGTGTTTCATATAGGAATCTAAAAGGCCTTTTTTCAGATGAATAGCTTTGTGGGTTTTTTTATTACTAAGCCAGTTAAAACTGATCTATGACTCATTCAAGGATAAAAAGAGGCAGCTAACTCAAACGTAGCTAGGAAACTATTTTAAATGGCATGTTTAGGCTCCAACAGCTTTCTACCAAATCTGTTTGTTCCCATTTCTTTAGTTGAGTAAATACTTTTGCATCAACAAGGTGATTCTCAAAGAACTCAAAAGCAAAGAAATGGGAATATCGCGACATGGTGTGCAATGTGTCCTTAAAAAATTTGAGGAAACAGTACAAGTGGAGGTCAAAAGAAGAAGTGGCAGGTCTAAAACCTGCACCTCATCAGAAATGGTCTCAGTGGATGAGTGGCTGTTAAGAACCCAATGTTAAGGAAACAAAACAAGGACAAAAAGTTACGGTATGCCAAATAACTCAAGAATTAAACTGAAAATCAGCGGCAAAAGATTTTATGGAGTAAAGAGTACAGAGGAAGTCAGGAGAGAGGTACAGTGAGCATCTACATCTATCTTTAAAACATGGTGGAGGCGCTGTCACGGTTTAGTGCTGCATATCGGCCATACAATGCCATCTGGAAAGCAACTGATTGCCAACAGTTTTCTTTTTCAGGATGACAATGATCCCAAACACACTGTCAATTCAGTAAAAAAAAATACCTGGATAGAAAAAAATCCCCCCCACACACAGTGGAACACTATCAGTCATGGACTCTCCTCCCTACAACCTAAACCTGGAGAGTATTGAAACAGTTTGGGATCATATTGACAGAGGCACAAACCAGCCACCTTTCACCACCCTTAAATTGTTGCTCTTAGGTAATATAAATACCAAGCCATTTTAAGGATACAGTAGAATGTGAGCAATAAGTTGATTAAGCACTGTGGCAATTATTAAACAAGAGGCATATATCTATGTATGTCCCCTGGTGTGACTGCTCTTTTCATTGCTGTAGCCTGCAAGCTGCGGTTATAGTTAAGGTCAGAGATTCATGTATAAGGAGGGAATCGTTTATGAGAATATTAGATTATGGGCCAGATTCATCTCCTAAACTGGATTAGGTAATAAAACAGTCAGCTGCCTCTGAGACCCATGTGGATTTGCTGAGTCAGAGCCCAGCATGCACACATACACACTCAAGCACACACATCGGCACAGATACGTGTGTACACAACAGTCCTTTACTTCCTTTCCCTGTTCCTGTTTCTCTGCAGCTGAGTCACTCGTCTGTGGGTAATTACTGCCTGTCATTAGTGGTTACCTTTGAATGCAGGCAAAGCGATATGCATGATGCTTTCCCGCAGTTTTGGAGGGGGGAAATAAATGTGCTTTTATAGCCCAAGTTGAATCTTAGCAGAGGAACTGGGCAAATAAAACAGCTGTTCCTTAGTTATTGTTAATTCAGAATGTTCTGAATGCACCTTGTGGGGCAATGTTATGTATTTTTTTCTTGATTATAGTTTTATTCTCCTAAACTCCTGTTTTATAACTGATCATTATGGTGCTTAACTATTCATATATTCACAGATTTGGTTTGACAGGTAAAAAAAAAAATCCTTTCAGTGATTTTTAAGCTTAAATGAGCTGAACTAAGGTTCTTTTATCACTTCTACAGCTCATCCAGCAGGATGTAGGCCTACTAGAATAATATATGTGCATAAATACTGAATATCTTTATTTATTCTTCCTTTTTTACGGCACAGAGAGTAAAGGGGCGGTTGAGCTGCCTCACTGTTCCAACTTTTTGCGTTGTTTTCAAGGGACCTGCTTGCTGTGACTGGTGGTGCATTGAAATGTCAAATCTATTATCTCAAATCACAAAGGCGTTTAGTGGCCTTTTAAGCTTATGACACTCCCCACTATATTTACATTTGGAAGAAGCTGCCTGAATCTCCCCTCTTGGGTATTATTCTACCTATGAACAATACACGGATTCTGACATCATAATTTTTAAAGTATACATTCTTCAGTGTGCTTGACTTACAACCCAGTTTCTAAAAAGTTATGATGCTCTGCCAAAAGGAGAACGTAGTGAATTCAAAAGGCAACATATGAAACGAGGAAACTGAAACATGTCCTTATTTACGAATGTTAAAAAGGCTAAATTGCCCTTACTGAAGGAAAAGAAGTTTGGACCCCATTGACTTTCACTCTAAAGATAAGAATGTCAGCTAAAATGTACAGACTTTCAAATTCAAGGCAGATGTGTGAAGAGATTATTCATGGTACATGGATTTGAGTTACTCTGGGCAAGGATTTAGGAGCTGATGCAGAAGGGGGTGGTGTGAAGCAGACCTTGTAGCTTCAGTTATTACACATATGCCTTTTTGGAAAGTGAAGGTCAAGATTATGGGAGGATAAGGGAATTAAGTGTATTTTGCGTGGGCAGGCATCTGGGCCACCTTGTACCATTGTTATCTTGGCCCCATTTTTACATAACCCCCCCCCCCCCCCCCCCCACACACACACACACACACACACACACACACACACACACTGCGTAACTGGGATAAGAAAAAAAAGAGAATAAGCTACTCAGGTTAATGCTGGCTCTAAATGCATGACACACATACTGGAATCAGTAAGCGATCCTAATCCTTGATGCAGAAGAAACTGAACATCAGTTAGCTCTGGTTCTATCATGTGAGGTATAAAAAGAGCTTTTTCCATGTGTACCTTTATGGATTGAACTTAGCAGTTCACTCCCTGAATATTGGCTCTTGTAACCAGCCAGATATACTTAGTATGAGCCAGATGATGCCTATACGCTTGATTCAAGTAAAAGTGTATATCGGAGGCTAACAAGACTGTCAGCACTATTTCCGGGACCAGAGGTTTGGTAATTAGCTTTGTTGTTACAGTTGAGTTGAGATGGGACAGGATGAGGCTGAGCTAGGCTAGTGAAACCAAGATGTCCTCTAAACTCAGCAGGAGCTGACATCGGGAGAGCCAAATTTGAACCCTGTAGGAATGTTTCAGTGAAAAAGTAAAAAAAACAAACAGTAAATAGACCCTGTGAGCTCCACTGACCAACCCCTACCTGCAATATTCCTGTGAAATATTCAGTACAATGTTCACACAATGCTGCCAAGTGTAATATTACATCACAGTACAAAACACTGGCATAACATGGTACAGTATTCAATATTGCTCACACCAACATTTTCCCCTTTTGACAAGTGCAATTCAGTAGAATTTAAATTAAAAATATAATATTTTTCCCCATAAACATCTGAAGTTAAACACTGCTTAAAAGTACTTACACTTAAATTAGTTCTTTTATCTTGTAAAATACCTGAACTTACATATTATTTAAATTACTTACAGTGTAATTTTTTTGTTTCTTTTGTTCAAAGGTACATCTTTAAATGACTTACATCATGATTATTTCTTTTATTTTTATATGCAAAAACTTGAACTATAACCCATTAGTCTATATATTTATATATTTATCTATATATTTAAGTATTATTAAGTAAATGAAATTTCAGATCAAATTCACAAATTCCATTTAATTCTGGAGGAATTACAAAGTAAAAAGTTTTTCAGTGTCATTCTTTGTGGATATTAACTTTTTGTGTTTCAACATGACATTTTATTGGGCAGCTAACTGGTTTATCCTTTGAGCTGTATGAAAAAGATGCAAATACATTAAAAAAGCCAGCAGCTGGTTAATTTACTTTGCTGTACATAAACACTGTAATACTTCAAATTGATTAAACAATTTAGACGTACCATGCTGCCGAGTTTCAAAGGTGCTGGCGGTGAGTTATGTATACATCTATAAAAAAAAGACTCCTTTTATTTTTCTCCCCACTGTCACCCAGTGCTTGCTTGGGGGATTGTTGTAGGGTCTTTATTTTACAATATAAAGTGCCTTGTAATGTCTTGTGCACACACAGGAAAATTGATTTAAATAATGATCAAAATACTCAATAGGTAAGAAAAAAGCTGTGGAATAGATTTAAACCTACAAGTACAAATATGTAAGTTATGGTCAGTATGTTATTGATTCTGGTATTTAGATTACCCAGTAAATGTGAACATACTACAAATACATATATTTTACAGTACATGTAGTAAAAAACTGAAAATAACATTGCACCCATATGTTCTTGGATAGCATCCATGTATTTTGTAGATGGGTAGATTCCGGTAGACTTAAGTGAACAAGACTTCTGCGAAATGTTTGACTGTTTTAATGAAATCCATTATTGAGCCAGACAGAATTAATGCTAGCCCAGCTTCCCCTACTCTCTATAGACTCCCACCCTGCATTGAAATTGTCTCTCCAGCTAATGCAGTGCTGATGCATGACTCACCTAAGCCTGCTCCTCCGATCTTCACTCTGTCTGACTGCCAGTAAATGGGGTATGGAGCCGCACACTTGGGGTCTCTTTTCAACCATGACATAACAACGCACTAAGGCACTGACTGGAGACGTGCCTGTTTACTGCCTGTAACAAGTAGTCAGCTGGCTTTACGTGTGGCTCAGGCATTAAGAAAGGATGTGCTGAAGCGGGTTTAAGGGACGGCAGCTTCGCAAGATGATGGATTTACAAATGCTCCTTTGCTTTCCTGCATGTTTATTGTGGGTTGTGCAGCTTTTTGCACAGTCACTATATATCCATTCAGCATAAGACACATTCAGAATTTATACCATGACCTTTCCAAAGAGGCAAAGAAAATCCAAATGGAGATTAAAGTACAACTTCTGCTTTGAATAATAAGGGAATCCTTTTGTGAAAAGAGCCAAAGTCAAATCAGAAGCAAAGTTATGCACAGTTTTGGCAAAAGTATTGTTGCTGTGCATACACTTGTCCCTGACCTGCTGGTCTTGCAGCTTTTGTGTGCTTGTGTTTGTGTGTGTGTGTGCACGTGTGCGCAAGGATGTGCACATGTTTTTTCACTCCTTCTGTGTGTCTGTGTGTAATGTCAGCAGAACCCCAGGGAGTGTAGCAGGAGCTCGTTTGATTGCCGCCTCACAGCTGGCTCACGATGTTAGCCAGCCGGGCTCCAAGTGAGGAGAAAAGATACAGAGAGTGAGAGAGAGAGAGAAATGAGGCAAAAATGTAAGAAATGGGAAGGAACGGTGACCTGATAAACAGTGAGGACGACAGCGTACGCTGTCCAGCCGGAAGAAAGGGAGCAATGTGAGAAAATGAGAGAGAACAGCTTAAAAGAAAAAGGGCAATGTATGGAAGAAAGATAGATGGAAGGGAATGTAGGTGGGCAGGTGTGCCCATGGCAGTGTGTCAGAGTGAAGCAGTTGGGAAGGGAAAGGTATACCTGACACTCGGTGATCACACTTTCATATTCTCCTTCAGGAAATTTCTGATATACTTAACACATTTTTCTGCACATACATACAGTGCATATGCTGCAAAAATGCCTCACACAGATGGTAATGCTGTGCAGTTTAAAGGCAAACTGAAGCCCTTGCTTAGCCTCAGACTATTTAGCAATTGGGCAACACAGCATGGGAAAGCCTTATTAAGAGGCAAATGACTGCATGGCCACAAACAGAGGTAAAATCAGAGAAAGGGAAGGAGACAACGAGCATAGGTATTCAAGAAGGGAAATAAATTGCTGATGAGAATAAAATAGGTAAGGCCAAAGAAGAAAAGAAAAATGGAGGCAGATCTTAAACTTGAAAGCCAGGTCAGAGCTGTTGTAAGATCTAGCTTTTTTCATTTGAGGGAATTAGCCAAAATAAAGCCCATCTTATCAAAACTGTCAGGATCCTGGGTCTCCTGACCCAGCGTTTTTAGTTCTTTGTGATTCTTGTATATTGTACTTGTGTGATTTATTCTATGGTTTCTAGTTTTGAACCCTTGCCCTTCATGTTTCTCTGTCCCCCCTCTGTTCTGTGTAAGTCTGTGTTTCTTGGTCTGTGTCTTTGCATGTTTTGAGCTTCTTGTGTTTTCTGTCACTCTGTATTGTGAATTATGTTCTCATGGTTGGTATTTTGTTACTCCCTCGAGTCTAGTTTCTTGTGTTCCATGCTTAGTATTTCCCTCTGTGTATTTTGGTTCTTAGAGTCCTCTGCTTTATGGTTTGTCTCTGTGTTTCTTAGTTGCTCTGTCTCCCCTAGTCAAGTCTGCGTCTGTGCTACTTCCTGTTTTACTTTGAAGGTCTGTGTCTCATCTGAGTGTATCCTACTTTGCTTCCCTGTCTCGTCAGTTCTGAGTTCTCCCAGCTGTGCTCTCCTTCTGTGTCTCATTCCCCTCGTTACTTCTCAGTGTATTTAAACCCTGTGTTTCTCTGAGTCAGTGTTGCGTTGTCCCTCATGCTGTGTGGATCTCCCTGTGAATTTAGTTTGTTATTCCCCAGTTTAGTTTAGTTTACTTTGTATGCTTGTTTTCCTGTGACCAGCAAATAAAGCTTTCAAGTTCATCCCTCGAGTCAGAGTGCCTGCATTTTGGGTCCAGCTCCAGCCTTTTGAGACAGTAATCCATGCCTTTGTTACATCTAGACTGGATTATTGTAGCGCACTTTATTGTGGGGTCAGTGATGCATCCATTAGGCGTCTGCAGGTTGTGCAAAATGCTGCAGCACGTCTTTTAACTGGAACAAAAAAGTCTTTTAATTTCACTCCACTGGCTACCTGTACATTTTAGGATCGTTTTTAAAGTTCTTTTATTTGTTTTTAAATCTCTTAATGGCCTGCCCCCCCCCCCCCCTCGGAGCTACTACAACCATATACACCTGCCTGTTCCCTTAGGTCCACCAATCAGCAGCTCCTTAAGGTACCAAGAACTAAGTATAAATTTAGAGGTGATCGTGCTTTTGCTGTAGCTGCTCCAAAGTTGTGGAATGATCCTTGCACGTTAGCCACGCCTCTTCTCTTTCTGAGTTCAAAACTCTTCTTAAAACATATTTATTTGCTGAAGCCTTTGGCACTCTTTAAGAGGTTGACTCAATTTGTTTTGACATGTTTTATTTTATTTTACTTATTTAGTTATTTATTTTATTTTATCTTAATTTATTTTATTTTACTTTGCTTATGCTATTTGTATATGTACAGCACTTTGTGAACCCTGGTTTTATGTTAAAGTGCTTTATAAATAAAGCTGGGATGGTATGGTAAATATGCAACCACACAAGCCGAATGAGGTGTGCTGTTGCCTGCTGTTGTGTGCAGTGCAGGAAGATTTTAGACTCATCTGTTTTGGCTGCTTAAAAAGAAAGAAAATGAGGGTAAGAATGGAGGGCTTGAAAGGGGCGGAGTAGCAATAAAGGTGAAAAGTAGGGGGAGAGCAAAGAGAGACAAATGAGAGAGGAAACAAGGTGGCAGAAAAATAGACTGTGTTTTTGGCAGTCGAGAGATGTTTTAGGGATGTGAAGAGGAACTTGCTGTATTAATAGTCCAGCTGTTCAATGTGGATGAGACAGATTCTCTCATGTACCTGACTGTATTTATACAGCGTTTATGTAACAAAAATCACATATTTGATTTCATGAGCAAATTCTGATGATCTGAAGTATTTCAGATGCCAATGCTAAATCATAATAGTCCTTTATTAAAGAATGAAGCAATTTCAAAAAGTAAAGCATAATTAAAATAAATTTAAAAAATTAAACTAAAAAGAGGCAACCTTCATAGATGAAGCTGCCAAAAAGTGCAGCTGTTCAAATGGCCACTTGAGGCTGGCTTTAACAGTTAGCTAATCTCAATACACGGTAATGTTAAATGTCCAACTTCATAGCAGAAATAGAAATGTTTATTTGGTAGCTAATTTTTACCTTTACAACAGCCATTTAAAATGTATTCAGGTTCAAAGTATCCTTAATCGAGGCGTGGCTATAATGATAGGTGGGTGGCTATAGCTGGTAGCTGTAATAGTACTAACAGCCCATCCAAGAAGTCTGCCCTCCAGATTTGGTTACTAACATTTAAATATTTTATTAGTCTATTACTTAGGCATTGGTGTTTGACTGCTGCACAGTCCATGGATGTACTGTACTATTCAAGCTAGCATTAGCTGATAACTTACAGTCCCACTTCTCACCTAAATATAGTTACATTTGGGTTGAAAAAAAAGGACTGTGATAGCCATGAAGCTAAAAGAGAGCCATAAAAAATATGAGTCCACGATCCACTGTGTCAAATAACAGTCTGTTCAAATAACCTTATTCACCAAATATATAGGTGTTACTTTGACAACATTAAACCACATTGAACTGCTGTCTAATCAGCCAGTTACATGACAGCAATCCAGTGAATTAAGACATGTAGACATGGTCAAATACATCCTGCTCAAGTTCTTGCTCTGATACTGGGTTGGAGCATCAGAATGGGGAAAAAAGGTAATTTGAGTGACTTTGCATGGTTTTAGTGCCAGGTGTGCTTGTCTAAGTATTTCAGAAACTCCCAGTCTACTAGAATTTTCCCACATAACCATCTGTAGGATTTACAGAGAATGGTCCAAAAAATATGTGCAAGAATATCTTGTTGATCCCAGAGGTCAGAGAAGAATGGCCTGGCTGTTTTGGGCACGAATACCGAAAATTGGAAGAACAATACCTGGTCTGATTTCTGATGCAACATTATATTGTACCTGACCATATTCGTCCCTTTATGACCATAATGTACTTATCTTCTGGTCGCTACAAATCTCAAAATCTCACCTCAAGCTGGTTTCTTGAACATGACAATGAGTTCACCGTGCTCGAATGGCCTCCACAGTCATCCAATCTCAATCTAGCACCTTTGGGATGTGGGGGAACGGAAGATTCACATCATGGATGTGCAGCCGACACATGCACAAAGCTATTATGTCAGTATGGCCTATGATATCTCTGAGGAATCTTTCCATCACCTTGTTGAAGAATTAAGATCATTGTGAAGGCAAAAGGGGGTCCAACCTGGTATTAGCAAGGGGTACCTAATAAAATCTGTATATGTATATATCTGTAATGTAACATTAAATCAGTTTCTACTAAACCTCTAAACATATGTAATGCTATTCATCCTTTTGAATTAAACATTAAAACTAAACATGTTAGAGAATCAGCTTTCTTATATAATACAGTTTTAATAAAAACAACAGACGTGTCATAATGTCACATCTACAGAGAGAAATTAACACAAAGTAACCTGAGTGGTAATTGCCCCACTGATCATCATGACTGTAGCATGAGGCCAGCCGACCTGTCTGATTACCTGAAGGGCTCATTGCATTTTAATGTACGAAATGTGCTCAACGACATCATTTCTTATTCAAAACACAGCGCAAGATTAAAAACCTTCTCTGAAGCACCTCCCAAGGCAGCGCTTTAACGATGCCTTCAAGGACACCGTCAGATCCGCACTGTTATATGAACAGTTTATTTTTTATTATTTTCTTGATAGGTCACTTCTTCCCTGACCGTTAATCTGCTGCTGCTGGCCTTCCTCTCCTTTTTCACCTCGAGTTGCTAAGCTCCTCTTTCAGGTTGAGCTGTTTTAACACCCGGTTGTGGATCATATTCAGTTTAATTACCTGTGTGCGGACCGGAGGAGGTATTGGAAATCATGGCCTGATGCGTATTCAATAAATTGACTGAAACAGCAAATGGGAATGGCCACCCCATGACGGGTGTTCATCTGTGCACTGAAGATTTATGCAAGAATGACCTTCATGTGTCATCTTTCTTACTTGCAGGCAAAGAAAACAGAAATCGTATTGATATTAAGTTAAGAGTGAATGAAGCCTTATCCCTGCTGCAGACTGCTGGGAATGTGTTTTGCTTGTAACTGCATGATTTTAGAAATGCGAAAAAGAAAAAAAAACATAAAGTGTATTATATGCAGTAGTTTTTTCCATATGCAGTGCCACTTTTTCATGTTTTCTGCTACAGCAGGGGAATCTCGTCCCTCAGTAATGCAAAGCAGGAAGTAAAGTCTGAAATTAAACATGACAGAATCAGAAAAACCACCAGCTGAGATTTTCAGATGTGTCTTGGTTTCCTGAACTAGTGAATAGAAAACACATCAAGAGGGAAATAAAAGTCTCTGAGCACTTGTTTTCTCGACATGCTGCATTCTGTATTTCTTTTTAATGTGAAGGGCGAAAGGCTTTAGTATAGCTGTAGTATAGCTTACATGACACAAATCCCAAGTTTATGTCTCTAATATTATCACATTTTTCCTGCACTCCCATTTGCACGTCATGGTAAGGTGTACATTTGTTACATATAGCTCGTATTTTATGGTTTCTGGGGTCATTCAAGCATCTTTTTTTTTTTTTAGTTTGTTTTATATATATATATATATATAGATAGATATATAGATATATAGATATATATATGTATATATATATATATATATATATGTAGGAGTAGGAGAAGATAAATGAAAGTCAAGCCCTGACCTGCACAGAGAAGTAGCTGTCGGTGGCCGCTGCATGTTTTCTTTATTTACTCGTCAGTGGTGTTTACCAGCGGCTGAGAGATTGAAGTTGCAACATCAGGGACTGACTTTTATTACCCGTGGGTCCTTTGTATTCTTGGCTGTCCACTGCGAAAAAGCTTTCTATTGATTGTCTCCGAGGAGGGAAGGGGATTTGGAAACATGCACAGCCACCGAAAAGACAGGGCTGCGCTAGCAATCTCTGTAGAGTGCATCAGCCTCTTTAATCTGGGTGTTAACAATGGTGGAAATGACTTGAAGGATCAACATTTTCTCCCTCTTTTGTCCTTGTTGCTGTCATTTCTGCCTTTTTCATGTCTCGCTTTGTCCCCTTCAGCTCTGCTTGTGTGCTGCATGTATGCCTGCAAACATAAAGGTGCATGCATGCCCAAATGCTCAGCAAGTATATATACATTAAATACCCGTTCACTGTGAACTGTGTCCACATTTATTAGCTTGTGCTGCATTACAGAGAATTAACCGACTGAATAACTTAAGCTCTCACCGTGCTAATTAAAACAGCTTGCACTCACAGTGATGGTGCAGGACTGAAATTAATTTCTGAATGGATGCTTTTTGGACGCAAGGATGTTCTGAGAACAACCAATGTCAAAACATCCTGTGTAGTTTGGCTAAGGTACTATTCTTAAAAGTGATTAATTAATGTTGAGCGGAACACAAATTAATTTCCAGCTCAGTCGATACCACTGCAGGCTTACTGTTTATTGTTCTTTTGCTCAGAGAGACTGTATTTGCTGAATGACTGATGTATAGACATCATAGTATTAAAGGCAGAAAAACATAAAATATCTTTTACGTCCTTTAAAGGCCTGTAAAGCATATCCTCTGTAGTCTCACAGCAGTCGTTAAATAATTCCGAGGCTATATCATATTCCTGTATAATAAGGTAAGAAGGCAAGACGTTGCCAATAAGTAGTCCTTGCCAGGAGTCTTATTATCAGTCAATAATGAATTTACATGACCCATGTGGTGCCAACAAATTGACTCACTTGCTGAATACAAACTCAAAAATTTGTATGCACCCAGGGTGCCTACCAGGGGTGTATGAGCTTGTGGTTTTTTTGTATCTTCCTGCGTTGTTGTGCCACATGTGGCAGGGAATCTAAGAAAACACCTGACCCAGAAAGCAGTACAAGGAATGTGAGGCATTACCCTGTCGAGCTCTCCACCCAGCTATTCATTTCCATCAAGACCTGTAATAATGCTGGCACTCTCAGCCGAAATTGCTTTTTGCCTTTCGGGTCAGTACAGCTGGACTGCTCAATGGGGGAGGGTGTTGTTCCCGTGTAAGTGTTTTCTGCTCCTTTTTTTTCGCTTTGTGATAGTTTGGGTAGTCACCATACTACGGTCATATTAGTGAAGTGATTTATGTGTGCACTAAGACCATTCAGTCCTCATAATAGAGGTTTACGACAGCATGACTGAGTGCCCTCCTGGCACTCTGCATTTCCACATATCTGACTCTCACCTTTTGCCACACACAAAGTGCAGAATTTATTAGTCCTGTGATGTGATGAATAATGCACTCTGTCATATTTTTTCGCAGGGCGCTTTCATTCTGAGCAACAGCATGACCTAGCCAAATATTTATTCACCTTTCTATCCGAGTGGCCAGGCAGTTAAGCTGTGTGTAGATATGATCGAGACACAGAAATGCTTTACTCCCTCTGAAAGCACAATGCTTTAACTAGCGCTCCTACAGTGTCTGGGACAGCAATGAATTTTCAACATATCAAACATGAAAAAGAATATCTACCCTGGCTAATCTGCATGCAGACTACGTGGTTGGTGGTGAGGTAATTGGACGCTTTCATTTGACGGCATGCTGATTGACCCACCTTGACACTTTCAACGTCGTCGGCTTGTCAGGGTTCTGCTTAAGAAATCATAACCAATCACAGTGAGTTATGCAAAGCCCACTTAGAAAAGCGAAAGGGTGAAACTATAGGGGAGGCAGCTTGGGATCAGTTAAATTACAGTTTCAAAAACTTTCAAATATCCACTGAGTCTACACTTGAGGCGTGACTACATTGATTTTCACCCCCCAAAAAAGAGCTCATTGATGGAAGAAGTGCACTTGTAGTTCTTTGTCACTCTTTCATAGTGTGTTTTGATCTCAGTTAAAGGCAAGTGTTAAAGTGTGAGATGAATCAGGAACTGACTGTATTTTGAAATATATAAAGAAGCTAAAGTACATGCTGTATCAGCTCTTATCACAGCGTTGCCATCAGAATCTATTATATCATTACAACTAAACCGGCATTTCTCTGCACTTTTCTTGCCTTAGTCATATTGAAATTGGCAAAGGTAACCACAGGCCAAAACTAAAAGATCCTCATTGCAAAGGGCTGGTTTCACTTGTGTTGTGCACTTGCACATATTGGCTTTCTTACCACGAGGCAGTGGGATGAATGCTATCACTGTAGATAGCTCAGCTTAGCATGAAGCCTGGAAAGGGTGGTTAAGGTTTGAGCGCCTCATTAAATCAAAATAGACTGACAACTAATGGTAAGTCTAATTAGTATAGATCGCCTGATCAATTGGCTGGTGACCAGATTCGACTGGTTTTCAGCTGATCAGCCGTGACTGGTGACCAGTCTCACATATCTCCAATATGTGCAGCTCTAATTAGCCTGACTCCAGCCTAACACGCACCTACCATGTAAGCACATAAATCATTATCATCTAGGTCAGCACTGTTTCAAGTGCACATACCAAAAAAGTTCATGGTAACTCAATTTTCTAGTGTTTTAGAGATATAATTGCAAAGCACTGCATAGATGTAGACATAAAGTGAGATAGCCTACAATTCATTTTCCTCTGGATTTTCTCTACAGCTTTGTCCAGTAACTTTGAGATGTGTTTGGGTGAGACTGATCAAATGTCCTGCAAATTCTGACATTTATCAAATGTTCAATCTTTTATTACAAATTGTAACAAAACAGTGTGTGTACTCTCAACAACTATCCTTAGGAAGAAAGTCAGAATCCCCCAAATCACCAAAATTGGCAGATCAGACCAAAACTGCAATCAGAATAGCTGCATCTACATAAATGGGCATGTTATTGTCTGTATTTAAAATCATATCCAATAGTTTGACATTTGTCTTACCTATTCTCTTCCTTTTTGCTGATGTATCAAATCACACACCTTCAAATATTATTAAAATGCTACCCATTGAGTGTTCTGGTGTAAATGAAATCCTGCACTAACATGGTGTTGCATAATAACATACTAAAATGTTATGATGGACATATGAAGTCTCCAGTTGGTTTGTGGTGTGATTTTGGAGTACTAAGTTAGCCAAAATGTACATAATTGTGCTTAATAACATCCAGTTTGTGCATTAATAATTAATCAGTTCAATGCTGATTCAACGTACCTACAATTTTCACAACCAGGCAATTTGGCTACCAAAGCTGCTTTTGTTTTTCACACAAGAGTGTAAAGATGTTTTTTTCTGTTGTGAAGATGGGAGTTTTTACAATATCTGCAGGAATTAACTTGTTTCTGGAGCCACAAGAGACCACTCAGGGTACTTCAGGTTTTCGCACTTTTATGTTATTTTTATTTTTCAGCCATTTACATGGAATGAACAAAATCTTATGAAGCTGCAGCTCAGCTCTATTGTCAATAACTTTTCAATATAACTGTCAAATGTTTTTTAAGTAGTTTAATTGACATTATGGAAATGAGTTTGCCAGGGTTCCATATCAATGCAACTCCAAATGTCATCTGTCTCTAATGGCCTAAGAGATGCAGTCATGTGAAAAAGAAAATAAAACAAAGTATACTGCATGATTTCATAACTTGTTGAACTATATTTATCAGTAAAAGCTTGAAGTAATCATTTTCCTTATGACTTCCATCTCTCACATAGTTGTGGATCATTGCCATTCCCTGGGATCACTTACTTGGGATCATTGTGCTGTTGCATGACTCGATTTGGGCCAAGCTTTAGGGGCTGGACAGATGGTGTCACATCTTAGAATACAAGGGAGCTCAGTGAGTTAGACTACACAGTTGCAAAACAAGCCTAAATCAAAATGCCACCACTGCCGTGCTTGAAAGTGTTTCTCCTGGCAACCCTTGCAATCAAGTCATACTTATTCAGTCTTTTTCTAATTATACTGGACTTTAACATTTAACATGATTACCTAAGGCTGGCAAGTCTGAGATGTAGCTCCTGGGGTTTTTTGCATTTACTCTGATCATCACACGATTTGACCTGGGTGAATTTGCTGAGATTTTTAGTAAGCTTTTTCTTAATTGGTGAGCATTAAATGTGCTAGCAGGGTGTTCACAGGATGCTTTAAACTCAGACATGGGCAGTCATCTATCCATTTGGCTTTCAGTAATATAAAATCTCATCCGTTGGCTGCCTTATTACCTCAGCGGGGTATTGGATCACTGGCAGGGCGTAGGTGTTGATTGCCTGGATCTTGTTCTTTCTATTCAGCTGACTCCTCAGGAGCAGGTTTTCTTGCATTTCTCTCTGCGGGTATTTGGTGGTTGCGGCTTTCTTAGCAGTCTCTCGTGGTTCTCAGGTACTTGTCGCTGTCCTCAATGTCTCCAATGTTGCCTTTTGGTAGTGCAATCCCTTCAATTCAGACTACTTTCCCTCTCTTTGTTACCATCAGACTACACTTCAGTTGAAGTGTAGTCTCCTCCTCAGTTGAAATTTGGTGCAAACTTTATGCAGGTCTGCAGAATGCCATGGGTCTCATGAAGAAATAAATGAATGCAGAGCAGAATCATCATAGACTGTCACGCTTAAATTGGAAATTCATTCTCGAATTAGTCATCCACATAGTCTTGAATTGAGCTGAATTTCAGCGAAATAAATGAAAACACCCGTGTACAGCAGTGTGACAAAAACGAAACTAAAACATTTGGTCATAGTTTCATCTGATTCATCCTCCTCTGTGCATTACTAACAAATTCTGAGGCTTTAGAGCATTTTCCTCACCTGCCCACTGTTTTCATCTGCTGATGTGTCTCTGTGTATTCCCCAACTTGAGAAGTCCTCTGAAAACAATACTGATACTGTTTATTGAAGTCTAACTCAGATGGGAAGCTTATGAATACATAATGCAATAGTTCTGGATGGATTTTGTTCCATTAAACAAACAGCCTGGTTTTCCAATTGAAGAAAATCGCCAGCTGCTTGCGTCCTTAAAAACACTATTCTCAGGCCAAAGAGAAAAAAAATGTCATCTATAATTATACTGTGCCACTGTTGACAGGGGAAGTTTCTGCGAGCGGTGGAAAGGCCTTCACTGCGGAGGCTACAGACTCAGAGCTGTCCTGGGCCACAGGGAGTGGATTGCCTATTTGTTGCATCAGTGGTTTAGCAGTCGCAGAAGCGAGTAGGGGGAGTTGATGCAGGGCCCCAGAGGAAGCCACAGTCTCCAAACTTTTTTGGGAACAATTATTGGATTTTTACAAAGTGGCTCAGGATACAGGAAACAGACACAGAAACAAACAGAAAACCAGATGGAAATCATGTGCACTTATCGCTCGGATATCTCAGCGGGTATGTACCTCAGGATGTAGAGAGAACCTTTTAGACGTGGTGTAATTTCAAATTACTCGAGATGTTGATTAAAATTCAATGTGAATCGAGAAAAAAAACGATGCGCTGCTAATGCCTGAGGAGTTCTGGCTGCAGGTAGAGGCTGCTCACCTCTCTGGCAAGCAGCCAGCTTTCATCCAGGCTGCAGCAGCAGAAAATCTAATACAGATGACTTCATCATTTTTGCCTAGTGACCTTTCTGGCATCCTGTTTTACTCCACTCCCCCCCCCTCACCCTGCTCCCCTCCTTCCCAGAGTCTCTGCAGCTCTTTAAATGCACACCCTGCCATTCTATCTCTTTGTATTTTTCTCTCACCTTGCCTCCCTTTCCACCACACCTCCTCCTGTCCTCCCACGCCACACTCCCTCCGCCTCCTCTCCCTCCGCCTCCTCTCCCTCCTCCCAAGGGCATTATTTAGAGGCAGGCTGAACACAACTTCAAGGTTAAGTGACAGCTCGTCTGCCACCCAAAAACTCTGGTGAGTTGCTCCTCAGTATCGCAGCCGTCACTGCACTCATTTGGCAGCCGCACTGATCACATCTCATCCCAAAACCAGTGGGTTCTTGGCCACGGCCACAGGTGACTGTAAGCACAGGCAATCAATAGGTTTCACCGTGGCCCTGCTAGTGGCTGTGAATGAAACTCTGTTTTATTTTGCAAGATTGTGTATTTATTAGATGACTGGATACTGATGGTAATATTGGCAGGCTTCTCAAGTACATACAAGCACAGACATAAACACACAGAGGACAGAATTGGTTTAATGGCATAAGCTGTAATTCAACTGTAGGTGGAATTGTCTATTTTTAAGGAAATTACCACTGTACTGACAAGACTGTTTTTTTCTTAGCACTGATTAGCACTAGCTTCTGATCTTAATTTCACAATATTGATCTCAATATTGTGATCTCAATTTCCACCATTGATTCTTTGCTTTTAAAGGAGGTGGTAATTGTTTTATTGGTTAGTAATTGTTTTAGTTTTAAGTTCCTTGTGACAAAAAAAATCCCCAACTGTGAACAGAAAAACCTTGATCTCTGTGAACAGAGCTCCAAAAACTTGAACTTAGTTTGTGATAAAGAACAAAAATTTACAAAATGCTGTGTTACAAGAGCACATGATTTTTAACTTGAGGAGAAAAGAGCTCCTGAATAAGTCGGAGCAGCATCATCTCCGTACACTCCAATTAACCATTGTTTTCTAGCAATGATGACTCATGGAGCCTTGCAACATATCATAGCATGGTTAGCAACATATGCTACCTGTGCTATCAATATATAGCATTACAGAAGATTTCAAAAGGTAACATGTTAAAAAATAAGACTGTATTTATATTGTCAGCTCACATAAATTAAATTCATTTGTGCCTGAAAACATGTCAGTGGCTCAATCACCAATGGCTTGGCTTATTAACGGATGATTAGCCTAGGGTACCCACTTATACCTAATTAACTGAAAATTGTGTTCTATTTGAAACTGAAAAAAAGTAAATAATGTTTTAGTCTTTGTGACTCTGTCCAAAAACTAAAATTCTTTTTTTTTCAAGATTCACTACGCAAAAGGCAAACTTCTTCCTTGTTTAGCGCAGTTACACCTTCTTGGTTGCCAGGATATTGCACCCACCAACCCCAGAGCACTTTGGCACACAGTCCAATGTAAACTATTTCTGAAGCTGAGGGACTCCTGTTGACTTTCTGCACACCTGATAAAAATACTTCCTTCCCAGGTTAGAGTCAAGAGATTGTTCACAAATTTATTCCCATCTTTATTAATCACAGCAGGAGTACTTTTGCTGCATGCAACTAACTTTACAGTCTTTGAATAACTGACAGTAGGTTGTTAGCTAGTCGTAGCTAGCAAAAATAAAAGAACCTTTTGTAGCAAAACAGCATAGATCAATCTGCCATCTTCTTCTTGACTTCCCCTCATGAGTCCATGTGAGTCTGGGCTTGTGCGTAATTGCTCAAATTTTGCCAGTGCAGCCCAAAACACCGTTGGCCCTCTTTTACCTGTTCTCCCCTCCTCCTCTCTAAATTTATCTTGTGCTTTCTTTCCTATGCACTCTGCTTTGCAGCTCTGGGGATGAGGTCAGGTGTTTTTCAAGGTGTTTGGGAACAAATCATCTATGTTTACTGGCCCCACTGCGCCAGGTCTAGGGCTTTACTTACAGGTCCGGAGGCGGATGTTCACTTTGGGGAGGTAGCAGGGGAGAGATTTAGTGGAATCATTAAAGTGAGAGGAGAGGCCACTGTAGAATTGAAGAAGCCTCTGACAAAGAAAACAGCTGTGGAAATGTGTGCACTGTAAAATGTAATTCTAGCTGTTTGTTGTTTCAACATATTATTCTATATCAGTCTGACGATAGATGACTGAAGTTGTTGTTATAACATAGAATTACAAGTTAAAAACGTCCCAATTACACCAAAAAAAGCTAACTTGAAAACTCATGTCCAGCTAAATCAGCAACTTATGTGAACTTGACAATGTGGGTAAGTTGAGCACAGCAGGATTCAAAACTGCCTCACGTGACTGCTACCGAGGTGCATCATGGGGAATTGGCGGTTAACGACATGCTCACTTTACTTGGACGTTTTCTAATCGTCTTCTTTGGAATATGCTTTCAAGGTGAGTAACATTGGTTATAACTATAAGGAAAGAGAGCTACAAAAGTTGGAACATGTTTTGAATCTATGGCATGATGTGTGTTTTTCTCTTTTACCGAAATGTTTGCTTTAGCTAATGTAACTTTAGCCGACAAGGTCCAGCTTGTATGTCATGACCAAACTTGACCTAATAAACTGACATATGGCCTTTTTTATGGGTTTAATGTGGCACTGACCAAATCACAAGTATTGTGCCGCTAGCTTTAAGGTTGTGCACTCACCCTGTTGCGATATTAGCAAGCTAACTCAGCTAATTAATAAAGCTTATTTCATATTGTCTCTGTACTTGTAAATTTCTTTCAAGTTCACAGGCTGTTGTATTTTGGTGGAAGTTCATTTTGGCAATATTTCCAATAACTGACTGGATTCAAAAAGAACTTTTTGGCAGGACTCCGATGCTTGTTGTCATCTGTTTACCCCTATGTAATCACTTAAGTTGTTATTAACTGCTGCATGCTAAGCTGCAAGAGTGCACTGAGGACTGAGACAAAATATAATGCTGGTCTACAAACCAGCATTATATTAGTTTTTATCAGATAGTCCTCCAGTGTGTTTATTTTTTGCTTTAATTCTATTGTGCAGTTATTTGTTACACAGCTCACTATTTTGACTTATTTTTGAACTCTTGTGATCAGTATGACTAGATTGTGTGAGTTTCCATACTAAAAGAGCTGTAGTGATAAAATAATTGGCATCAGAGACACTGATTTTTGGCATGATATACTGCAGAAGTTTTTTTTTTTTTGCATAATTTACCTTTTAATTAAACTGCATTCTCTGTATTGTAACAAAACTAACATTGTTTATATGTCAGAAAATTAGCAAACATGAATAAATGGCGAAAACAATATAATTATAACATATATTTTTATTTGACTTATTTTAGGTCTGTGAAGCCAAACTTGATGCTGGGGATTTATTTTTGTCAGTGGAGTCAAATGGTAAGTTACAATTTGTGCATTTTGTCATACTGGAAACACCACAGATTATATTGTAACTTAATAGCTCTGTAGAACAAATGATATAAAGATTGTAGTGTCAGGGTACTTCTTAAGAAGTAATATGGCACTATTGATGATCACATGCAGGTGGCATAAACTAAATATTCAGACGTGTTACCAACAAATGATTCATTAACAAAAGCAATGGAGCAGACTGTTTAGGTTCTTGTGGTTGTAATAACATCCATAACTCCAGGTTTGTCATTAATTTATTTTCACAGGTCTAGATGATCACATCTGACTTTGTCATTTAAATGAGGTGGACTTGCAAACTTTGCACTCTTTTGGGTAAATTGCTGTCCACTACATATACACAGAATCTGCACAGTATTTCAGATCTAAAAAGGGAGTATGTAATGGACTTGCTGGCTTTAATGTAAAAAGCCTGTTGTGTAACTTTAATGAGGCAGTTGGACTAAAACAGTATTGCTCATCAAGGTAAACATCTGAGGAATAAGGAAACTGTTACTTGTCCTTTTACTCAGTGTTCTTTTAATCGCACGTTTACTAAAGTTTTACATCACATAAGTCATTTTCACAATCATTCTACTTTAAAAGATTTCAAGACAGAGCTTATTGTTCTCTGAACTTCCTTGTTTGCTGAACGGCAGGTAAAGTGCATCTTTTTGTTTGTTTGCTTTTGTGTGTTTGTGTTTTCTCTAATGGGCCTCAGATGACTGTTTGCTTAAATTTGGGTCTCAAAGAATCTTTTTTTTATTCTGTCTGTACTCTCCACCCCTCTTCTTCTATTGCTCAGGTTGAAGCAGAATTTGCCCGTCTTACATCTGTTGACCTGAAAGGGTTCCTTTTTGCTGTGCTTGACCATTATGGAGAGGTTCGTGGAGCTGTACAAAATCAAGAGCGGCATAGGAGGGCTAACTAGGCTCATAAGATGCTTCGGAGATGATGTAAGTGTTCAACTGCGAAATCTAATCCTTTGTTTAAGTTTTAGGTTATCCAGTTCAACTGATGAACTCATTGAAAGAAAGCTGATAAGTAAAGTCTGTCATCATAATTCACAACTGGACATTTAGTGTGGTAACTTTTACAGAATCTATGTATATTGGTGGTAGGTTGGATATCATATTCTACTTGAATATCCTGATAAGCCTGATTCAAAATCTCCAATGATAATCATATATTGATGGAATTATGTATCAAAAAGCTGTGAATTTGGAGCTGTCTACATGCTTCATAAACACTGTTTAAAAAGTGTTTTTGTTTTCTTTTTGACTTCTTTGACCAGAGCCCTACACAAAGGAAGAGGACAGAGGACCTCATTTTCTAAAGGAAGATCCCTCACACACTTTCAAGACTGTGAAGGTTAGCATTGTTTCTTTTAGTAAATTTAATAATGACAGCACCACAGTGGATTTTAAATTAAAAAGTACATGTGTACTTTTTCCTCACCAAATGTATTATTACAAGATCTTTGACACTGGATTTGGTCTGGGTTTCAGAGAAACTAACTGGCAAGCTAGCATTGATATTATTAGTGTCTTGTGTTTATTCATGTCTTCACCAGGGTCTTTGACATTTTGCTGCTGTACTGTTCACTTCAGCTTTACGTTTGATTTCTCACATTGTATATTGTAATGGCAGAGATATTAGGATATTTAAGGGCTGCAGTGGCTGCTACAGCTGTGGGGGGCAATACTTTGGTGAAATGTCCTGGACCCTGGAAAATAGACTGTGTAGACTGGGTAAGCAATTAAAGGTTACTGGCCGAGAGTCATTGGGCAGCCGGGTAAAGGTGGATGTTGATATTCAGTGCCAATTATGCAACCTGTTCAGCCATGTCTATATGCTCTTTTTTCATGCTGTTAATATAGGGGGAAAAATAAACTTTAATCAATAAACTGATTAAAGAAGCATTGTCTATGGAGCCACAATCTGATCCTGTAGTGTAGCTGCAGTTTGCACATTTCATGTATTCTCAGCCAGATTTGGTTTAGAGCACAGCCAATATTTAGCATAAGTAGATTTAAATTCACACACTGGTGATGGCAAGCTACATTGTAGCCACAGCCGCCCTGGGGCGCACTGGCAGAGGCGAGGCTGCCGGACACTGGCACCATCGGGCCCTCTGACCACCACCAGTAGGCAACAGGTGAAGTGTCTTGCCCAAGGACACAACGACTGAAACTGTCGGAGCTGGGGCTCGAACCGGCAACCTTCCAATTATAAGACGAACTGTCAACTCTTCAGCCACGATTCAGTCATCCACCCATGTGTGTGAATGACTGAATGTGTAAAGCGCTTTGGAGTCCTTAGGGGACTAGTAAAGCGCTATACAAATACAGGCCATTTACCATTTAAATTGAAAAAATTTTTTGAATTCTGCAATTGAAGACATGCTCAGTTATTTATGAACATGGTCTTTGTTTAAAGCAAGAAATGGATTTGTAACATGGGGGTGCATATCTCATTCTGAAAAAACTTTAACAACTAATAAGTGTTACCCAAAGCCAATCACCATCATCCAAAGCATCAGTATGGCTCTTCTTTGGAAAGACATGAATTGTTAAGCACAAGGGATATTGTGTAATTGTAATTGTGTAATTTTTTTTCTTCTTTTTTTGTCTTTGAACCCTTTTATAGCCGACAGGTATTGAAGACACGTTTTCTAAGAGGATGAAAGTTGGCATTGCGATGGTGAAAGAAGAAGACATCATCGATGTGTTGGTTGTCCTTGAGGCGGCAGTAATCCTGTCTAATCTGAGGGATGTCTCAAGTGCCATTTCCATGCTGATGGGCCTTCTTTTTGCCCTCAACATAGACCATCCAAAGGAACTTAAGGACATCTTTGAAGTCATTCAGAACATCCAAATGAACATTGGTGGAAGGCAGTGCATCTCACTAGTGCATGGTCTAAGAAACAGACTCTTGCAGAAAGCCATGCAGAACTGTAATTGTATGCTCCTTAGTGTTAAGGACAGTTTTTATTTTACTGTTTGTTTTTTTATTCTTGCAAGTTCTCATTCTCACTTTTGTATGTCACTAAATGACTACACTTTACATTCCATATTAGACAATTACTCATTTGTTCATGGTTTAAGAAACTTATGTGAACAACAATATGCTGGACTTTGCAGATGCTTATCTCATGCAAGTCAGTAGTTTTTCCTTTGTTTTGCAATTGAGCAGACTCAAACTGATGTTTCTGAAATATTCATATTATCAAATGTTTCAGAAGCATGCACTCATTTTCAGAGATATTGGTTCTGTGGAATTTGTTGCAATTGTAAACGAAGACAAATACAAGAGTTTGATGTCTTACTTGTTATAAACTGATCTTTACTGTCACTTATCAAAGGTTTTGTACTATTTTAGTATTTCAAGTTTTATGCTAACAGGTGTGACTGAGCACAATGAAGTTTAAAAATTTTGTAAATGTAAAGAATAACTTTTCTAAAATAGCAAGTGTTCTGTTGATACATTACATTAATGCAGACTTTATGTTGTTACTTCACAAGAATCACTACTGCTCCTAGAGTATTGGTCAGAATTTAATCTTCACCCAAACTGGGCTCAAGACCAAGTTCAAATTTATTGTTTCACAGGGAGCAGCCTTTGAGTTTTGATGGATTGTGAGAAAGATGAGCTACGTCACTGATTTTTCTGTTTCTCAGATGACTAAGATGGCACAATAAATGGTGAATGTTGGGTGCTCATGAGTAATTGTCTTGTCATGTTCTTAAAACAAACTTTCTGTATGAAATGATCAGATAGACTTTAATGGAATCTGTGGGGTTTTATTTTTTTTTCTGTAAACAACAGAAAATTAATTTAAAGGAATGTAGGTATTTAAACCTGAGATCTAAGATAAACCTAACAGGTAGTTTTGCTGAAATGGATGTTAGAAAGCTAAAAGAAACAAAACAAAACTTAAGATGTTTAATACACATTTTTCTTTACATCCAGTCAATCAACTCTGATAATTAAAATGAAACTGATTTACAAGTTCACTCAGCTACCTTAAGGAGCTCAGGTAATTAATAAACTTAAATCAACTTAGCTAACAGATTATGTTAGTTAAGCTAAAATAGATTCCTAAGTTAAAAGAACTACTAAAGTATTTGAATTAACTAAAAAACCCAAGTCAACTGAACTAGGACAAGAGTTTAAATAGATTATTTTAATTTAGCTGAAAGGGTTTTCCCAAGTAAAAATGACAATTAAAGGAGTTGAACTGACTAACAAATCTCAGTCAACTAAACTAAGATGAAAGTTTAGACAACATGTGATTTTTCATTAAGATAACAATTGGTTGTGTTATAAGAACAAACTCTATTTCTTGACTTAACTTAAAATTTTAAGGCAGCCCTTTACCTCATATTTTTAAGTTGAAACAACAAGTTATATTTTACAGTGTGGAAATGGACACATTACCTGGTTCAGTACCTGTATGCACATACACAGACACACACACTAGTGCACATATGAACATAATGTATGGGAAATCCAGTGTGTTATGTAATAAATGCTTGGTCGAGGCTCGTTCCTCATTTTAATATTGCATCAGTGTGGTGTGGCATTACAAATGTGTTGTTGAGCCCTGGCCGCTGTGATAGTGGCTTTCTGCTCATCTGTATTTTGGGGTCAGGTATTTCTCATCTTCCCCTTCACAATACCCCATAGTTTCTCTACCGGATTCAGCTCAAATGACTGGCCCTTCAGTAAAGTGCAGTAATAACTTGGCCAGCAAACCATCTGGTTTAGTTTTGGCACTATGGGCAGGTGCTAAGCTCTGCTGGAAAATGAAATCTGCAAATCACCAAAAAGCTTGATGGGAGTGTAAAGATTGAAGCATCCAGTTTCTCCAAAATCCCAAGTCCCAAAATGTTGGGACAATGTAAAATTTAAACAAAAAACAGAATGGATATAATTTGAATATCTATTAACCCCCCCTTTTTAAATTCACAAGCAAACATAGAAACATATCAAGTGGTTAAACTAAAAAAAAAAAATGCATCATTTTAAATAAATTTGTTAGATAATTTTGTGTTTGATGGCAACAACACATCTAAAAAAGTGTAACATCCCCTCTTCTTTAAACAACAGTCGACAAACATCTGGTAATGGGTGAGATCAGCCACTGGATCTTTTGGAGAGGAATGTTGTCATATTCTTGTCTGATATAAAAGCTTGCTAGCTAATTATAAAACTTCCTCATATTTCAAAAAATTTCAAAAGAGAAGTTGTAAAACAGCTGGGTGATAATCTGCTGACCGCTGGTTAAAAGGGAGTTCTTTCTTACCACTGTTGCCAAGTGCTTACTCATAGGAGTTTGCCTGATTGATGGAGTTTACACTATATTTTAAAACACCTTGAGGTGTTGTGAATTAGTGCAATATAGTTAAAAGTGAAACTGAATTGAATTAGTTTACTAAAACTCAAAATATTCTATTTTGATTAGCTATAAGCCATAACAAGCCATCAAAATTAAAACAAAAAATGTACTTTACAGGTGATAAATACAGAATATATGAAAGTTTACCTTTGTGCTTGAATTATTAAAGCAAAAATTATCTATGTTTACTGTCTCCACAGCGCCAGGTCTACAGTGTAAGGACGAACTGAAATATACTGAAAATTATTCTTTCTTTTCACCTGAGCAAAAATGCTGCCAACTTGTTTTTTTGATGTGTAAATTTCTCAGCTTGGCACCCTCGAGAGCTTAACTGTTATCCAGCAACCATCTGTCTTTGACTGAGATATTGTGCAGATCAATATTACTGTGGTTCATACTGAGCTGTGAGGACAACCTGGAGACCAACACGCCTGGCGATGTGATGCTCTAATGAAGGCTATGTAGTCAACTGAGGACATGAACACTTGAATTATTACTTTCATATGCAGGAGGAGGAAAAAGGAGGAGGAAGTGAAGGTGGAAATGACTTACAGACTTGAACTCTCCTCCAGTTCCTGCTCATTTTTATCTCCAAATTAACTAGCCTGGTCTTTGCATGTACTGTAATAACTGTAAATCACAGTATGAGAGGAAATGATTTCGCTATTTCCAAAGGGCAAAGAAGGCACTGAGGTGAATAACAAGATATGGGATCAAAGAGAAGCAAAAGACTAATTAGAAAGCATTAATAATTAGTTGTAGGTTTCTTGGGTCATGGCCACCAATCCAGAGGTTAATAAATGAAGGACAACTCAGCACAGTGACATCCCATTGACACTAATGCTCATTGGGACTTCTTACTCATAAGCTTTCTGTCTTTGACAAAAGAGCACAGATGATCTGAATTACATCTATGAGCTCGGTCTAACTACAGAATGGACAGGCTGCTTCACAATCCTCACAGTCAGTAAGCAGCCTATCACAATGCTGGGCTGGTTTTTTTTATGACATCAAACCAGATTTCCCTTGTCTAGAGCTGTTGTCATAGCGACTCACTGACTGACTGGAAGAAGTGCTCGTTCTCATTGGATATGGTTAACATTTTATTACTGAGGCAGTGTGACTTACTATTTTGTTCACTGTATTTTATTCCTGGGAACTAAAATAGCACATCAGCTGGAATTTAGATTTTTTTTTTCAGGGAACTTTTTTTTTTCTTTGTGGCTGTAGCAGATCTCCTGGGTCTTCATCTGTGAGGAAGAAGCACCTCATCAGCCTAGATTTCATAATGTGATTATAATTGTTGATTAATGCATAACATACGAGATGAAAATGCAAATCAAGAGAGTTTACAGCTGAGTAAACTTTGTTTCAACCCCCTTTTTTATGATACACACACAGTGTTATAAAGTTTAGTATGGAGATTGATCGCTTCAACTCCTAATGACCTTATCCTTCCAAACTTGCACTCACTCTTTTGAATGCATAAGTGCCTCCACACTTTTGAGTATGGCTGCATGAAGTGCTCTTTAAGTACCCTGATGGTGTATTGGTAATGGTCAAAAAGTTGGGTGTGCAATGCTGTACACTTCTATCTGTGAATGGTTGGCAACATAGGAGAAAGGGAGGAACCATAAAGCTATTTTCAGGCAAAAGAGGGATGACATACTGGAGAAATAATTAAGCTTCAGTAGTGCAGTAAAACCAGTAGTGGTTGGTACAGCCTGTTGGTCCCTGAGGCAAAAATTCACAGGGGCCCCCACCAACCAACATTAATCACCATTATGTTATAAATATGTGACATCAACAAAAATATAGCAAACTCCACATTTTCAAACAGTTTCACATTAATAGTATTTTCATATATACATATAGATAGATATCAGATAGATAGACAGATGAAAAATACAAATATGAAGAATATTAAAAACTAAATAATTGAATATTTACGTGTTGAAATGGCAGAGATCATGCTTATTTTGGTAGCAATGCCTGAGAAAAAGTTAACTGGTTATAAAGTGATAATATTGTAACTACTTGCTTGTATGTTCTTTCAGGCTGCTAGCTATGCTAACAAGTCTGTCTGCCAGTGTCCTGATTATGACTCCTGTCCCAACAACTCGCTGGACACACTGCGCTGCTATCTTCTACTACTGATGCTATTATTCTACTAAGTTGCCTAATGTTAAACATGGAATTAAACAAAAGAAATACTGTGATGCTAGACGATCTCATAGTATTTATAATACTTCCCCCACAGTTAAGGTTGGACTGGCGGCATGTAATTGTTTAAAGTTGTCTGTTATCTGCTCCACTCACCGCTTGAGTTTTTTCTCCTGTAATTTCTTTTTTCACTCACAGGAGGTTAACTCCTCTTCATTTTTGCTAAATTATTGTCATTGTTGCCATTTGGTTTGTTTAAAAAGAATCATGCACGGGAATGAAGTCAGGTTGGCGCTTCTTAAGACTTACACAGACGGCTGAAGAGGGTCCTTTGAAGTCTGCCGCCTGGGGCGCATCCATAGTTAGTGTATTGTAAAGTAAATTCTCTACGGATGACTCCACGCAGACACAAATAATTGGCACTCATCCAGGCATCCACACAGACCTTTGTACACCCTGTCTGATGATGAAATTTACATCACATGGACCAGAGTTGACCCCAGCAGACAGACGTGAAAAGTATAATCAGGGCTTCAGGGAGGTCCAGTCTTACCTATTGTTATTGTAAACTTTTTTACATTGCCACTGGTTTAAAGTCTGTCAAGTCTGAGACAACATTTTCTATTTTCAACAAGTATGCTACTGATTTCTTGATCCTTAGATTTTGATTCTTGTAAGGGAGTTTAATGCATCACTACATGTTTATATTTTTTAAATCTTTAATAGCTGTAAACTAAGTTGACAGGAGTCCTACTTTATCTGGATCTGTGCAGCATTTTAACTTCCTGTTAGTCTCACAAATTGAAACAATATTTTATTATCTGTAATTATCTCAAATGTTTAAAAACTCAACACTGGAGTGGAGACATTTTTGAAAAGCTGGATTTTATCAAATGACTGTGAATTAGGCAAACTCAGATATTTACATAGGATTCTTTTTTGAAACATTAAGCTTACATTAACATTAATCTGTTTAATTAGTTTTTTGATCGGGGGGAGGGACCTGATATCCTTCTTGGGTAGTTTCTCGCCTGCAAACTGTACATTACAGAAACTCTTGCTTTGCATCTTTAAAACTGACACAGTGCTGACTCTGGTACCTTTTGTTTGCTGAGTGTTTTGACATACTGTTTGTTTTTTCACTTCCAGTTTGCCCTTGAAAAACTGAATTGTCAGGAAAGGATATATGTTATTATACTATAACGGATTATATATATTAACTACCATACAAGTCTTGTGTATAAGTTTAGATTCTAGGAAACAGACGTATCTATATTATATTTGCCATGGTTTTATCCTTTTTATAAGTTGTTTATTTACCTGCCCTATAAATTCCAACTAAGCAGACTGGGGTAAGTAATATGATCTTCAAAAGAAAAATACATTAATTTTTACGCTATTTAATAATTTCTAAAACATGGGCTAAAAGTGAGCACTACAAATTCAGGTTATTCTTAGATCTCATCTAGTCTAGAGCCTCTCCTGCTAGCTGTAACCCACTGTGGATCAATCACTTATTCATTTCATGCTTTTTCCCTTTTTTGCATTTCTGAATGCATATTTTCTGAATGCGGTTCTTCAAACAGGCTTTGTGATGGTGAGGACAAGATTTTAGTTTGTTTGTTTTTTTTAAACCTAGCCTTACCTTTTGACATGCCTGGTCTCTGTGGTGCAGAATATTCATGCCCTGACATTCTGGTTAGCTTTTTGCCTCAGTACTCTACTGGTGAAATCATTCTGACATCTTTTTTAAAGTCTGAAAGTTTTTTGTGGCATTTGTAGTCTGTTTTTTCTTCCACATCTTGTCTTCTCAAGATGTGGAAAAACCGCAGAACTGTGAGAAGGAATTTGAATGTGAAAAAAAAAATAAGTTAGCTTCATCATTTTTCTTGATGTGTTGCATGAGAGATAGAATACCCAGTGAGCAGAGATGACATCATTTACATCAAATGGGGGATTTGGCGATACCCAAGGTATATCTGTCCAGGAAGATATTAAACGTGTGTAGATCTCCGAACAGATGAGCCGCTCAGTCGAGGCAAACAACAAAAATAGAACTCCATTAGGAATAAATTGGAAATCGGCTCAGATAATAGTGAAGTAATTTGATCTGAGAAGAGATTTATTGCTTTCAGCAGAGCTTTTTACCAATTTAATTTGACATTAATTTGACAGATTGTTTACTCAAATCTTGAGCATGATTTTGCTCATTAGAAACATACCAGTGTTTGTTCCCTATCACAGTGTCAAAATTGTCTGAACAAGGAGGAATTTCACTTTAAGATGGAGAATTGTGCATGTACACTCAGAATGTGCTGCTGGAGCTATTCCGTGACTGAAAATGATGAAGCAGTGCTCAAAAACCCAGCGATACACATGGTCACACCTATCTGGAAGTCATTTCACAAACATTTTAATACGTCAGTACAGACAGAGACAGGCAAAGAAAAAGTAATGCCATGTAGATTCTGAGATATTTTCTTTTGTTAGCAAAGTTTAAAATGGGTAAACAGTCATCGTAGTTGTTTCTGTTTTGTTTTTGTTAATTTTTTTGTTTCTTTACAGCAGACATGTAAATATGCTATACCGAGTGTAACTGATAGCATGAATAACAGTTTATTCCCATTTATAGGTTTTCAAGGTGTAGGACCCTGCTGTTGTGAAAGTCTTCACAGATACAGACCAAAACCCTGCATCTGTGGTCAGTGATTGATGGGTCTGACCACATTTGCATTGTCTGTGGTAATGAAGCAAAAACTGTCTGCCCAGGCTCAAACTGCCAGTCTTTCAGGCAAGAGACTTTCTATTCATTTGTATTTCTTCCTATTGCACGGTTCTTCTGGAAAAGCTTCCCTTGCTTTCTGTGTGCAGATTGGACAAATGCCTCCGTCTGTCTGTCTGTTCTTCACCTGTCCTGACAATTGAACCTGATACACATCAAACTTTGCAGGACTGCTGAACAAAGTCTTTGTGATACTGAATATTACCATGCCAGGTTTTATGTCTTATAGTAGAAACAGCCTTTTGTTTTTTGATATTTTAATATTTGTCTTCTTTTTCCTTTAATGCATCACCTTGAGAACTATACACCAACTCATCAATAAAGGTGCACACTTAAAAGTCCAACTGGACTAAATAATGTTTTTAGAAAAAATACTCTAGATGCTTCATCTGCTAATTTTTTTTTCTTTCAGCCTGGCTATATTTAAATGTTGCCATTAGCATTGCAAAAATAACCCCACTGCATGTTTGGTCCAGTCATTAGACCATCATTATATGATTTATAGTTGTAGTTAGTACCCAATAGACTGAAGCTCAAGTAATACTTATTCCACTGCTTATTAGCGGTGGCATTAGTTGAAAGTGTCCTATGAATTTGCGCTACTTCATTGTCTAATGGGTTGCGATAATGATTATTTTCCTCCTTTCTACGGCAAATGTGAGCTGTTGTCTATTAGCATCTTTTATTTCTCCATCCAGCTGTTTTTTAAGTACAAGTTATTGTTAACCAGACACCCTTTTCTCTAGGAATTGTGCCTGCAAACAAACTGTTTCAAATTAAAACAGAAAAGCAATTCAATTCTGGTAATTATCTGTATGCCTAGTGGATCAGCTACCGAAGATGTATGGCTTGAATAGAATAACGGGATGTTAAACGCATCGCCATTTCCTTTAAATAAACTTTGTGCTATACATTGTTGGGGCTGAACACAGCTGAGAAGGCCTGACTTCTTTCAGCTGCATCATTTAGAGAAAAGGCAAAAAGAGAACATGCAAGGTTTATTCTTGCATTAGTGCTAGTTTACCTGCTGCCTGAACCTCCAGCTGATATTAACAGGCTGCTTTTCTTCACATCAGATTCAGCGGAAACTTATAATTCTGGTCCTCTTTAAAGGAAATAAAGGTACAAATGAGCTCAACACCTCTCCCAAAGAAACCTGTGTTAGGGTTGTTACTTAAGGATTTAATATATAACACATTAGTGACTACTTATTTAACCCCAATAAAAAAGTAACTGCTTGTTACATACATGGTACTTTATCATGTAACTGCCAAGCTATATAATGATATTGGATAAGGAGAACGTGTATAGTACAGTGTGTGGTTCTGGTGGTTCTCCATGTTTCCCTTCCTTAAGAATGGCATCTTGATAGCCATCTTTCCATTAAGACTATTTCTGATTAGTAATGGATCAACTGAAGGACCAGATAAATCTCTCAGGTCCTGTGTCAGGTCTTTGCTGTGCTTTTTTTTTCTTGCCTGCTCATCTGCTGTAGATAGTTTTTTAGACCTCCCACTTCTTCCTTTGTCCTCTACTTTTACAGTTTTATCAAAATTTTCAAGGACACACTGCATGCTATGCCAAGATATGCCAATTTTTTTTGGCTTATAGCCCTGACGATTGCTTTTTTTGGTACAAAAATATTATTTTATGTATGTCAGACTTTTTTTTATCATTGGCATTTTTCATAGATTCCTCTAAAGAAATGTGTTTTTGCAACAGGCTTCTAGTAACAAAGTGTCTGGCTGTTAAGTGGTTCAATAAACCAAAAAAACATTTCTCTGAAAATGGTCGGGTACAAAAAGACTACCGAATATGAGTGAAAAAGGAGCCAATGTCCAAAGAAAAACCTTGAAAGAACTTCAGAAAGCCTGGGGAACTGCACGAGAGCAGTTTTTTAAAACTACTTGATGCACTGCATCAGTATCGAAAAACAGATTGAGTAAAATATCCCATCACAAATATGAAACCCAGCACTCAGTGATACCAAAAGCATCTATCCAGGAAACACATATTAAAACAATGTAGATTCTATGACGGATGAGACTGCAAAGCAACACAAACACATCAAAACTAGATGTACATTAGGAATAAATTCAGTTAGATAATAGTGAAGTAATTTGATCTGAGCTTAGCCGTTATGGCTTTTAGCAAAGCTTTTTTACCAATTTAACTAGACGTTAATAATGACAGATTGTTTACTCAAATCATAAACATGATTCTGCTCATATAAACATGCCAGTCTTGGAACATTATCATGGTGTGTTTAAACAAAGAGGCATTTCAGCTGAGCCAATTACCCATCACTTACTTTAAAAAAAGAAACAAAGAGGAGTAACGCTGAGGAGTAAATAGTTAGAACAGACAAGAAATAGACAGAAATGCATGTATTTACTGCCTCAGTCTTTTGCTGTCTCTATGGGGTATATTTCCACAGTGTACAAACAAGGCTTTGTTTCCACTGACTCTAAACAGATGACTGTGGAGCTGTAAAGTCTGATATGAGGTTATCTGGTCCATCTGCTGGCAGAGTGCTGTGCCTCAAGCTGTAAATCTACATGTACGTGTAAAGCAAGATAAGAAAGATCCCAAAGAGACGAAACCTTTCAGTTAGCAAGTAGCTTTTGTCGATTCTGCTGTTCTGTCGCTCCTGCTTCACTCTGAGTAGATCATTTAAAGTGCTGTCCATATCCATGACTGCCATTTTATTTAAACAAGCAAGGGCAAAATTCAAAAACGTCATAGATTAGTGTTGTGTGGCAGTATTTTATACAGACTCATGCAACCGTCCCCAATAAGCCAGGCATGAATCCTGCATGAGGCGCACATTCATTGGTTTATATCGAAAAATACAGATTCATGTCTGTTAGGGGGAAAAATGACAAAGTAGACAGCCAAAGCAAACTTGTTGCCATGAAATACAAATAGTTTTCATTTTTGTCTGTTATTCTTTGAGTGGCTAAATAGCTTTAATAGCCATGTGACTTTTGTCTGCAGCACAGTATTATTCCTGGTTACCACGTTTGGTTTTCATGCTTTTGTGCAGCCACGCTGGAGGAGGATCGCTTGCCCTGACGTGAACTCATCACATCTTACCATAGCAAACAGGACTGGAAATGAAGTGCCACATTTTGTAATTTGGACAGTTTCTGCTTTTGGCAATAAGTAGTGCTGCTGAAAGGGAAAAACAGCCAGATTTATTTTTAATACAACTTCTCTTGGGAATGCGAAGGGGACAAAAACATGAAACACAAGGCTAGGGACAAAAAAAAAAAAAACTGGATGAGTCATTTTCATTGAATTGCTACCAACTTTTATCATGACAAAGATTTGAGTACACCTCGGGGTATTTTAATTGCTTTTGTTCTTCTAATGAGGAAATTATGAATTTAAGTATATACTTCAGGATGAAAACAGTGTCCTCTGATGCTCAGCCACACTAAGACAGCCAAGAGACATGCTCACTGGCTTTACCAGAAATTGAAAGTGATGGACAGCAAAACTGAGTTAACCCAGAACAATCAGTGACCTCTATGCCTCCATGAAAACCCCCTTTAACTACAAGTGTCAACATTTGTGTTTGTTCTAGGCAAGAATAGCACCTCTATCCTGAGCTGTTGTACCAATCAGATTATTCTTTTTGAAGACAAACACTGAAGGATCGTGGTTTCATCAGCTAAGTAGAACTGCCTTGTTTTTTTCAAGGCACAGAACTTCTAAACAGCTTATGAAACAATCGATTTTGCCTGTCACAGTCATCCTTACTGCAGCATTTTTGCTCACAGCTCAGATGTGTCACAAAGCATTGATAGAAATGATCTGTAGCAACTAAAAAATGCTATTTTTTGTTTTGTTTTTTTGCACAGAACAGCATTATACATTTATGCTAGTATTTCCTCTCATACACAGCATTAAATGGACAATGTACCCACTTTTTATCTGATTAGGATTGACTTACATTAGCCAGGCTAATTGGATTGATTGTCATTTTCACCTATATGACACTGTGTAAGTGAGTATCTCTTACAAAAAGTTACTACTATCCTTATCCAAGAAAACTTTAGCCCTTATTCACATACATTCACTGGGTACTATACTAAGTACACATGTTCAACTACCCATTAACACAAATATTATATTAGCCAATCACATGGCAGGAGCCAATGCGGTTAGGCATGTAGACGACCTGCTCAAGTTCAAAAAAGGTGATCTAAAGGGAAGAAATGTGATTCAAATGACTTTGAATGTGGCGTGGTTGTTGGTGTCAAACCTTTGAAGCATATGGGCTCCACCAGCAGAAGACCACACTGGGTGCCTCTCCTGTCAGCTGCTGCAAGCTAAAAAAAAAGAAGGGAAAATTAGACTGTAATTCACACAGGATCACCAGAATTGTACAGGAGAAGACTGCAAACATTCCCAAGTCTGATGAGTCACCATTTCTTCTGGCACGTTCAGATGTTAGGGTAAGAATTTTGGTGTAAACAGCATGCAAGCATAAGATGCCAAGTCACAAAGCTCAAATCATCTCAGCACCTTTCTGCATCTATGCCATGAAGAATTGAGGTCGTTCTGAAGCTAAAGGCCAGCAAACCTGGTAAAAGCAAGAGCATATATTAACACCGATCCTTAGCCTGGGTAGGCAAGTTATTTTCACTACCACACCCTACTTAGTTGACCAACCACCATCATGGTCAGTGCAGCTTTAACAGCCTTACAAACAACCACTCATGACAGCCCTGTAGTATGACAAGCTTTCTATGAAAGGGTTTTGTGATCGTTTAATATTTTATCTGTTTTTTTGAATCACTCAACTGTAAACTAATCTTAGCTAAAACTAGACAATCTCATTATGAAGGAATGTGTGAGTGCAGATCAATCTGTCTGGCTCTTATGTAATTTATATAATCTTATAAAACGTTGCTGTTCCCTGATTGGTACAAATATATATGCCACATTTATACATATATATATGTGACACATATATGTGCCCAGCAAGCTACTGCCTCTTTAAACCTATTAACAGACAAAAATACATCAAAAAAAGAAAAAAGCATTCTCCAGTGATATTACTGGGAAAGCTCTGGCAGATTATTAGTGTGTTAACGGAGGACTCTACTCCCCATAGAAAAAAACACATAATGAGTAGATAATGTACGTTATCAGATCCTTTGATATTAATGCACATAGCGAGGATGCAGCATGAGCCAAATTCACATTAGAAGTATCTTTTCCTAACAAGGCAAAAACTTCAGGTGACATGCTGCTTAGATTTCCACATGCACGGAGGAAAGGAGGCGTGAAAAATGAGAAGAAACGCAATCCTTTATTAACATGTTTAACTGCATATCTTAGCTGTCAGATGTGCGTTCATTGATCCTCTGCTATATCTGACAGATGACAGGTTGCTTCTGTTTGGTTTTTTTTTATGTTAGGCTATTTATTTCCATATGTGTAGGATTTATGAGGACATTATATTCATAAACCAAGCATCTTAAAAGTTTTATTTCCTGTACAGCATTTTAAGATGTACAGGTGCAACATAAAGCATTTCATTGCATATCCTGGTACAGACACATACTCCACAATACAAGTACTTAAAGTTAATAAATAAATAAATAATAAAGTGGAATGATTCCTATTATTAAACCCAGCTTCCTGTCACCGGAGAGGTGAAGAAGGAGAAGCAGCAAATACGCGAAGGGTGACAGCACTGATGGAAAGGAAAACAGCTGCCTATAAATAACATCAGCGGATTCACCGGCCCTTGTAAAAAATGATGATAGAATGCATTTGAACCCTGAATGCCAAGTAAAAGGAGTGGCAGATATACGGTGTACCGCTAACAGATAATAATTGGCTTCTTCTCACTTTGTGCTCTACAGTTCGTCTTTTACGGGAAAGAGTGATAAAGATAAGGTTGCCTGTTTGAGAGGGGCGGAGAATGATGGTTGTTGGCGGCTACGTGCATCACACAGCTGCACTCTGCACAGGCGGTATGCCAGTCTGTGTAGTTTTGGTGAAAAGACATCCTGCTTGAAAGTTTAATTACATTTCCTGTACGCTCATTCTCAGGAAATGTAAAATAACGCACATATGACCCATCATCTTTTCACCTGCTGGGGCCTCTAGAGGGGTCACAAAATCTATTCTATTTATTTAAACTAAAACTAAAACATTCATAGAGGCCTGTGTTTCATTTACATTGATGTTGAACATTTGCAGAAGTTGGGAAATAGGTGCAGTTATTTATTGAAACAAGTGCAAACATACATGCACGTAGAGCTTACAAGGCAAAAAACAAAACAAAAAATCAGTTCATACAATTCTAAGATAATTGAAAGTCAGTATTTGGTGTAACGACCGTTATTCTTCAACACAGCCTGAGTTCTCTTAGATAGGTTTACTTGTAATTTCTTGAAGTAGTCTTCAGGAATAGTTCTCCAGGCTTCTTGAAGAACAGTCAAAGCTCTTCTTTGGATTTTGGCTGCCTTTTGTTCTGTTCTCTGTCAAGATGAGCCCACGCTGCTTCAGCAATGTTGAGGTCCGGGCTCTGGGGAGGCCAATCTATGACTGACAATGTGTATTTCTCTCTTTTTATGCTTTTACTGTATGGATGGTGCATTTGGAATCATTATCATGCGAAAGGAGAACCTGTTGCTAATCGCTTGTTTTCCAGGTGAATACAAATCTGATGCCAGGTCCTATGTCAGGTCTTTGCTGGATTTCTTTCCCATTTCTTAAGGACTTGATTTTCAGACACTGTTGATCTCCTGTAGATAGTTCTTTAGACCTCTCTCGCTTTCAGTGGCAGAGAACCAATCAGATTGTTTTTAGCTGTGATATAACTATTATAACTTTACTGGCTGATTAGCTCACCTTGTTGACCATTTACTTTTGAACTCTCTGGGTCAGAGTTCAACTTCAGCTCAAGGTGGGAGTTATAATTGTCACTTAGAGGCAACATTTTAAACTCTCACTGCAGCGATGAAAAGGCTAAACATGCTCAAACAGCAGCTGCTGTGTGACTGTGTGGTTAGTATTTAGAATGCTGATGGTTCAATCCCTCAATCCTGTATAGCTGTGTACATGAAGCAGCAGTCACCGTGGTCAGTTATTGATGCAAATCGTTCCAATTTTTAAAAATAAATTAAACTTTATTTTTATTTATGTATTTCTTATTTATACATTTTTCATCCACATTTTGAGGCTGTTTTTTCACTTTTTGCACATTTTTAATTTGGTTTTCTTGAAATATTTCTCTTTTTGAATTTACTCATCATACTTTTTTTAAGTATAATGTGCTCTATATTTTAGCTTTCATAGCTCTTCATAGAATATATCTCATACCACCATTTTCACATTCATTCACCCACTCCTGTGTTCTTGTTGACATTCCCAGGTTGAGTTTCGTTATATGTATGTCCAGTTGTCCAGTTTCCTCAATTTTATTAAGGGCACACTACATCCTGTGCTAAGATGTGCCAAGTTTTCCGCTAACAGCTCTTTGAGAATCACCTTGTTAGTGCAAAAATACTATTTTATACCTGACCAGTTATGTTATCTTTGACATAGCATTCAACTAAAGAAATGGGCCAGGTATGGATAAAATACAGCCAGTTATTCATACATGCTCCAGATACAAAAGGGAAATTCAGCAAAGTTACCAGAGCATTTATTTTTGAAGGGTTTATTGAAAAGGGTTTCAGATGACTGCAGCATACAAACTAAAAGCTTTTCTCTTTTTTTTTCAATCTCAGTACAGACTTGAACTTGCTGTGATAGTCAGTCATTTGACATTGGACTGACACTTGAACTGGCCTGGAGTGCTAGTCTAGTATAGAAGTGATGTAAGAATGGCAGCTTCCCACTGAGAGCCTCAGATAAACAATGATATTATGCCTGTCACATCTTTTAGACAGAGAAAATCACCCAAATCTTTCATTTAGGATCCAATCATGAGTACTATAAATGTCACCAATAATAAGCCTATAAGGGCAAAATGATAAGCAGCATCCAGGGGCTTAGGACTGGATGCATTCAGGCCTTTAAATCAAAAACCCACAAAAATGGCCTCAACTATCTTTTTATATTCGAAACGAAGATTTTCTAAACAAGATAGCTGTCTATCTATAAATGGCAAGATATATTCAGTAACTCTCTAATGTGACAGTGCTGCCAAAAAAGTTTAATATCTTTACTGCAGAGGTGTTGGTAAGTGTAACTGTTATCATTTTAATATTTATCCTAAACTAAGCTGATCATATCTTTGATGTCCTCATATTTACCACACAGACACGAGAGGTGAATTCACTTATTAATCTCTGGGTAAGTAAGAGCGACAGACGAAAGAAAAGTTGGAAAAAATGTTAAATGATCATCTGTGTACAGAGACACTGGCCATTTAGAGGATATGTCATTTCATCCCTTTGGTCATGTTGAAGTGGCAGGGATGTAAAGAGCTATACTGTCTCTGTACATAGGGATGGTTCCTAGCTGTATGTGTGTTCGAGGGAGCAGTCAGCCTTGCACTGAGCGACCTTGTTTAATTCAGTGCATCCAACGCAGCGCGCTCACACAGCCACACACAGCCAGAGGCACGAGGCATGCAAACACACAGTCACACACACACATGCTTGCAGTCATGCACACAGACACACATCATGGACAGGCAAACACACACACACACACACAATCACGCTAACCCTGAGGCCGAGGACATATTTTGTCATTGGTGCCTATCAACAGATATAAACCACAGACGGGTAAAGTGTCTGTGTGGGCTGCAAGTCTACAGAGGATTTTTTTTTATCTGGTTCGTGATTATGTCCTTGTGCTGTGTATACAGTATATTACCACCGCGCACTGTGTGTGCTCTTCATCTCAGCCAGTCAAAGACTGGAGGGAATCAAGAAATTGCTCTGATCATTTCTTACTAGACTCATGATTCATATGATAATGTGGACAAAGAAAAACAACTGCTAGCCAGCTTCCTTTATTTGCCTTGGAATACCCTACCTGCTACAAAAAAAACTATTCAGATTGGGGGGGGGCGACACACACTAGCAAATCAAACTGAGGGGCAGTGTATGGAGATAATGAGCGTAATGAAAGATCCAGCAGATGGTGAAGAAAGAGCGAACTTAACATCAAGAAAAGCTTCCTTTATGGAACCAGCCAATCCAACTGGTGAATTCCTACGGTGAGGAGCAGGAGCGGCCAATCAACACGCTCATTCTGAGCCTTGGCAACAACCTCCCAGGAAAAGCGAAACAGTAGTGTGAAGTGTGAGAGCGCGTGTGTGTGTGTGTGTGTGTGTGTGTGTGTGTGTGTGTGTGTGTGTGTGTGTGTGTGTGTGTGTGTCTGTGTGTGTGTCTGTGTGTGTGTGTGTGTGTGTGTGTGTAGGATTGTCTTAACATCTGTGTGAGTGAAAAGTGTGAGTGTGCGGCTCATAACGTCACCTACAAAGCCTGCCTCGCCTCTTCTATATTCAGATCTCGTGTGGGAGCTGGTGTGTCTGTTCCGATCTGCTGTGTACACTGATCATTACTGCTGGCTGTTTTCATTCCATGAGTGACAGATTAATTGATGACCTCATGAATGCATTATTACAGTCTTCTATAAACACGCTGCTCGCGCAGCACAGTACAGACACAGGTGTGTGTCTGCATAAATACAATCCAGCAGAAAATTTGCCCAAGTTGGATCAGGCAGAAATTGATTGTAGAACAGCTGATGTGCAGATAGAGGTCCCCCTCTGGCAACAGTGAAACCAATATAAATCCAGCAAAGGGCTAAAGGGAACTTTGGCTTTTTCTGAGTGGAGAAAGATCAATGTGAGGTAGGTTTTTTTTGTTTTGTTTTGTTTTTTTTGATCTAGCCAGGACAGACATTCCTCTGTCTGTGAGATGACAGCAGTAAAAAGCTGCTTTGCTGTGTGAGTAAGTTGGAAGATACACTGTAGACATGGTGGCCATGCACAAAGCAGATAGAGAAGCTGTAATACAGATGCTGCCAGCAATACCACAAAATAAGGATGGATACTCAAATCAGCTTCAAAGATGAGCGAGCAGCTGCTGCAGTTCTCACAGCGGTTAAGGCATCTTGCATGTTTCATATACTTTTCAGCTCTTCATGAGTCAGCTGTTTGACTCTTTATTGAAATTAAATGCACTTTAATCGTGAGTTGCAAATCATACTCACTGCCTGGAACGTGCATATGAAATATAAACATAAATGTACCTTTGGATCACAGAACTACAAGAACTAGAAGTTACACCAACTAAAAAATTACCATAAATTACTAAACAAATAACTACTGCTAGGTAAGCTAATCTACTAATTTACATTTTAAATGTAGGCAATGATTTTACAGGATTTGGATCTGCTAAGTTAGGCTGATGGATGGATGGATTTGTAGAAATGTCACATTCTCTAACCTTGCTTTGTCCAAAATAACAAAAAGCAGAAATCCTTAAGTTCACTGATTGCCATGTTATTTTGCTTGATTAATGCCGAAAAAAGTTTTTTAAAAAAGCCACTTGTGATAGTACAGTGGGTGAAAAGAAGTATTAATGCTAAGCTACCCACATCCTCATATTTACCGATCATCTCTTTCCCCTCTGCTGAACAACGCCTGCTTCAGATTCATTTCTGTATTAACTTGTTTTCCTGGTTTTTTGGAATGAATGGCTATATATATATGTGTGTGTGTGTGTGTGTGTGTGTGTGTGTGTGTGTGTGTGCATACTTTACTGAAAATGTTTTGATTGAAGGATATGAAGGATATAGGAATGAATGATGGTCTTTAGGTAGCAGCAGTGCTACTTCAGCACCATGGACAGTGCCATAGCACTGTATAGCATAGTATTAACTACTACAGCTCACTGTTTCTTAGCCAAATAGTCTAATAGCAGAGAGTAGTGTTATGGATTTAGGTTACTTTATAGCTGAAGAAAAAAGGAGACCTGTATCCTTCAGTGCACATGTTTGTGTTTCATAGACAGTTAAGCAAACTGGACTCACCTAGCCTACTGTCTGTTTTTTGAAGTACCCTCAACAAGATACTGAGCTATGAGTTACCCCAGATGCATTTATCAGAAAAAAGAACTTGTGTGAATGAGTAGATGAAGCTGGTAGCTTCATTTAATCAAAATCTGTGTACAAATCCACAAATATGTTGTTTTCCTCCCATTTGTTTATACAGTATATAGTGGTTCTGCATTTCTGTGCCCGTGTTTGTGGGACTGATGCTGCAGCACACAGAGAAAGGTGTCGTCCTCTTAACTATGGCCTCTTGCCTCCTCTCTGTGGCATCATCCGGCGAACAGTTGTCAGCCCTGACGGGGGTCTGCGCTCGCCACTGGCCTCACCAAGAGAAAGGGAGAGGGAGTTAGTGAGAGAGAGAGAGAGAGAGAGAGAGAGAGAGAGGGAGAGGAGTGTCCATGAGGGAGGAGGAAAGTGTAAAAGCGTTTGTCAGCGCACGTGCACTCATGCATGCGTGTGTGTGTGTACAGTAGCTATGAGTCACACAGTGTGGGAGCTACAATGCATCTGCGCCCAGCACGACAAATGTGTACCGCTTGACTCTTTTTCAAGTCTACAACCACATTCCATATGGTGTCAGCGCGGCACAGTATGATATAGAGCTCGCACTGTTTTGCTGAATGATGAATGAGACGTTAGAAATCCAGTCACTGGATATTTTACTGTTAGTGTGACCGGTGAATCCGGAAAACCATTCAGTTGATTCCAGAGTGGAAACAAAACAACAGCAACAAAAAATGCTGTCTGAATGACTCAGCTTACAAAAGAAGGGGGTGGGGGGTGGAGGTGGGAATGTGTGGAGGTGGGGGATTGTTGTTTTTTGGCGGTAAATCAGGAGGAATGCAATATTAAGAACAGGTGGGTGTAAATAAAAAAAAATGTAAAAGAACTCATTTGATTATCTTCCTGAGTGAAATCCTTCATGTTTATTCCTCACAAGTCATACTCGGTATCATCAGTTATGCTCAGTTGCAAGTTGCAGAGGTGATTACTGTCAACTCAAGTGTTGCTATGGCGGACAGGTTGATGGTGAACAACTGCCACCACCTGGCCAAGTTTAAAATTGCACGCCTTGGCATCTTTACTCCGACAGCGGGGACTTTTTTTAATGATGTCGAGTGCCAACCGAGTGCAATGTAAGCAAAATTAACACATAGCATAATTGCATCAGTGTTGCCGTTGAGCCTATTCTTAAGTCGTCTGTTCTCTTTCATGTTTCAGAGAGGTGCAATGTAAATAAACTCTACTAGCTTCAGCTGAAAACAATTTCAGTGCAGCAGCAAAGGTAACATTAACCCTTAAGTGTTTTTCTTTGACAAAAGTTATATAATTAAATTATTATTATCATTATTATTATTAGTAACAGCATGGTAAGATTTCTATTTAGCTATTGTAGTTCAGGCTCTGCTTTCAAGGAGATTCTAAATTAAACATAACATAAGACATTTTCAAAATCATGCTATCAAATAGTAATTATATTTGGCAAATCGCTTGCAGTAGAGTAAACACAATTTGTAATTCTCGCCAGAGTTTCCCTCTTGTCAAGTGGAAATAATGCTGTTTTTGCGCCTGTGTGCTTTGAAACTTGCTCATGCCACAATGTGTTATACTGCAGATGAGTTTAGTTGAAGCACCAGAAATATGTTGCTGTGAAAAAGTATCAAGACACCCCACATTTCTTTATATTTTGCATCCAAGCAGACAGACTCTCTTTCTTGTGTTATTTTCAAAGTGGTCTTCAGCAACATTTTTCCAGGCTTTCTGGGGGACTTTCAAAGTTTATCTTTGGACATTGGCTGCTTTCTCATTCATTTTCAGTCTAGTATTTGTAGCTGATTTTTTTTCTTGGTTTGTTAAACCATTTAACACTGACCTATGAAAATTCAACCATAAAAAAGCCACCTGATCCAACGGATGAATCAGTGTTAGCAAAGAACCCATTTTAAATATTCTGTTTAGGTACTTTGTTACTAGCAGCCTGTCAGGAAATGTAATTTATTTCCATTTCTTTGCCTGAAGCTATGAAAAATGCCAAAGATATCACAGTTTGACACACATAAAAATAATATTTTTGGACCAACAAGGTGACTTACAGAGCTTTCACGCAAGAACTTGGCCTATCTTTGCATGGTATGCAGTGTGGCCTTGAAAAATCTGAATAAACTGGACAAGTGGTGGATAAAAGAAGAAGTGGCAGGTCTAAAAAACTTTCTCAGCAGATGAACAGTATCTCAAAGTCATGACCTTATCAAATAGGAAAAAGATCCAGCAAAGACCTGACACAGAACCTGAGAGATGCTTCTGGCCCTTCAGTTTATCCAGTTCCTGTTTGCCTTATCAGAAATGGTCTCAGTGGAAGGGTGGCTGTCATGAAGGCATTCTTAAAGAAGGTATACAGGGAGAAAAAACTGAGGAATACAAATTACACAAGAGGTGGACTGAAAATCACTAGCAACCGGACTGATGTAGTTATGAATCCACATTTGAAATGTTTGGTTCAAATGAGGAGGTCAAGAGAGAGATTCTACAGCCATCTTTAAAACATGGTGGAGGCTCTGTCATGGTTTGGCACTGCTTTTCAGCCAGTGGTGTTGGGGATCTTGTCAAAAGTGACGCAATTATAAATGCAAAGAAGTACTGTCAAATTTTGATCCATCACACAGGTAAGTCAAATTTATTTATAAAGCACTTTTCACAGTAAAAAAAATATTACAAAGTGCTTTAAAATCCAAAGCTGATTTGTTAAAACAATTTCTTTAAAAAGACCAAACTAATCCAAATGAGAACTGAATAAAACAGGAATAGCCTTTGACACCAGCAGTCTATTTCTGAAATATTCAATGATTCAATGACAATGATTCCCAATACACTGCCAATGCAGTAAATAGATACAGTAACTGGATTAAAAAACTCACTCATGGTCATGGATAGGCTTCCCAAGAACCTGGATGTCAACATTATTAAATAAGCGTGGGATCATCAGGACAGAGAATGAAAAAACAATATCCAAAGAGATCTTTGAGTGTCCTTCAGGAAGCCTGGAGAACTATTCCTGAACACTACCTAAAAAAATGACAATAAAACAAGTCTAACATGTCGAATTCAGGCTGTGTTGAAGAATAAAGGTGGTCACACCAAATATTGACTTTAAGGCTTGTTAGGAGTGTACAAGCTCACTTTTTGCCTTATATACTGTATTTCTATGTATCTTTGCATGTTTTAGTAGTTCGCGGCACCCATTTCCCTAGCAGAATATAAAGAAATGAAGGGTGTCTGAAGACTTTTGCACAGTAATATACATATACTCGTTATCAGGAGGGGATTTAATATTCTGTTGCAGGCAACAGGCAAAGAGTAAAATCTTTGCGTGCTTTCCTCTGTTGCCTTTTCTCAGCCTGAATGCACAAGATGTAGGATGATGTAGATGAAAGAAGCCAGGCCCTATAGGCCACGAGTGTGACTCTTTGGAGCAACCCAAGTCAGTTTGCATTTAACAGAGATGGCGATATAAGCAGTGAAAATAAGAAACGGTATACATATACACTCACTGTGTGCCCAAGGATTGATGCATAATATGGTGCACTTTGAAAAACAATCTTTTTTCCTGGGAGTTTGCACATACACTATTGCTCACTTTATGTTTGCGCAGTCATGTAAACAAGTGACTGATACAGTGATTGCTTCTCGTGATGATTTTGCAATGCATGTGCCGTCATAAATAATATGCACCACCAACAAACTCCAGCTGAAATAAAGCACATTGGGAAAGTTGAAATAAAAACACACATCGTCTGTCTCCAGGGTTCCTGCTAAGGCACTGGTTGCCCTCAGAGTATGCATTTAAGTGTGCCATTTAAACCTCCACGGCTACCTAATTACAGCTGATCTAATACAGGATGATGTTTACCCTCGAGACCGCGCTGGCGGGCAGGAGAGCGAGAGATGCTCGATGAGTTTTCTTGACTCACCCAACCAATGAGTTTTCACTGTCTAAATTTTAGGGCACAAATCATTTTGAGGAATTTCTGTTTGCACCGCAGTCACCGTGTGGTACACCGATGCCCCAGAAGGTGACAGAGCGTGGGATAAATCATCCTCCTGATGATATGTATTGCAGGATAACTGTAGTCACCAGAGGCAGCAGCCGCTTTATCAGTCCCAACAAGGCCTTTAGCATCTCGGGATGAAGAACACACAACTTCCATTCAGTAACAAAGTGCTGCTAATCTCTCTATTCATTTTTCATTGTGAAAGCTACTGCGCACACGTCGCTTCAGGGAGCGTGGCCAGGGAGAAGGAGATGCTGGAAAGAAAGAGGGGGAGGAGGGAGAGAGGTAAGTACAGTAGGTACATGTGGGTGGTGCACTATTGTCAACAATAAATATTTGCTAAGAAGCAGGTTGATTTATAAGAGGTGACACAGTAACAGCTGCTTATATGGCAGGGATTCACAAGCGGAATAAATACATTAACCTGGTTAACTATTGAAAAGCATCCATCTGGAGGGAGGGGTGTTTGTATGTGTAAGCAGGCCCGTATCTGCCTGCGTGAGCGAGACTGCTACACGAGATCAACAGTTTGGCTTTGAGCCCCTTTGTGCTGCCAATGTGTGGCACGATGAATGGAAAACTAAGCTGAAGAAGGCGCGCTTAACCAGCCATGGCAACGACTGGCACGCGGTGGCTGTGTGTCGCAATTGATCAAGCACAATGCCACATTAGTGCGCATTAACTTCTGCTATATCAAGGCAGTTAAGCCAATTGCACTGAAAGGTCAGCTGGCTTGAGTGGGATACACATTTCCGTATCACACTGCTGCGGCAACAGCAGGATGCAAAAGAGGAATAAAAATAAGAAAAATACATCTTCCTCTTACATGTACCTTTCAGCTCGTTGTTTTGCTCTTCCAAACACCCAACGGTCAAATCCCACTCACAGTAACATATTCTGTTTTGTTCCACACCTCCTCAGTCTCACTGCACTTTCCACAGATTTTTTCTCAACTCACACACAGCAAAACAAAACAGACAGAAGTGCTTAATCGAGTATGAGGAACAGTCTTTTAAATTGGGGTGAGTGCATAATGACAAATAAATGAAACCAATTATTGATTGAACTGAAGATACCTTATCAAGTCTCTTACGCGTCTGATCTTCATTTATCCCTCCTAATTACATATTGATGTTTTTATTCCTTTCTATGCAACTCAACTGTGATGAAATCTGTATAATAACAATGGTCCATTAACATTCCCTTTCCACCTGAGTGCCTGTAGCTATCATGATGAAAACGATCTAATCAAATGATTGTGTTTATCTCCAAAGAAGCTTTGATCTTAAATAAACAACTCTGAAACTAATATGGTTTTTAACAATATGTGTTTGTTAATCAGATTAAGAAAAGGCTATAGTCAAAGGTAAAAGATGTATTAAATTTGATTGATTGTCACTGTGAATATGAAGAGAAACTTTCAGGTGGCCAGAGACAGAGCGACAAAAAATCTTTCTTCTCTGCCCACGCGGCAAAGCATCTATTAATAGAATTTTTCACATTATAAAACAACACAGAATGCTGCATGTGTTAAAAGGTATACATTGTTTTGTGGCTCCAGAAGGAGCTAACAGAATGGAGTAACAGAAAAATGGGCACACATCTTAAAAGTGAGGCTAAGACAGAAGAGACTTTAACACACTTTCCAGTAACCAGCAGACGGCTAGTCTAGTTGCAAAAATTATTCTGGCTTCTGACACTGCAGCATGATGTTAATTTTACAACTTATGGTCTCATTTAGAGTAAAACAGGCAATAAATTACTATACGTTAGGGCCTGGCTATATCATGGTTGACAACTTACTACTCAATGGAGCATTTAGTGTCTTCTGAGCCCTTGTTTGTTCAGTGTTCAGTGGCAGTTTTTCCTTATTAACCCTTTTTTTTAACTTTTTTTATTTAGATTTTGTCATTTTGCTGATACGGGATGTATTTTAAAAATAAAATAGCCTAATTAATATCCTAATGAACAACAGATGCATCTTGCTAACCAAGATAGTTGGCTAGAAGTCAGGGCTTTTTCTTTTTAGCATGATCCAAATTAACTTTGATTTCAGCGGTCACCAGGGCAACAGCTTACCTGAAAATAAGTATTTTTTTCAGTGGCTGGGGCCTTTTCTATCAACTCTCTTGTCCAAATATGGTGACTATGAGTAAAAAAACAAACAGCTGACAACTCAAATGATAAACTCTCAAGTTTAAAGCACTCATTTAAAACCCGGTGGGTGACAACATGATTTTTGTTATGTCCATCACTTACGTACAGTCTGTTGTAGATAGACGGTTAAAATTAATTAGTTATTGTTAATATTTAACAAAATCTAAGCCAAACTGCACAAGTAGTGCAATAAAAACTAAATGCATCCTTACTGGTTCCATGGGAAACAATGACCCAGTGTTATATGAACATATGTTGTTGTTCATTTAAGGTTTATTGACCTTATTTTAATAAATTGATGTCTTTATTTGAAACCTTAAAATTGAAAGAGGGTGCACTTTCCTTTTACCGTGACTGTAGACATCACTCTCCAGCATTTTAAAACCGAAACCTCAGTAGCACTGTTTTCTAAATTAAAAACAATAATTAAATATCTTTATTTTAATGGCATAATCATGTTAACCAGTAGCAATTTATAGCATGGAGCTATGAATCAAGCTTTATCAAGGAGTAAAACATGCCATGAAAATAGAGGTTATTTAAATGATTATATTATAAATGGAGGTTTGAAGGGGAATCACAGCTTCTACTCAAATACTTATTTTTTCAGTCCCAAAGCATTTGACTAACATATTTAAGAGGCAAAGGGCTCGTGAGTTAATTACCTGCAACTTCAATTTTCTTTCATTTTCCTCTTGAACAGAACAAGCCCACAGGGATGCACATTTTGAAGAAATTTGTGTAACATGAGCAGTTAGCTCTCCCTAATTGAGCTGCTGTTGGAAAATAAGTGAAACTTTCTTTCCTGAAGTCACAACAGTCCGAGAATGAGACGTAAATGTTTACTGAGGAGACAATGCCTCAATCGTCCTGTCATGCCACATAAAGATGGGCAGCTTAATGCTAGTATGAAGTAGCCCACAACTTCTTGATTTAATACTGGCTCAGTCACCCTGAACACAGACAAATTTTCTCTGCCTCTGCTTCTCTGTTGAATTTAAAGGGCCAGGATATGAATGATGCAGATTGCTATGTGTCAGAAAGTTTTCTTAAACAGAGAATGAATATGCATAAGCCAATTAGATGCATGAATCAGGTTTTTAAGAAGAAAACTAAAGCAGGCAGCCTATAGATTAAAGTGATAGAAAATGCAAGTCAATACTGTGAATTTAAGATATGAGCAAAAACTAATACTATGTGCAATAACCTGAACTGTATATACAAAACACTATTCATTTACATATTTACTTTTTCTTCTTACACAGGATTGTATATTTGTACATTTTTATACATTCTTTTTCTGGTCATACTGTTCATATGTATATAGTGCTGCAGAACTGTGCAGCCCCCCCTTCATGTTTGCACTGAGTTGGAGATGCTCTGTATCTCATTGTAAAACTGTATAGTGACAATAAAGGTATTCTATTCTTTTCTAAAATAAGTCTGCTAAACAAAATACTACTTAGATACACATACTGTATAAAACAGATGGACAAAGAGTCTAGATATCATGTTAAACTGCATTCTTCTGGCCAGCAGGGCCAGTTTCTCTGGTTTATCTACTGTAAACAACTTCCTGGTGAGTTCATGGTGTCAAATTCATTTCAAGCCTTATTACAATGTGTTGGAGATTATGTATTGGAATTTCAGGAGCGGGACCACGACTCCAAACACGCTCCTTCCTGTTGTCATCTATATAGGTTCCCCCAGTTCTGCAAGCTGTTTATTCTCGTTTACGTGCCCCACCCTCCTTGTTCTCAATTCTTCAACTTCTTCACTCCTATTTAGTGCACGGGGATCTGCCAGGCCTGGGAGCCGTCGCCAGTCCCCTTCGAGGCCTTCCCCAAACCGCACCTCAGTTCATGTCCAAGCATTCACCTTTACCTACTAAAATGCTGTCAAACCTAAAATGAGGACGTGGGCCCAGCTAGTGAAATTTTTTTTCTTAAAAAAAAAAAAAGATTAAAAACTAAAAAGGTTCTTGTTAGAGTCAAGAACAATAAAGCAAATTAGTCTTTAGAGTGGGCCCATATGATAGCATGTTTCAAAAGAAGCATGAAGTCCCAAGTCAGTGAGAAAAAAAGGCTCCCTTCCTCTTAAACTAGATCTGACAACATTGTATCTTACCCAGTTATATAGTATTTGTATTCTTTTTAATTCTATTGTATGTAGCATTTTATTTTATTCGATTGTGTACGTTTATGTACAGTATCCAATTATTATCCGATTCTAGTGCTTTTCTATTTTTTGCTATGTAACTTTGCACTGTCCACTTTCTGCTGTAACAAAAATTTCCAACGTTTGGGACTAATAAAGGTTATCTTTTAGCCTACAGCTACATCATCCACTCCACCCAAATTAAAGGACCGGTTTTCCCTGAGACATGAATCCATAAGCCTTCTCTGTATTATAGATTGTTTCTACCAGTGTAGACACAAAAAGAAGCAGCTCTGTTTCGGCTTTCTACTGTCAGTAATATTGTTCCACCTGAAATATGAGGCTGTTGACTGGGGATAGGCCTGCCTTGATCATGTGAGTCTATTTTTATGGCTCCAAAAGAAGCAGCCTGCTGAGGTTCACCTTTGGGAAGAGTTAATATGTTGTGAGCTTTGTGGCTGCTAGACCTCCATTATATCCATGTCTTGTGTTCCAACAGTTTCACCTCTGACAAACGGGTGCACCGCCTTACTCGCTTTCCCTGCAACACCACTGTTACCTTGGCTGCAAGATCCTTCACTTTGATATGTGGAAGTAGTGCTGAGTAAAATTTCTATTGCCCTTTCAATCAGAATGACCTTCATATATCTGCCAACAGTTCCAGTTCTCAAAGCTACTACTCAAGGAACTTTTCAGGCTGTTTCTTTTGCCAGCTCTGCTGGCACTGTCTCCGAGTGGGCAGTGTCCCAAGATACTGTATCAGATCAATGAATCCAATTATAGCTAATTCATAGCATTGTATATTGAATACAGGAGCTGAAAGAAAAAAAAAGAAAAAAAAAAAAAAAGAACAGTTGTTGCAGCTTTTCAGCATTTATTGCACCATCCTCAACCTTTACATTACATACACAACACTAAACACACCATTTTAGCTTGCACATAAATAACGCTAAGTGTGAAGTAATTAGATAAACTTATTACAAATCCAAGAGTTAGGGACGGTCACATGTGTTGACGTTACTACTTAATGGTACAAGAGACAGATCCATCATAAATGTTAATACCTGTGTGTATTTCATTTAAAACACAAAAAAAAAAAAGAAAAAAAAAAAAAAAAAAAAAAAGAAAAAGATACCTAACAAATGTACACCACCTTTCTGGGAACAAACTCTATTCAAGTTATAGTCCACCTAGAATCTGTTTAATTAACAAATACTCACTTGCTGTAGATGACAGAAAGAGGTTTTTCCCCCAATAAAAAGCAACAGCTGTTATTAAAAAGATATTTAAGCCTACAGAAAGTGAGCATTTGATACACAAAGATCTTGGGACAACTGCATTAACTTAGGCTTGTGACAATTCATCTAAAAGCAGGAAAGCTTGATAAATAGCTTATTAGAGTCAAAAGAAATTATTAAAACTCTCCCACATCCACCCTCTTGTCTCTGAACTTGCTTCTGGCCTTGGTCCGAGCCTTGAATGCAGCAGAGTTGTGAAGATGCTGGAACAGAAAGAATTTAAAGCGTTCATTAATAAAATGCCACAAAACTTTGAAAGCATTGATACTTTTAAGCTTACAAGAACGCCACAAGGGTTTAAATGAGTCTTCCTTGCACACCTACCCTTTCAAAGCGAGAGATTTTCATGGCCTTCATGGTGGCTGAATCAACCAACATAGGTGGTCCCAGTTCAAACACGTCTCTGATGAATTCATTTGCCTAGTTGGAAAAAGTTAACAAAAACTTCAAGTCCAGTCACTAGCACAAAAGAAAGATGCTTGTTTATCGCAAACTCCTATTGTACATAAAGTCTTTCTAATGAGATACCTGTAGGTGGTAGTTCATTCCAGAGCCCACAAATTCTCTGAAGGCATCGTATGTCCTCTTTTTGACCCAGCTGTCAATGTTCATTCGCTCTGTGCCAAAGCGAATGGTCTCAGATTGGAAGTCCCCCTCCTGGAAGAGAAAGCAAAATAAGACCATGGTCAGACACCATCATTCACTGCCTCAACCTCCAAGGAGCTGCTGTTAAGTTTGCCTCTGTTCAATTCTGTCGCTTAAAAGCAGGAAATTAACATCCAACTGGCAAAAGGAACGTGGTTCAGCTGACATGTAGCGCTTACCTCAACAGCTTTGAGAACGTCCCTGAACACCGAACGCTGCTTCCTCTTGTCAGTCTTGGCTCTGTGCTTGTTGCAGTCTGTGGCCAACGCGTTCAGTTTATAACAGAGTTCATCCAAGCCATCAAATTCAAAATCCTAAAGAAATGCAGAAAAAAAAAAAAAAAGAAAAAAAAAAAAAAAAAAAAAAAAAAATGCTGCTTATGTCTTCAAAAAGCACAGGCAAGACGTGAAAAACGACACACGGTTAGCATTTAAATTGACACAAGAAATGAACTTTAGGATAATCTAGTGTTGGGGGAAATTAAACAGCAACTGCAAACTTACAGAATCGATGTCCCTGGCCAGCTCAAAAAGCAGAGCAATAGTCTCCCCAGCCGCAATCCTCATGTTCACGTCATCACTCTCAAGCAACCTCTGCAGTTTAGGCAGGTGTCTGCACAACACATAAGCAATTCTTACTGCACTTAACTTGGTTGGAGAGCAATAAACTAGAAGCAGCAGAACTTGTGATTAAAAAACTTAAGGGTCAGCATAAAGGAGCTTACTTCTGCAGGATGTCTTTGAGCTGGCTGGAACTGCAGATTGTGAGCAGCAGTGCCCAGGACAGCAGAGAGTTTGTGTGGAGCTGGCTCATCTGAGGACTGATCGAAGGACAAGTGCCATCCGCCTTTGCATAGGACCGGGTGAACAGGTTCTCAAAACACTCCATGGTGGCTTGCACATCCTAAAGAAGAAAGCATCAGTAAGCTCTACTTATTACCACAAATAACATGTTTCCGACTTACTGAAAAATTACTTGAGGCATGTTTGATTTCAGCAGCACGTTCTGTTTGCATGAGTGCCACTCATCTATATAGCATTATGTTAGAACTGAGGAGTAATATATGACAAATGGATGTCAGACATGCCAGTGGTTTGCGCTCAAGCCAAGACATGATCAGAAACTTACCAAAATGTCATCCTCAGCAACTAATGTGCAGAGGCCCAGACTTGTTGCTACCTATTAAGAAACAAAATAAACAAAACCATATCAGTTGATATTTCATGGAAAAATCCAAAAATGTGGTAATCTTTTTTATTAAGAGGGGGAAAAAAAAAAAATGCATTTATTCAAGGAGATCAGTACAATAAAAGACACTCACAGCCTGTCTGGCTTGTATGTTGGCTGATCCATCTGCCAGGATGTTTTTGAAGATCGGTTTCAGCGTCTTGAACACCTCCTCGCTCTCAATTCCTGAGCCCAGCTGGATGCACAGCAAACAGGCTAAAGAAGCTGCTGCTCGCTGCTCCTCACCTTTGCCTAACACGAGGAAGAAAAAAAAAAAAAAAAAAAAAGCCAGATGATTTATGAGCACAAATACAAATATATGCTTAGTTTAAAGCACTGGAACACCTGCTGCCATCTCATTGACAGCAACACTTTTTTAGTACCTTTCTTGAGGCAGCGTTCAATACTGTCTGTGATGGTCATCCTTCTCTCTGAGATGAACTCATACAGGATGCGTGTAGCCATTGCCGTCTTAAGCCCATCTAGTGCCCCCTGTCTCGTCTTAGCACTGAGGAAAAAAAAAAAATATATATATACACACATAAATATAGGTAAAAACATCAATCACCGTAAAAGTGATAACCACTATACCATGAAGCCCTTTATCAGAAAATACTGGCAACCCTCAGTGCTACCCCTCAGCCTCCTAGTAGACACAACTATGATATCAATTTCAAAATCCTACAAAACCCTGTTCTTGAGTTATCAGAGTCAGAAGATTTTCAGAAAACTCTGACATCAAAGTCGAGGGTAATAACTATAAGTTCAGTCTATAAATGTCAGTAGGTTTTTTCAGGATGCATGCCAGTTTCAGCAGATCAACCAGCCATAACACAGCAGTTTGTCAAAGACGTTGCCCTTTCAGGTAAACAGGCTGAGGTCAATTAGTTTGTTGATTTAAATTTTTTATTTATGTTTAAATATATAATCTTAATGTAATAACAAAAATATCTGTTAAAAAAATTATACAAAAAGTTAAGAATGTGACTTCACCCATTTACTTTTCTACAAAAATGATGTTTGACAAGTGAAAAGAATATCAGCTGAATAGATATAACAGATTTAGTAGCTTCTGGCACTTCCGGGGAATCCCTTCTATAATAATCACCCCATTGAGGAAGCCAATGGTGACAGGACCTTTTTGGGATGAAGTCTATTTTTAAATTGACAAGCCAGCAAACTCCAATAAAAACTTCCTGCACTGGACTCACTGTTGCATACAACTCAAGTTACCCAGCGTTTTTAAAACTACATTTGAAATCTGTTGATGCATGCTCATCATCCAGGTAAGGAAATCCCAAGTGTCCCACATAGCGGGACTCCCACATAGTGGGAGAAATGTTTTGTCACTTCAGAGTGAAGTACTTTTCGGGGGGGAATTTGAAACATCAACCATGTACATTTGTTAAACTGGGAAGACAACATAGCAACGCTGCATAAAAGGGGAAGGCATGGTGCAAGTGTTACCTAAAACTCTTGCTCTGACAGGATTAAGTAACTACATTGTTGATCTCTCGTGTAAAACTGGATCCAAGACAGAGGCAACATAGATCAGACAACATTTTGGGAATTTTACCTCTTATCTACTGTGCTATCTATGAACCCCTTCAGTTTATACTGGAAATCCTCCTGGGCTGAATCCTCATTGGTCTCGCCACCTTAAAAACAAAAAAGCATTTAAGGAGGTCGTAAACAGACTTGTTTGATGTGTTTAACACACACACACACACACACACACACACACACACACACACACACACACACACACACAAACCTACCTTCATCTGCTACACTGGTGGCGTCACTGAAGCTGCTGCAATGACTGAGGGTCTCAATGGAGGCATCCTCATCACTGAAAGGCTGCACAGCCCCATGCTGGCCCCCTGAAAAACAAAACAAAGACACATAAGCACAGGCAATCAAATGTAATTCATTAACACAGAGCCGTAGGTCATTGTGAGTCAATTGCGTAACCCAAGCTTCAGGCAGGTAAGGCAGCATATACTGTACTTATCTAATCAGCTGCCTGTCCTTTGCTATTGGCCTTTTCGTTATCTCATCCAAAAAAATAAAATAATATGTACCACGTTGTCAAAGTGTGCTGCCTGTGTCAACAAAATGTTCAGGTTGGAGGGGCACAGGCACATCAAAAATGACCTGCCATAACATTATATGGGTAACCGGTATGTCCCAGTAACTGCAGCAACTGTCCAGCAAGAGGCAAACATAGTTTGGGTGCAGTCGAAAAATACAGGAGTATCGTGTCTAGTATTGTGTCACTGAGGCATAGGAGGAAGTAGATCGTTTTACTAACCAAAGTCCACATCAGAAAAGTTACTATCAGACAATTTATTATCCACGTAGTAGGGACAACGTGGCTGAAACGGATCAGAGCTAAACACAATGATGTATTGATAAATGTTTTAGTCACTGTAATAGCTCTAGAGGGTGGGATGGGCAAAAAAAATTCACAGCTAAACGAGGCTGCTAAAATCTTGGGTAAAATCTTTATGAAACCTTATAAACAAACAAGGGTTTAATTTAATCCCACTTAAGGGTAACTCTGCTACTGCAGAAACTGGTCAAACTTCCAACCCCACCCAGACTCAACAGGCTTCTCTGCCTTGACCTGAATTTACCTCTGGTAGACATGTTTAGGTGAGCGTACGACGGCAGGAACCCGCCGCTTTTAGAACACAATGTGAAAAATACTTCCGTTATTCATAACAGGCCGCCCTAAAAAATTATTAGCTGACAATAAAATAACCTTCTTTAAACTGATTAAAAATAGCTATTTAAGATCTGTGTGTTGACGTGGACTGTTTTCCCCACACGACAGCTGATTTCTGGAAACCGGGTGCCGCCTCCTTCCTCCCTCCAAGTCCAAAATGTCGGACTTGTGCCTCAAAACAAATATATGCAGTATGTTTTTAAAAAGAAAATGACCCTTCCTCACTGACACAATATGAAATTCAGGCTTCAAAACCGCTTACCTAATCGGGTAACAATATCATTTGTCCCACATAAGGCTAAAGATTAATCGAGGTCAAAGGATTCTAGATTCGTGTGGTTTGCGTTATATACACTTTCACAAAAATCCAACTCATTGCTTTAGAACATTTATGATGGTAATAATCAAAGTCAAGGAAGAAAAAGCTTGGGTGTTTTACTCCTTCAATGATTTATTCTTACTAAGCAACCACATGTGTCTCGCGTTGAAAGGGAGTGGGCATGAAGCTAGCCCTCGTTAGCTTGTGAAGTATTGTACAATTATTAAGGGCTTTTGTTAAGTAGCTCATGTTATACTATACTGTTATACTAGCCCTTTACACTAGCTTTCATTTGACAGTATCACTACTATGATACTATCATATGATAGTACACTTTGTCATTAGCAGTGTTGCTTTGTGCGAGTACAGCTAGCTACGTTTTGTGTTTTGCCCGAGGCCAGCCTCGGTCGTTTGTAGTCCGTACTGTAAACACGTTCAGCTCCATTCAATGAACACAGAACAGGGAAAGAACTACAATTACCATCAGCAAATACACAAGGCCGTAGCATAGCAGCCGCTAGTTTACTTACCCCTGCTATTCTTCTTCTTGTTCCTCGGCATTTTCGTGCAGGTAACTACAAAAATTTAATCAAAAATCAGCCAATACACGACCAGCCTTTATTGTATTGTCTGGTAAAATGAAAATATTCCCTTGGCACAGTGGATAAAAAGAAATCGAAAGCGATCTTGGAGATAGACTGTGGGCCGAGACGATACATTTTCCCTCATAAACCAAGGCTGCGCGAGTACAGCGCGGTTCTCAATATTTATACCGGCGGACATGTCACGGGGAGTTTTCCCGGCTTCGCTGGCCAATCCTGGAACAGGAAAGAGTGTCGCGTGTGTTCGCGCGTGATGCAGTGACAGAAAGAGGGGAACTGTGAGTCCTGTTCTGTTATTTTTGGGGAAAACAATGTCTGTGTATACAAATATGATACATTCTCCAAGACAAAGCACGAAATCAAACGGCGTTTACGTTTACACAAAGTGTGATAACACCACATTAGACTGGTTACGTAAGTTTTAAAGTCGCAAGGGAGGAGGAGGAGGTGGAGATGGCTTTCAGCTCTGGTTCACCCACAATAGCCTATCGTGCAAGCTAAATAATAGTGAACAAATTCCACTGCAAGAAAAAACACTATTGTCTGACATAAAACATGTTATAACACAAGTCAGTGATAATGTTCCACTGTGAGACTGCAAGTGTGCGTGTCTTGCAGTTGATCACATTATTATAGAGCTCTGTGCTGTTGATGAGATCATGTTATGTATCTGTGATGAGACAAATATTGTCATTAGAGAATTGTGATGCAAAATGTCTCACTCAGATGCATTCATGTTTTTTATATAAAGTGGATTTGAAACTGTGTCTGTCTAGAAAGTTGAGCAGTTATCGTCTACTTGATAGGGATGTGAAAGAGACTATCTTGGCTTTTCCCTTTTTAGTAGACAGGGACATCGGAGATACTTCTAGAAACCAAGCACTTCTTCAATATTGTTGCATTCGTTTTAAAAGTGCACGAAGTAACACTGCTAGAGCCAATTAATTCTAGCTACTTTTACATTGCTACTGCATTTAGTGGCAGTTGCAATAGATGTCTAAAGAAAGACTGCACATTGTCAACTTTCTGCAGTTAAAAGTTAAAATGCTTATTCAGCCAAATATGAACCATTCCTAAATCTTGCGCTCACTTGCCTCTTTGACAAATATAACTTGGGATTTTGTTTCATGTCACACTCACATGCCAAACATTTACTTTATTTATTTTACATCTTTGCCTCTAAAAGCACAAACACAATAATAATGCAGTAACTACATTCCAAATCCAGCAATCAGCATTTTACTTCTAGTCAAATCACAGTGTAGGGCTATTAGTTGTTCCTGCTATTGACTCCGTCTGGAGCTCCATGTATGCAGATTTGTTAATATTTGTTGAGCAGGATTTGTTCAACATAAAATGTCTATTTTTTTAAGCTGTCAAATTATACAGACAGGTGCCGCTTGTACTTATACAAGTACTAGCAATGTGCAAAAGTCTTGACCACCCGTTATTTCTTTATATTGTGCTTCCAGTTTTTGGTTTGTTTATTGAACCAAATAGCAAATAGTATCTTTGCACCAACAAGGTGATACCCAAAGTGCTATTAGCTGAAAACTTTGCATATCTTGGCACAGTGTGCAGCCTGACCTTCAAAAATCTGAGGAAACTGAACAAGTGGAGGAAAAAAATAGAAGTGGGAGGATCTAAAAAACACATTCAGCTGATGAAGAGTATCTGAAAGTCATGTTCTTAAGAAATAAATTAAAACTTCAGTTTTCAGGAGGGCATGGTCCCAAACACACTGACAGTGCAGTAAAAGCATGCCTGTAACACTATCAGTCATGGATTGGCCTCCCCAAATCCAGAACAGAACCAAAGGCAGCCAACATCTAAAAAGCAGCTTTGAATGTCTTTCAAGAAGACTGGAGAACTACTTAAAGAAATTAAAAGAAATCTTACCCAAGAGAGTTCAGACTGTGTTGAGTTAGAATAAAGGTGATAATACCAAATATTGACCTTTAAGCTTGTTAGAGTTCATGTTTTGGCGTTATACACTGCAGTACGCATGTATTTACATGTATGTTTGCACAGTTCAATAAATTGCTAAACCTTATTTCCATTTCCCCAGCAAATTATGAAGACATGAAAGGTGACTCAAGACTTGCACTGTGCTGTATTTTTAGAGAGTCAAATTTCAAAAACCGTATACAGGGTATTGGATACAATGTAATAGTCTGTGGTTTTTAGTGTATCCAATACACTGAGAACCACAGGCAATTGCAATATGAATAAAAGCCTAATAATATTAGGTTGTTAGGCTATCAGGCATGTTGTGTTGTAATGCCTAATATCTTAATAAATATCTTTCAAATTACATAACTGTGAGCTTAGGTTGGCAGCTTTCCTTCTTTTCATTATTGAATTCTCTAGCTTTACCTTGAAAGGACAGAAATAGATCTTTCTTACACAAGTGGAAAATCTCACAGATGCACCCTTCTTGCTGTTCCCACGGTGCTGTTGGTAGCAGCGTTTCATTTTTATGTTTGTTATGTTTGAATACAAACCTGCAGACTTTGAGTTTTCATGCGCCTGATGTTTGACTATTGGAAGGCTTCCAGAACTGCTTCCCTAACATGTGCACTCTTACACGCTGGTCATAATCCTCATTTATTTCCTTTTTCAGTTCATTAATAAGCTGACTGTTCATAATGTTGCTGCCTGATGATGAATGGGGATAGGTTTGGGGTGTGTAGAGTGTTGTCATGTTTACTGTTGAATGTTGTCCATTTTCTAATTTTGTAGTTGTGATAAGCATTTGTGTAAAAGTCGAAGTTAAAGTGTATTTAACATTTTTTTATCCATCCATCCATCCATCCATCCATCCATCCATCTTCATCCGCTTTATCCGAGGCCGGGTCGCGGGGGCAGCAGCCTAAGCAGAGAAGCCCAGACCTCCCTCTCCCCAGCCACCTCCTCCAGCTTATCCGGGGGAACTCCAAGGCGTTCCCAGGCCAGCCGAGAGATATAATCTCTCCAGGGTGTCCTGGGTCTGCCCCGGGGCCTCCTCCCGGTGGGACATGCCCGGAACACCTCACCCAGGAGGCGCCCAGGAGGCATCCTTGTCAGATGCCCGAACCACCTCAACTGGCTCCTTTCGATGTGGAGGAGCAGCGGCTCTACTCTGAGCCCCTCCCGGATGGCCGCACTTCTCACCCTATCTCTAAGGGAGAGGCCGGCCACCCTTCGGAGGAAGCTCATTTCTGCCGCTTGTATCCGCGATCTCGTTCTTTCGGTCACTACCCACAGCTCGTGGCCATAGGTGAGGGTAGGGACGTAGATCGACCGGTAAATTGAGAGCTTTGCTTTTACACTCAGCTCCCTCTTCACCACGACGGACCGGTGCAGCGTCCGCATCACTGCAGCCGCAGCACCAATCCGTCTGTCGATCTCCGGCTCCCTTCTCCCATCACTCGCGAACAAGACCCCGAGATACTTGAACTCCTCCACTTGGGGCAGGAACTCATCCCCGACCCGGAGTGGGCACTCCACCCTTTTCCGGCTGAGAACCATGGCCTCAGATTTGGAGGTGCTGATCCTCATTCCCGCTGCTTCACACTCGGCTGCGAACCGTTCCAGTGCGAGCTGGAGGCCTTCACCTGATGAAGCCAACAGAACCACATCATCCGCAAAAAGCAGAGATGAGATTCTGAGGCCACTGAAGCGAAAGCCCTCCGCCACTTGGCTGCGCCTAGAAATCCTGTCCATAAAAATTATGAACAGAACCGGTGACAAAGGGCAGCCCTGGCGGAGCCCATCACCCACCGGGAACGAGTCCGACTTATTGCCGGCAATGCGAACCAAACTCTTGCAACGGTTGTATAGGGATCGAATGGCCCGTAGCAATGGGCCAGACACCCCATACTCCCGCAACACCTCCCACAGGACACCCCGAGGGACACGGTCGAATGCCTTCTCCAAGTCCACAAAACACATGTAGACTGGTTGGGCAAACTCCCATGCACCCTCAAGTATCCTTGAGAGGATAAAGAGCTGGTCCAGTGTTCCGCGACCAGGACGAAAACCGCATTGTTCTTCCTGTATCCGAGGTTCGACTAGCGGACGAACTCTCCTTTCCAGCACCCTGGCATAGACTTTCCCAGGGAGGCTGAGGAGTGTGATCCCCCTGTAGTTGGAACACACCCTCCGGTCTCCCTTCTTAAAGATGGGGACCACCACCCCGGTCTGCCAATCCAGGGGTACTGCCCCTGATCTCCACGCAACATTGTAGAGGCGTGTCAACCAGGACAGCCCTACAACGTCCAGAGCCTTCAGGAACTCGGGGCGGACCTCATCAACACCAGGGGCTCTGCCACCAAGGAGTTCTTTAACTGCCTCAGTGACCTCGCCCCCGGAAATTGGCGGGTCATTCCCCTCATCCCCAGACTCTGCTTCCTCCTCGGAAGACGTGTCAGTGGGATTAAGGAGGTCCTCGAAGTATTCCTTCCACCGCCTGACATTTTTCTCAGTCGACGTCAGCAGCGCTCCGCCAGCACTATACACAGTGCAGGTAGAGCACCGCTTTCCCCTCCTGAGACGCCTGACGGTTTGCCAGAATCTCTTCGAGGCAGTCCGAAAGTCTTTTTCCATGGCCTCTCCGAACTCCTCCCACACCCGAGTTTTTGCTTCAGCCACTGCCCGAGCCGCATTCCGCTTGGCCTGTCGATACCTGTCGGCTGCCTCCGGAGTCCCACAGGCTAACCAAGCCCGATAGGACTCCTTCTTCAGCCTGGTGGCTCACTTCACCTCTGGTGTCCACCATTTGGTTCGGGGATTACCACCACGGCAGGCCACGACCACCACGTGGTGGTAACATATTTTTAGTGTGCTTAAAATGGAACAACTTTAAATATGTACATGGAAGGCAGGCACATTATGTATATAAAGACTTTTAAAAAAGAAAGAACACCTCTTGTGGTGTCTTTTAATCTTTGAATTCTCCTGTTTTCAGTCCCATAGGTGTGTAACAAATTCCTAGGCATGTAGTCTGCCTTTACAAAGAGTTGCATGTGAATGGGTTGTTCTAAATTAATTCTAAAGAACTCATCGAAAAAAGGTGTTGGTCATTAACATCACAGGGACCAACGGGTGAAACCTCTGTGAGACAATGCCCCACTATCATGTGAGCTTGACTTGAAACTCCAAAGAAGGGAACACAACACTGCACTGTAGGTGGCTGATAAGCGATGATGTAAATCAGCACCTCTGTTTAACGATGGTCGTTCACAGTGGACATGGATAGCCTCCTTTACTCCCCTCCTAAACTGTCATCTCAATCCAAAAAGGTTTTCACACCTCGGTTCATGCGGTGACTCACATGATCAATAGTGGGTTAACAACTTTTGAGAATACCTCCAAAGGAGACGACCCCCCTCCCCTAGAGGTTTACTTGGATCTTCCCCCATAACGGAATGCAGACCTGGCAACGCGAGTGTAATGACTTATAAGGGGTGAAGACACAAGGGGGACCTAATAAACAATGAACTATAATAGGGTGATCTAGGCAAACCGGAATGAGCTTAAGATAACTAAATGATCTTAAACATAAATCATAAACCATCAAAATATATTCAAATTCAAAGCGCTGGGTTAAATGACCCAGAACCATGGCACAAACATGTATAGAATACAGCTGTATCCATATCTCACAGAAACACCTTTAGCAGCAACAACTTCAAGTAATCATTTTCTGTATAACCTTACAAGTCTCCCACATCATTGTGAAGGAATTTTGGCTTTCCCTTCTTTGCTTCAGTTCATTGAGGTTTGAGCATTCAGGTTTGCAGGCACAGCTCTCTAAAGGTCCTGCCACAGCATTTCAATCCAGTTGAGTCTATTGCAACAGTCAGAGTACTGTTGATTCTTTTCTTTTTCAGGCATTCTGTTATAGATTTGCTGCTGTGCTTGGGATCATTGTCCTGCTGCATGACCCAATTTCAGCCATGCTTTATCTGTCAGACACATAGCTTCACATTTGACTCGAGAGTACTTTTATATACAGAGGAGCTTGTGGATGACTCAATGACTGCAAGATTCTCAGGTCCTGTGGATAGCAAACAAGCCCAAACCATTGCCCCTTCACCAGTTGTTATGATGTGTTTGTGCTGATATGCTGTGTTTGGTTTTCTCCAAATGTAGCACTGCACATTATGGCCAAACATCTTCACTTTGATCTGTCCAAAAGACGTTGTTCCAGAAGTTTTGTGGTTTGCCCAGATGCAGCTTTGTAAATCTGGTAGCCATTCCACATTTCCAATAGGACTGTCATGAAGTTTTACATTTGACGTGCTAACTGAATGCTGTCGAGTTATTATTTATGATTTATGATATCATTTGATTAGCAGCACCTGGTTGCTGCTTCCCATTCTTACTTACTATGAAAACAGTCAGGTTGTACTCTAGCATTTTTACAGGTTTTGCTGTTTACATTGCAATGTGACCCACATAAACATGTTTTCTATTCTAACTTTATATTTTGAGTCTGAACATAATGCAGACATGGAGGAAAACATCTCACAAGCAAGCGAGACTAGGGCAATATCTTTGATGTCTGTGTGCTAATGCTCCACTTCAGAAGTCAAAAAAAGTTCACACTCTTTAAAAAAATCATTACTAATTCAACTTAGCTTCATTTTATGTTTTTTCCCTACATATGCAATGCCTCCAGTGGGGCTTACCCCACAGTTTGAGAGCTACTGCTCTGTGATCAGCTCTTCTTTGTAAGCATATGGATCAAATCCACTAAGAGTAATAAGAGAGATTAGCATCCACTGCCATAATGCTATACTTTCAATACTTTCCTATACTTTTTATTCATTTAAGCTTCATGTTCGCAGTTATAGAGTGGGTTATTAATTAGCTGGACATTGTATGGCTGAATCTGACATGTCTATGTGTGTGTGAGTACCTGCATTTTAGATGGAGAACACTGAACACTCACAGATTGCTGAGCCAACTAAACTGATGTCATGGCCTAGCAGGAGTGCACCTAATATATCTCATCTTCCTAAAAGCAGTTTTTTAGTCTTCTGATGATGCCATATGTGGGAGAAAATTGTACGGCACAACATTTGTCATTGTTTGAAGCTTGCAGAAGCATCAAATGCAATTAGAAAGAAAAAAACACAGCCCCCAGTCATTTGGAAGTTATGTTTGTCCACAAGCATTTTCTAACTCGTTTCTTAACAAGTTAACTTAAAAAATTCGAGACATATATCACTTCCCTTTCCCTTTCAACTTTAAAGCATTTTTTCACACTTTCTATACAAGTACTTTGTAATGATAGTGCTCTGATGTGACCCAGAGTGCACAGTTCAGATAAGGTAATGGCTGCCTTCACACATCATAATCTGTATGAAACATTTAGTCTTTTGATTTTAATAATGTGTTTTAGTAGGACAGGTCATTTACAGTGTATTGCGGATGGGCCAAGCAGGGGCCTTTTGAAGACACTGTGTGTTCAACAAAATGCTGTCTTACTTTATACGTCAGTTTATGCATGGAGTAATGTGAGTGAGGTCTTGAATATTTAAGGCAGCAGACACTTTTTACCCTCAAGATGGCTCAGAATGAAATGCACTCCTTTCCATGTAGCCCCTAGGCCCTGGTGTACTAACACCACTGCTTTTCTGTTTGCAGCATCAAGCTTGAATAATTGATGAGTGTTGCTGGGGTGTGCTAAGTGGACACAGTAACACAGAATGCAAAGTTAAATAGGAAACACAGGCCATCTGCCTTTTTTTTGATTGTGTCCTGTCTGTCAGCTTTTGTGAGTTGTGAATCTAAATTCAGTGTGGTGCCAAAAACATTCTGCTTTTGCTGGAATCTCTATAAGCTCATCTTATTTTTCAGGTGAATCTTTTGTCTGTTTATTTATTCATTTCTGTTTGTGTTATTTCAGTTAGAGCTAGCAGAAAATGCTTTTAAAAAAAAAACCAAAAAAAAAAAACCTCTCAAGCCAAAAGTATTGACCGAGAAAACTGGTAATAACATATCATTAGCTTATTCTTTCTGATTAAGCAAAAAATAAAATGAACAAATACATAAAAAATGAGTGTTTTGAATTATTACAGTTGCATCGCTCAGTTAGAACAGATGCATTGAAAGTAAAGGTTCCCTGTAATGATAACAGACTTTGGCACTAGGGGGAGCCATACTGTTTGAAATTCAAAAGCTACTCACTACAACTTAGCAACTGATATTCCCAGAGTTGTTGTTGTTGTTGTTTTCAAATACATAATTTATAGACATTGAAACAGCATTTGCTGCTGAGCTGTGTCTTGCTTTAACTGCTTAACAGGCTGGAGTGTTCAAAGATAATGTTAAATATGCAGTTATAGTGGGGGGAAAAAACTGCCTCTCACATTAGTCCTTTGTTGGGAGAAATGAAAAAGCCAGATGTTGTTTTGAAAGTTGGAAATGGCTTAGGAAAGCCAAAGAAGTGGATATAGGAAAGAGATAAAAATCACCTGCCAGAAGCTAAGTGTAGCAGGAAGGGAGAGAGGAAAAAAAAAATAACAGAGCAGCCCAGTGCAATCCCACTCAGCATGCCTGGCATGTAGCATCAATGGGCACAAGCCCTGACCAAGCTAATGCCACAGGAATACAAATCATGACCAAAATAACAGATAGGAGGGAGCGGCAGAGCGAGACAGCTAATTAATATAGATAATAGAAGTGAAAAAAAATGTCTGAATATTAATTTCAATGGCAATCCTACTGTTTTTTAAATAATTCATGAAAGTTATAGCCTGGAGCGTCGAGCTGAGGCTGCATGGGTTAAAGTCTGACGGGGAGAGAAGCAAGTTAGGAAATGATCTCAGCTTTCTAAGTTGATGAAAGCACACCGTCAAAAGCTGAGCAGAGGTGATGTTTCAAAGACTGCGAGCAATTTCCTTTGAAATTTAGCAGCGTGCTTTCGCTTCCTGTACTGGTCATTTATTGTAAAAAATGTGCCATAACCAGAAACAAGTGGCATTATGTTAAATTGGCTCTCAGTGGTTATACTTCCTCAACCTCTGACAACACGTGAGTTATTACCAAGCCAGAAAATGGTCAAACACTACTTTATTTGAATTTTTAATTGTGTACACTATAATATATATGTTTTCCTGAGCAAAATTTAAGTTGTTAATTGAATTACTTAAATTTATATTTGCATTTTAGATAAATCTGTTAATTGTGCATGTGTTCCTTTGCATTTTTTCATTATTCTGTGCAGGGATCGCGCTACATTTAATTTACCATATCCGACTTACTACATGTTAAAGTGGTTGAAATGATAAAGCAATGTAACTTGGTGCATCCTGTGTGAAAAATGGCACTGGACGCCACTTGCCATGATTCAAATTCGTATGAGTTATCAAATATCCAGCCCCCGTTGGATATTTGTGAAAACAGCTGCTTTGTTGACAGAGAGACAGAGAATCCTCTAAGTAGAGCATCCAACTCCTAATTACAGAATGTTAGTCATTGGCTCAAGCCCATATTATTTCCCCTCATTTTCTTATTTTAAGAGGATTTTCCACTTTATCAGACAGCTTACTATGACAGCAAGGCCACGCTTCTGTCATTGCGATTAACCCCACCACCCGTGCACGTGTGTTACTGGCTCGTATTAGGCGACTTCAATCTAAATCCATTACCTTTTTAAGAGGGCTCCAGAGATATGGAAGGAGAGATAGAGACAGACGTGCAGAGAGAAAGAGGGGGTGTGGGCAGGGTCTTTGTTCTGAAGCTGAGGTGTGCCGCACCCACAGCAGAATCCCTAACATGGATTTTTAATTGATCAAAGAGAGCAAAACAGAAGCAGTTGGGGGAAGGGTCGGCCAGAAACACCTGTATGCTAAACTTTGCTCTGCACCTCTTTTAATAGAAATGTGCAACATTGCTCACTCATTAGCCTAGTAATGAAATCCTTATAGATAAACAAATCCACAATGTAACATCACTGTCACTGACAGTTAACATAAATAACACTGATCATCTTATTGCCACACAGCGTTCTAATGGGAAACCCTGTGCAGAAGTATATTGATACATACCACAGTCTAATATTCAGAGTCATGGGCGATCGAACATCATTCATACATGTGGGGAGTGAAGCCTGGTCCGTGTGGTCCAATTCAACAAACGAGCTGCTGTCGCTCAAATTCAATCAATCAATCAATCAATCAATCTTTATTTATAAAGCACTTTTCATACAGAAATGTAGCACAAAGTGCTTTACATGGTTAAAAGCAGGGCGGACTCTGACTATATTTTTGCCAACAAAGTTCATTTTGGTTCTGATAGGAAGATGTCAGAATACACAGTGCATCACAGTTTGTTGTGTGTGGGGCTATACAACTGCAAACCGGTCAAGACACCCATGCTGACCCATGTCCACTGCCAAAAAGCTCCAACAATGGAGACGTCAGCAACAGAACTGGAATATGGGGCAATGTAAGGAGATGACCTGGTCTGATGAGTCGTGTCACTTAACTGGGGAACGCCTGGCGCCAGGATGCACTATGGAGGCAGTGTGATACTTTGGGTAATATTCTGCTCGGAAACCTTGCATTTTGCCATCCATGTGGATGTTACTTTGACATGTACGACCAACCTTAGCATTGTTGCAGAACATGTACACCTTTTCATGGAAACGATATTCCCTGATGGCTGCGGTCTCTTTGAGCAGGATAATGCGCTGTACCACAAAGCAAGAATGATTTAGGAATGGTTTAAGGTATTGACTTGGCCTCCAAATTCCACTCCATGCATCTGTGGGATCCATGGAGGCCCCACTTCACAACTTACAGGACTTAGGAATATGTTACAAACATCTTAGTACTACAGCACACCTTCAGGGGTCTAGTGGCATCCATGCATCGACGGGTCATTATTATACCATATTAGACAGGTGGTCATGATGTCATGCCTGATCAGTGTATGTAAATGATGGGCAAGTTCTGTTGCGAAGCTTCCATCTCTGTGTTTTCAAACGAAATATGACGTGCAAGGGGCAGATCTGACTGAGAAAGTGATGACAATTGCTAACAGGTAACTTGTCAATCAAAAGGCAAAACCTGTTTTATTCTCCTTTTTGTAGGTGATCATGATTTCATTTTATTTTATTCAGTAAGACTTGAAACTCACAACTGAAACTTCAATGTTTACTGAAGTCAAAGCAAAGAAATTTATTTTTTCATAGGCATGTCCCTTGCAAGTACTTCCACATTAGCTTTCCTTTTCAGTCCCAGACATTGTATCTGTCAGAACAAGGCAGAAGGGCCTCCAACCCACCCAGATTCAGCCTCACACCAAGGCCTCGTTCTGCAGCCCACAGAGTTCCACTACCAATGCTTAGAGGTCCTTAGTCCATGCAAAAGCCAGGATATCCATTCAAGTTCCTAGTGTACTGCAAACTAAGTGTTGAGCTTTAGGTTACTTCTTGCTGAAACTACGATATATTCAATTTGCGGTTTAATCTGAATAAAAATCTGCAGTGAAAGCATTTTGCAGTTCACACATGGCTTATCTGAGTCCTGGAAGAAATCCATTAAGGTCCCCAGGCACAAGCACTTGTTTGAGCATGTACACGTACACAAAGCTGATAAGGTAATGTCATTGTCATCTGGCCATCTGACTAAGTAGATTAAAAACACATTTAGGCTGGTTGTGACTCTGAAGGCTTTGTGTGGGGGGTAAATGCCCCCCTCGCTCTTTGGTTTGTCCTCACTACACACAACCTTCTGTGGCAGTAGATACCATTTTAACACTTGCAGTTGTGTCCTCCATCGTGGACATTCAGATATATTTTTACCTGTTGTAAACCCTGTTCTTTGAATAAATCCTATATTTATGCTATATTATCAGACTGCTAGAATGAAACCGAATAGCCAGTGGATATGAGATTCATTATGCAAGTTTCCACAAACCAAAGAGCCCTAGACAACTTATTCAATTCCATTTCCTCTGAAAAGCCCCCGTCTTGTTTTGGGAATTTCCACTATTCTCTCTTTTCCTTAGCTGTGAGAGCAATTATGGAAAAAGCCGGGAGGATCGGGCTTTTCTAGAGATTCCGTTCAGCATTGTGTCAGGAGAATGTTCGGTGATGAGCTGGAAACTGCTATAACAAGCTTAAATAAAAAATCTTCCCCAGCTACCTATTCTATATGTCTCGTGTTAATTCTCACTTGAATTGTGATTGCCAGCAATTAAATGCCAAAGGGATTAAAAAAAACTATTAATTAAATAGATATATTATTTATTCATAAGACATATACTACAGGCAGCTAGATTCTGTATGTGTCTGGGCAGAGAGCAGCTTTCCAGACAGTGGAACAAGGGGACGTAATACCCAGGGGCTGTCAAAGCTGGCAAATCTGTTTGGAGATTTCTCGAGCTCTGTCTTGCCACAGTGGGTGACTCAGCTGCATTGTTACATTTCCCTCCTGTATCTCTCTATCTTGTGCATCCATTCTTTTCACTCTCACATTCATACATACACAAAAACATCTGCCCGGCGCATGTCTCATCTCTCTTCACTTCCTCTCTCTCTGTATTTACACTGTCTTCGTTTTGGTATTCCCAACTATGCACCTGTGGGATTGCGCAGGCTCTGCAATATCTAGACTGATATTGACCCATACTGCACTTTCTGCACCTTTAGAGCTGGAAAATATCAAAGCTCTCAAAGCCCTCTTGGATCTATATTTTGTGCAAAAATTTTTAAAAAGGGGTAAACTGTAAGTAGGCAGAAAGAAATCCTCTCTGTTAAATCAGCACAAAGACCCAGCACATCCATTTCATCATATATAAACATATAACTACAGTTTATGTTTGTGTGTTCATATGTGTGTATCACTGAGATATATCAATATAAGTTTTTTGTCATGAAAAAACAATAAAATAACATAAGGAAGATATATTCTAGCTCTTAAATACTTATCTGAGTGTCCTGTCAAAAGCTCGACCAATATATTGGCCGATATTAGCAATTTCCTAATATAGTGATAGCAGTATTTATAAACGATAGCAGATGAATGAAAATTTAAAAAGTAAAGAACAAGGAGAAACACCCTCCAAACATGTTATGAGTGTAGATGTTACATAATTTGTCTACTAAATGACACTCTGCAACTTCCCTAGAATATCGCAAACACAACAAAACAAGGACTAAATGGCTGCACAAAATGAAGGTTTGGGAAGTCATATATCGGTACCAGTCTTGCTCCAGCTACACTATATGTTCTTGTCAATAACAGATTTCACAGGTCACTTTATACAGTATATCCACTTTGATGTACTTAAATATAATGTAAATAACCTAGATTCTCGGTGCTCTTAGTATTTAATTGTAAGCATGGAGCTTCAAAGATGTGATCATTTGCAAGCCAGAAAGGCTAGTTAGGGATTAAAAATCACAATCTATATATACTTCTTCTACGGAAACTGAAAAAGAAACACTGTATGTCAGGCCAGAAGTTAACTTTAATCAGTAACTGCATACAAAAATGTTGGCAGAGTTAAGGACACAAAGAGACAACACTTCAAAAAGGGACCAGACGGAGACATAGCCTCAGTATGGGGCCAAGTTCCTTTGGCTGTACTGTGTCCAGGAAGTTAGTTGGGAAACTTCGCTCTGTCATCTGGTGTCCAGTAGTGAAGTTTCTGTTCTCATTTCAGACTTCTCCTTTTGGCAGGGTTATTAACTTGGGTACACACAGATAATAGTCCCGAGCATCCTCATCTACCTCTGAGGCAGAGGCCCTTACAGATAAGAAAAAAAAAACAAAAACCTGTGCTGTGTGACTGTGTGTGTGTGTGTGAGCCACAAAAGGTTGCAAGGATGCAGTCAGGCAGATGTTCTCGGAGTTGCCTGGCAACCCTGTAGCCACAAAGAAGAGGGAAGTGTGGTGCTGGTTATGACGCTTTATGTAACCACAGGGATGAGTGTTTGAGGATAAAGAATGAAAGAATTCATTCCCACAACTTCTTCTTATAGAACCTTGGAAAATACCGCTAAGAAACTTAGTCTGTTAAAAAGTGCTGAATTGTATGCTTTGTGCCTGTATTTGCCATTCACTGAAGCACTTCTAACCAAAAACTATAATAGATCTTACTTTATACATTCACTGTTTCCACAAATGATATAATATCGTCACATCCTCTATATGGGCAAACTATCCTTTACTATTGTTGATGTTTTCTATTCTGTAGGTCAGGACAAGCTGTGCACTGCAGGATGGCACGCAGCGAAGCCACAAGAACCTCCGGTGAACCTGTGGTCGGGAGATTCTTCTCTCCCCCACCTACCTGCGTCAAGAGCTTGAAACCTAGGGTAAACACAGCCTCTGGATAACCTGAGCTACATTTCCAGGCAGCTGTGTGAAAGATTACAACTATGGGGTAGAAGAGAAAGACAAAAGTATGGGATGAGCGAAAAGTGAGAGAATGGGAAGAGATGGTGGGCAGCAGCTGGAGGTGATTACTGCTCCCAGGTCACATCCCTCAGCCGTGCTCCAATTCCTTCACTCACTTTAACCTCTGCAGATGGACACCTGTGAGGTACTGAAATTAGCATAGCTCCTTATATCTGAATAGTGAGTGATTGAGCAGAAATGAAAAGATATTAAGCACGTGCACTATGAAATATTTATGTTCTGTATGGTAGTACATTTTTGTTGAAAAAATACAACCTAACACAACCTGTGTATAAATATTATAAATAGTATAAATATTTAATCTGTTAAAAATATTTTTCTGACTCACCTATTCTTAATGCTGCTGTCCACACAGACAGCTTAATTTTGCAGGCATTTATTTTTTTAAACCAATCTCGATTTTTCTGATTTTTCTGATTGGAATAAACAGAACTCACCAATCAGATCACTGCATCTGGTAACAAGTGCCCAGTAGCTCAAAACATGCACCCGTCCTGAATATACAAATAGTAAAATAATACCACATAAACTCAGATGGACAGCTAGATGATCCTCCAGGGTTAATTGTCTCTATTAAATTATTTCTCTGTCTCCTCAGATGTGGTCCAGAACAAGAACTAGCCTGCTAACATCCTGAAATATGTGGAGTCTGGGGCAAACCATGAAATTCTCCCTGCTGCTGCCTTCTGCTGAGAATTGGATGAACCCAGAATCTCCCTTTCTTCCTTATCTTGATTAGAAACATCAGGATCAGCTCATTTTCACTTGATGTCAATTTTTTTTTTCACACTGCATTTTTTTTTTGTTTTTTACACAACAACTTTGGATCTGAATAAGATTTTTTCACAACACGCTCAGCTTCCAATGGCCTTAAACACACAAGCTCTGTATCATGATTGCAATGTCATGAGCGCAAATGGAATAATTACCAAAAAAAGTCAGTTAAAAAGAGCTATCTGATGAAAGTAAGTTGTAAAAAGTAACGCTCATGGAGGAATAATTACCCATTTTCGTAGTTTTTACTAGTTTCCATGAGCTTAAATGTAGCATACCAGTCAAAAACTGTACATAAAAGATGTCATGTTCTGGACTATATTATACAGTTGTGGACTATGCCTTTTTGTAGCATCGGTTTTAGCATTTTAGCTGTTGCATGTTTTGTTTTGTTTTTTTTAGAACAAGGCAAGACAGTGTTTGGACTAGAGCACAGGTGTCGAACTCCAGGCCTCAAGGGCCAGTGTCCTGCAGGTTTTAGATCTCACCCTGGGTCAACACACCTGAATCAAATGATAAGTTCATTACCAGGCCTCTGGAGAACTTCAAGACATGTCAAGGAGGTAATTTAGCCATTTAAATCAGCTGTGTTGGATCAAGGACACATCTAAAACCTGCAGGACACCAGCCCTCGAGGCCTGGAGTTCGACACCTGTGGACTAGAGCAGCGGTCCCCAACCTTTTTTGCGCCACGGACCGGTTTATGCCCGACAATATTTTCACGGACCGGCCTTTAAGGTGTCACGGATAAATACAACAAAATAAAACTAGTACCGGTACCGAAAAAAAGAAGATTTATTCATAACACACATGAAAAGACCCAGGAAAACCGAGTTAACGATAAAAACGATAACAAAATAACGCTGAAAACCGATAAAAACCCTGAAAACAATACATTTCACACCTGAGCCTCAACTCTCGCGGCCCGGTACCAAACGACTCACGGACCGGTACCGGTCCGAGGTCCGGGGGTTGGGGACCACTGGACTAGAGGATAGAGTGCTAAGTTATCAGCTAATACTGTCATGGTTCTGCATCGTTAGACCCAGCGTTTTGTGTTTAATATTGGTATCATCTTATGTTTCGGGTTAATTCTTGTTTTTAGGGTTTTGTATTTAGTGTTTTCTATACCTACCTGTGTCCTCCCCCAGTGCTCTGTTCATGTCCCTGAGTTTGTGTTTGTGAATTTCCTGTTTTACTTTGAAGGTCTGTGTCTCTCGTGTCTAATTAGGTTCAGCTGTGCGTCCCTCCTGTGTGTCTTTTCCTGATTACCTTGTGTATTTATAGTGTGTGTCTACCTCTGCTTGTCGTCGGTTCGTCTGTGTATCTCCGTGTCTGTCTGCCCAACATCCTCAGTCCGTCTTTTTCCCCGTATACTATGGTTTCAGGTTTGGTTTCTACTTTTCTCAATTAAGTGTATTTCTAAGTTACGTTCTTGCCATCCCCGCTTCTGTTTCTCATCATTCACTGTAAATAAAACTCACTCGCATCACTGCCTTGGTCTGCATCTTGGGTCCTCCTTTACAAGACCACACGACTGCTGCCACAGCCGTGAAAAAAACTAGTTAACTTGGTTGGCAAGGCATATCCAAATGAACCTAACTAACTAACATATCAATTACTTTTGGAATATTACCTTCATTAAAACCGATGCACAAAACTTCTTGGGCAGGCTGTTACAACATAGAAAGTCATATGATTTCTCTGGTAACTGCAATGACACTAAAACCAGAATTGGCATTTTAAAAATCACATAGGTCTATTAAATTAAAACCCTATCATCATGTTTCATAATGTCATAAAGATTAAAACAATCGTTATGTTCTTCTTAATTCCTTTTCTACAATAATTAAACAATTCAGACATTGTTTAATAGTAAATTCTAATGAAAGCAGAAGACAAAAAGGACAAAGAGGAAGGACATTCATTTTCTCCAGGTGCAGAAGTGGATCAATGAAGTACCGCACACACTAGTGCAGCTGACTGAGAGCGCACAATAGACTCAACACATTTCTATTTGTTTTACAATTTTAAAGCATAGGGCCTGCTTTAAAATAGCTGCACAACCTGATGAATGACCCATATTTGGTTTCAGAGAGGTTTCATGAGTGGTGCTTCCCAAAATCTGACCTGTATATGCTCATCCACTCAGCGTCCTCCTCAGTCAAGTTGGTCACCACAGTTTCTACAGAAGCACCAAACTGCCTTGAACCCAATAATTAAATTAGTTCGTGAATCTGTTTGGTGATTCACAGGTTTCACCTCAATATTGTACAATGTTGTATAGCAATAAAATTTGCTCTAGCTGGGTGTGGGTGGTCGTCTTCAATTGTTTATACACGCAGAAGCAGATTTTTCTTGCCAAAACATTAGGAGAATTAATGCTGAACTAAGCTGAAGGTTGTGGTTTAGAGCAAGTTGTTCAATAATCAGAAGGTTGTTTGATCCCTGGCTTCGCTAGACTGCATATCCAAATGTCCTTGAGCAATACTGAAACCCCAAATTCTGTGTAAAGTAGTCGAGCCTAGAGCTGTGAAAGAGTCAGATGGTTCTTCAGGATTGCATGTCAACTGAAAAGTGAACTAAAAAATGAATGAAAAGTGGAATTTATTAGTTAGGCACAAGGCAGCACTAATACTCCTCAGTGTCTGCTAGTGATTCTATGTGATGGACATTATTTCCTAACAACTTTGCCGTAACTTCTTTAGGTGGTGATGGCTAAAAAAAAGGCATAAATATCCACGATTTTCATCAACCGGGGTGAAATAAAATATGAGCAGCAGTGGATCTTTTTTAAAAGTGTTTGTTTCTTTTTTCAGGCAAAACCTTTAAAGTTGCAAGATTCACATCAGGTTCAGTGAGCATGCTGAAAATAAATTGTGAATTTTAGCCAGTGTGAAAAACACACTGAAACTAACAGATTCTAATGCTATATGTGTAGAATATTTCAATATGATATTGCACAGTATATACTGACGGACAGTGTGAAAATAGCAGAGCGCATAGCCGGGCTGCAAAGCATAGAAAAGGCTGTACATTTATTATACATGTCACTCTCTGCTCGTTTATTCAGTATTCGGTGAGTGTGTCTATCCAACAATCTTGATGGCATAGCATAGATGTGTGCTCACATAGCTGGGCTCTCTATCTGAATTGTGAAGTTCAGATAGATTGTAAACACCCCTCCCCTCCAAAAAAAAAGATAAGTAAATCAGAGCTTTCTGGCATCCTGCGCTCTGGGTGCACAGATAAAGAGGGTTAAAGTGTATTTATCCGAAGGTGAAGGACTGGTGCACTGAATACACAAATGAGAGACAGAGCCAAAAAAACAGTCATGGGGGAAGGATTTGGGGGTCAAGTGAGTCAAGCTGTGGGTGGGGATTTGGATAATGATAAAAATATAGAAATATAGTAATGGTTGTGTGTAGAATTTAAATGAGTCTGTGCGGCAGTCCAATGCACGGATTGACTCTGAATTATTACCACTCTGTGCTCACTGAGGCTGATAGGCCAGTGGGCACTCTGTAATTGAGAGAGACAGAAACAAAGAAAGAAGGGAGAAAACACTAAAAGGTGCAGAAGTATGACTTTAAATTATATATTATCGGTTTTTTTAAAGTTAATGAATTGTAACTTACTACTCCTTTGATGGACAGTGTGCAGTCACATTTAATAGCACAGAATCATGTAGTGTCTCAATGGGCGAGACTTGTACAAGGGCTGCAAACTAAAATAGATTATTTTAACAGTAACCGAATAAAGCTAATGAAAATATCTAAGCGTGTCATTATCCATCGCTTTTCCTTTGCAGCATTTCTTACAGAACTGCATCTCTCTTTCAGAATGGCTTCCTAAGCCACACAGAGAGATGTTGTGTTTTTCCTGTGCGTGTGGTTTAGATCTCTAGCTAAGCAGATGAGTAAGGTTGTGGGCAGAAGCAGGGCACAGGGCCTCCTGTGTCGTAACACCATCACCAGCGCTGCTGCCCTCAGCTACAAACACACTTTCAGAATTCAGACAGCTTCCAATAGTGTCTACTTGTTTACTGTTATATCTGTTGTATCTAAAAAGGTCACATTGATTATTACATATACACATTTTTTTTTTAATCCATCAGTTTTCTTCTGCTTATTCAAATTCAGGGTGATAGAAGTGGCTGGAGCCTCTTGAGCCCTATGTCATAGGTTGAGAGGCTCCAGCCACTGTGGACACGTCACAGAGCTAAGGCCTCAGTTATACAGCCCTAGAGACTGGCTGCTAACCTGGCAACTGCTGATGTGAGAGAAAAGTTTGTATTCCCTGATCAGTTAGTCTGTAGTTGCTGAAGGTTGGTGGGAGTCACTGTGAAACTGATCACTAAAGCACCATTCGCTCTGACCTAGAGGGCGATCAGTGACCCCTTGGCAACCTCTGGTCACTAAGGAAGTCTGTGTATTATGCAAGCAGTTGGCAAGCAATTGCTAGAGGTTGCTGACAGTTGCTAGTGTAAAATTAATCGTGATTGCAATTGCTTTTGTAATTAGTAGGTTGCCTTTTAGAAGACACCGACTTGTCTGCAGACACTCTTACACTACTAACCAAGTGGTGGTAAAACTGTGAAAAGTGCAACAGAGACCATTCACCTTTAGCATAAAAGTTGCACCTTCTGAAATGTGTTGGTTGCAGATTGTGTTGGTTGTCTAACACAATTGTTGTACAGTTCTGTTGATAAAATTATCATTCAGGTAAACTTGTTATTGCGCTTCTCTTGCTTCTGAATCAGGAACATGATTCAAAGAGACACCAGCTCCACACATGGACTCGTTCTGTGTGGCCCACAGGCTAATACTCAGGGTGCTTTTAGGCTTTAGACTTATTTCTGTTAGGAGTAAACAGGCGGCTCTGTTTTTTCTCACCTGGATACTTTGTTGGATGCCAGGCTGCTATCAGATAAAGGAAACTCCATAAAACAGCACTGGCACAGAGTCAGCATGACTCCCCTGGAACTGTGCAATCTATTTCTGCCTTTATCTGCATGCTCAAATCCAAGGTGCTGCTTTTCTGTCTTGGTCTCACATGGTCTGTCTGTCTGTGTTGTGTTTTCCTTCCTGTTCTTATAGTATTGATTCTGATTTCAGCACACACGGTGTGCTGAGTGTTACTTCCTGGTGTGGCAGCTAGGTGTTTGTTTATCTGTCAGCAAGCCCCCCTGCGGCCCTACTTATGCAATAGAAAAAGACAAAATATCAATGCTTGTAGCTTGTTGACATTATAGTGAGGTGGCACATTGTAAACTAGTCTGAATTCTAAAAAGATATCATTTAATACCCTCTATAAACTGTTGATAAATCATTTTAGTAAAAACATTTGTCATTTAAATTACACTGAATCTAAATGTTAACATTGCAACATTTTGCGCTCACTGTAAAAGTGCATCTTTTGCAGAAAGCGATCAGTCCAATCCACCCTTCGCCCTGCCTCATGTATAATAAAGCCTTAACACTCTCCTGGGAATTTGCCAGGGAATTTGTAATTTTCCAGCTTTCTCCTCCTCCAAGGAGCTTTTACCACAATTCCACACCAGTAATATATGCAGCCAGCGAAGAGATCAAAGATGCATAGATCATATTTTTTGGTGTGTTTCATATATATGTGTGCGCGTGAGCTGCTAACAGGCATGTAACTTCAAAAGCACCTGAGGCTTGAGGGCATGGAATACAGGTCCTGATGTCAGATACCTCCGCAGTGTGTGCTGCCTTCACATAATGGGTGCATAGCATGAAGGTGAATCGCTGAATGTGATGCCTCAAAGCTGTCAGTTTGTGAGTTCTTACCTTAAATAAATACAATTCTGCATAGTACTGTTAGCACACCACTACATACCTTGGCGCTAACGGCAGGGAGAATATTAAAGAGTGTATGTAAGTACTGTTTGGGTTATTCTGGGGCGGTTGTTGGTTTGTCAGGGTCAAATCTTTGTCATGGGGGGGAGGGCGTGTCTGCACAATGAAAATGTTACTGTATATTATAGATTATATGAAAAGTAGGTTCAATCTACTAGTACTCTGTCCTGTATTTAATGAATATTGTAGACTATGCATAAAAGATGGATGACAATAAATTGGACTGTGGGTTTGCATTTTGAAGTACTTGCATTTTAACTTTATGGCCCATGATATCTTTTTTTGGAGCCAAAACTAATTAGGTGAGAGGGTTTGTGCCAAATTATAAGCTAACACTAGCAAGCTTGGTTAGCAGTGACTATTTATTTGCAATCCAATTAATTTCACAAGTACAATGAGCTCATTTCACTGCACAGTCTTCCTGGAAGGGTTGGAAGGGCTGTTAGCACAGTTTAACTGCACAGCAAACCATAGCATGCTCTGCGAGGCAGCACCACCTCAAATATGGTTGAAAGGATCAGTTTGGTGATTCAAATTAGCTAAATTGAATCCTAGCACACAGTTAGTGGCTTGAAAAACTTGAAAGGTCTGAGAAGAGAGAAGGGTTTCCTTCAAGCTGGGCATGCCCAAAACTTCCCCTAGGAGGGATTCAAGCGGCATCCTAGTCAGATGCTAGAACCACCTCATTTGGCTGCTTTCAGCGTGGAGGAGTTTCAGGACCATTACCTGAAACAGAGTTGCACCACACTCTTTTTATTGATTTGGTGTTCACGTTATAGCTCTACATGCCTTGTTTGGTTAATAATAAAGTGAGCTGACCAGTCACTGAGAATTGTGGCAATCATTTAAGGCGTGCTGTTCAGACATGCAGCAGACTGATTCAAGAGACCAAGCCAAAGGGCTTTTAAAGGTTATGCCATCATTTGTGACAGTCGGAGAAGAAAAAGAATATCCACAGGGACTCAGCTCTGTCTGACAGGCCAGAGATGATGAAGGGAGATAGAGAGACACAAAGAAAGCGAGGTGGCTGTGTTGGAGTGAAATAAGGTCTAATAAAGGCATTGATTGCAAGCATAAAAGGACTTGTTTATTGTTTTTTATCTCTTGGAATAAAGGTTGGACTGTCAACAGTGTCTGAACAAGTGAGTTTAAGTCCAGAGGGAAAAAATGTTATGCTTTATATAAATAATAAAAAATAACACAAACACCCGAGATATAAATCGAAAGCTTGCTCTCCAAACAACACTGTAGTGGAGCTTGTTGGACACAATCTCTTTCCTTCTCCCTCCGAGGGATGGGCAATGGCGAGAACAGAACATGATTGCTCTGTTTGGATTAAATGTACACTACAGGAAGCGATAAATTATATCCATGGGAACACAGCCGCTGTTTCTTTCCCACTGTACACTTTTCAAACTGCCAGCTTGTCTTTCTGTCACTCACCTAATCTCTAATACATCAATGAGCCACAGAGAAACTGCTATCATTCCTGGTTTTACCTTGTCTAGTAGGCGCAGCAGTGAGCATGTGAAGCGTAAAACACTGCAGTGCATGCTCTGGCTGCAGAAGACATCTGACAGTCAAGGTTAAAGGGCCACAAATCAAACCACGAGGGCACACAGGCGCAGAGTCAGAAGCCCGGGCAAACCTGATATCCAGCTGCCCTGACATTTGGAAGGCTTTTTGATGTGGGATGCGGAGCTGAGCCATGTTTGTTGTTTTTCTGCCTCTGCATTGCTGCAAATCTGTCCATTGGGCTCTTTCTCTTACTGCCTCTCACTGCACGTCTCTCTTCACTTTGTCATCATTTTCTCTCTCTGACTTTTTCTTGTTTTACTTACCCCTCTTATCCTTGCTTTTCATATGCCTCTCAATGCTTGAAATGCTCTGTGTTGCAGTTCCATGCATGTGCATATCTCTGAAATGCAGGGCTCTTTGCAGTGAATGGAGAAGCAGTTCACAAGCCCCCCTCCCAAACCACCACCATCACCTCACTGTCAGACTGTTATCAGAGTAAAGCCTGGTGTGTCTCCCACTGTGCCAGAAGGCGCAGACCTTTCCACCACCAGCTTTCATCTGTGCCTTAATGCAACAGCACTGAAAGCAGATATCCACACACTGAGACGCACACACGCACACACATATCATTTGCCAGGGTTCTTTGACTGTGCCACCCTAATTGCGCATCACTACTCGCTCCTACTTATAACCTTGGTTTCCTGTTTGAAGCTCAAAATGTTGCCAAGAAAACGAATGAACAGCAAATCTGAATGAATATTGACATTTAGGTAATCTTATATGGTATTAACAAGTCCTGAGTCAGATGATATTTGCACAGAATGCTGGGAAATATATACAGTACGGTGCAAAAGTACGCCTCATTGTGGCACGCCTCATTTCTTTATATTTTATTAAGAAAACGAGACTGATAGTGTTCTGTGTGTGTGTTTTTTCTAGCTATGCTTTTACTACATTGGCAGAGTGTTTAGGATCATTGTCATGCTGAAAAATGAAGCTGTTGCCACTTAGATGTTTTACAGATGGTATTGCATGGTGGATCAAAATCTGACGGCTTTTTTGTGTTCATAATTTACTTACCGTTGTACGTCTCTACTGACCTATTTTTTGCCCTACTTCAGTCTTTTTTTCCTTTTTTACTTTCCTTAGAAATTTGTCTTGACAGTCACCCTTCCAGTGAGACCATTTCTGCTGAGGCAAACAGTAGATGGATCAACTGAAGGGTCAGATGCATGTTTCAGGTCCTGTGTCAGGTCTTTGGTGGATTTTTTTGTTAAGACCATGACTGTCAGATGCTGTTCATCTGCTGAATATGTTATTTTAGGTTCTGATACTTCTCCTTTTGTCCTCCACTTGTCCAGTTTCCTCAACTTTTTTTAAGGACACACTGCACTCCATGCTGCCATTAAGTGTCTGAAGAAGACATTTTTAAGGGGTTCTTAGAATTGAGTAGAATAGAATAGAATAGAATTGAATTGAATAGATCTTTATTATCACTATTACAAGAAAAGTGAAACACAGTTTGGCATCTCTCCTTTGGCAGCATGTAGATTTTTATATTCAGATTCTTTTAGGATAAGAGAAGAATATAATATAGACTTAAGTTTAAGAGGTACCTACACAGTTAGTGATGTGCCCGTTGCCCACTCTGCCGCCCTCACGACCTGTTGCTGTTTTCTCTTGTCCTCCACAGTACAGCAGTTGAACCAGAGTTTACAGCAGTAGGTTAGAAGGCTCTCGATGGTGGATTGGTAGACGTTAATTAGCAATTTTGGGGGTAATTGGGTCTGACGCAGCCTCCTGAGAAAGTACAGCCATTGTTGTGCATGGGTAAAAAGTGAGTATAAGAGTGGACTGAGGACACACCCCTGTGGAACGCCTACGTTCAGAATGAGGGTGGAGGAGGTGTGTTCTCCCATCCTGACCCTCAGGAAGTCTAATATCCAGGTGCACAATGAGCTGCTGAGTGCTAAGTCGCTTATGTTTTTTAACCAGTTTGTGGAGTTGAACTGTGTTGAAGTTGGAGCTGAAGTGTTACTATTGTCCAGATGTGTGAGGGCTGTGTGAAGAGCTGTTATTATGGCATCCTCTGTCGGCCTGTTTGCCTTGTATGCAAACAGGTATGGATCAAGGTCTGCAGGAATGACAGCTTTAACGTGTAACATGATAAGTTTCTCATAGCATTTGGCTATTATGAGTGTTAAAGCAGTGTTAGCTGTTTTGTGCTATATGTACAGACAGCACTAGCTGAGTTAGGTGCCTCTTGTACGCTTGAATGATTCATGGATTAGTTTCAAGTCACTTAACACACAAAAATAATATTTTTTTAAAAAAGAGTTTCCAGTCCTTTCAAATGAATTGCTGGACTGAATATGAGTGAAAAATCAGCAAACATCCAAGGCAAAACTTTTAAAAGACCTTCAGAAAGCCTGGAGAACTATTGCTAGAGAATACTTTATAATAATGCATGAAAGTCTGAGTCTTTGGAAGCAAAACATAAAGAAATGAGGGGCGCCTTGAGATTCTTGCACACTGTGGATTGTAGAAAGAAAACTCTATTATGATGCAGAAATAATGGTGATCATACATTGTTGATTTTGTTTTATAGTTTTAGTGGTTTTCCCCTTATTTAACATAAAATGGTACAGCAAAATGAGACCACGCATAAAACCAACATGTGTGTAACATGCGCAACATTCTGCATGAATAAAATCCAAGATAAGAGCATGCTTTATGCTGTGTTAATTTCATTATCTCCATGGACCTGTAAATGATGACTTATGCATACAGCATGTGCCTGATAATGCTTCCCAAAGGCATTAAATCTTTGCTGTATCATGTCCTGCTGTCATTTGTAATTCTGTTGACTTATCTTTCCAGATCAGTCTTCCTGCTTCTGGTTTTGGTGACGAGCCCAAAGCCGCTCTGTAATACTGACTCATGCTCACACACCGCAGCATCAGGATGACCTAAATGTTAAGTCGCTGAGACAATTTAACCCTTGGATTCAAAACAAAACACTACAAGTGTTGCTCTTTACAAATTGTCAGTGTGTGAGGATCTACCCTGTTATCTTTAGTGTCCTATGAAGCAGACAGCCAGTCTCCACTGCCACATGAGCTCACAATTCTAATAAGATAATCATATAGCAACGGAAATCACAGATCTTTCTTGCCACAATAATATAATTAACTGATCCCTTGACCTCGGATTCTCTTGTCACTGAATGAAAAATCATGTGTTATATATATATGTGTATATATATATACATGCATGCTATTTAGATAGATAAATCAGCTTGATATTTATCACGCATAATCTTCGCTCCTTTTTCTCCCACATGGACATATTCAGACATGTTCTCACATTGCTTTGACACCCTTTGTGCTCTACATATTCACTGTGATCACATGTGGTTTGATAATCTCCAAAATGTAAGCAGAGTGATATGCAAATCAATTTTCAACTTCCACTTTATTTATTTATGGACGCCAGCTCGTTCTTCGTGTAGCAATGATTTGGGTTTTGTTTTGTTTTGTTTTTTTAACCACTGATGACCTGACTGCTTATTTTTAACTCCATTTAAGCACTGGCAGTTCCACTGTATAATTCCCGGCCATAGGGCTGAAAGCACTAAATGTAGGTGTCAGGGGCTACATTTAAAGGTGTCAGCAGACTTTTATGTTATTAATCCTTGTAAATAAGCAGCTCTTGGTAATCACACCTCTCGTGACATTTTTATGCCCTGAGGGCCAAAGCAGGAATTATCAGCTCACATGCAAGTGAATCTTATACACCGTCTCTTTATGCGGATCATAGGACGTAGGTGTTTTGCGGTTACGCTCAGTACAGCACGGACTGCTCCTCACACCAACACCCACGGACCAACCGGCTGTTAGAACAGCTTAACACTAACCACAAAAGAGCAAACAGCACTTAGCCCAGAAGATGCTCAGTCTGTCGCCAACCTGTTGTTTTAGATATGACTAAGATTGATGACTAAGCAAAGAAACAAAAGATTACAAGTATTTGCCTTATGAAATAAGTACTTTTAACATGTTTTTTTTAAATATCATGACAAATCTTTAATTTGAACAACTGTGAAAACAAGCAAATGAAAACAGTTTCGGTTTCTCACAGTGTGATTTTCTATCAGTAGTTTAGCTGGCTGTTTTAGGGTTTATTATGCTGTCATTGCTTCAATTGGGTGTTAACTATTCACTTCTGCTTTCTATATTCCTAATAATCCAATTTTAGCAGCTATAATGTCATCTGTGTAGCAGTTCACATTTCATTGGAAAGTCCGCGGCTCTTTCCTGAATAACAAACACACAAAAAAAGAAAAAAGTTGTGGATGGTAATGCAGAATTTTAATTTTGAAGTTTTATTTTGTAATCCTTAGTTGTCATGTAACCTAGTTTTACTTCTGCCTTTACTCTCTTCCTTCCAATTTTCTCCAAAATCTCTCTCAATCAGCTACTCTCTATGTATACCTCCTGTAAACCACTGCCCAGTTGTCAGATTGCATTTGAATTCTATGAAGTTTATGCACTCTGTGATATACTTTGCATATATTTTATTTATTTTTCGTTTTTGCCCTCATCTGCAATGTTTGCCTTGCCACCGGTATACATCTGTCTTATTGTCCATCCATGCATTCTCTTCTGCTTATCCTCATCAGGGTCGCAGAAGACTGTCCCAGCTGTCATAAGGCAAGAGGCAGTGGGATAGCCAGTCTATCTTACAGCTAACAGAGAGAGACAATCATCTGCACTCACATTCACACCTATGGACAATTTAGAATCATATGTTAACCTTTAACTCCACGTGTTTGGACTGCGGGAGCAAGCCAGAGAGAACCCACGCAAATACTGAGAGAACATGCAGACTCCGCACAGAAAGGCCTCAGCCAGATGGTGGAGTCGAGCTCTGGACCTTCGTGCTTTGAGACAACAGTGCTAACCACTACACTGCCCTATAATCTTATTGGGCACGTATTAAAATGTTTTTTAATTTTAATGATACAAGAGTAAAGTGTCAGTTCTAACATGCATTTGGTGAAATTTTGCAGTTTTAGCCAGCAAATTTTGCTTTGAATTTCTACTTTCTCAAAATCAATAAAGAGCAGGGCAGAGGTGCTAGCATTAGCCTAACATCTAGTTTCTATAAAATATACCCCCACAATATAGTATACCCCTTGTCATTGTATTTAGTAAGCTATGCAGCTATTTAATGCTAACATTTGCACAGTTGAAATGAACGGCTAACAAAGCTATACTGCTCTCCAGACTCTTGTGGATGCAAAGAAATCTCCAGGTTGTGTTTAGTGTTTAATGACTGTTCATGTGCCAATAATACATAATGTTGATGCTGTCCACTCTGAAATGCTGTTAGCCCATCTTAGCACTGAACCATTTCTTCCTGATAAATGACTTAGAGACCACAAGTCTTCTGAGAACACTACAGTTTTGTGTAGTGATAGCACTTTAGCTGATTGTTTTCTCTTGTGTTCTTTATCCAGTAATTTCTGGATCTGTAATGAACTACATTTTTCTCTCCCTCAGTGAAGTACGTACACGTGTGCAAATATGCCATCAGCCAGTGAGATGAAATGCATGATGTATGTGGGTCGGTGGGTGTGGGAAGGGGACACATTGCCAAGGATTGCTTTCAACTTGCTAAAAGATACAGCCATTTATGACAGCCATCTGTCCAACATGAAACTATGTGTGTGTGTGTGTATGTGTATGTGTGCATGTGCACTTCCAGGCACAATTATGTTTTTGCTGGTGGGTGTTTGGGGTCCAGGTGGCTGTATACTGTAATATTGTGCCCACAGTGTGCAACAGCATGGGGGATGTGGGAGCCCAGCACAGCATTAGTCATAAAAACACAGGCACTGATGCCCTGCTGCTAACTGTAACCTAAGGAAATGTGATACACAATCTTTTAGGGTTATAACCTATAAACTGTTTTAAATATAACCTTGTAAAATATATCATAATTAAAACAAATACATATCTGATTAAACTTTAGAAAATTTAGCTATCACTACAGCTATTTAAAATATTTACAAGCTTTTATATAAGACTGCTTTGTTTGTTGGCAGCTATCACATGATAAATTTTGTGGGTGGCTGAAATGACTTGTCTTTTCAGTGGGATCCGCAGGCAGTGACTAAAAAGATCATATACTGAAGGCTAAAGAAGATAACAGATGACGTTTGGTTAAGGAGGTCTGAGTTGCTCCTTTTTAACTCCACTTGTTGCTGTCTTGAAACAAGATCAGTTCCCAAAGGCATGAAAGATCTCTCTGCTTTGAGAATACGTTGAAAACAGAAGCACTTTGGTGAGTAAGAAAGCAAAGATTTCCTTTCAAGGGTGAAATCAGGCATTAGTGGAATATAAAAAATAATTGGATCGTGCTCTTCTGTAGTGCTTCATGAGCTTTTTGATAGTAAATGTGTTGGGTGTATCAGAGAAGCAGTTAAAGTTGATAAGCGAGAACGTGGAGGGAAACACTGCACTTCTGAGTCTTTTGATTCCCACGGCGAACACTTGCAGGTGACAGGATCCTATCCTGTATAACAGATTATGTTTCATTGCCTTTGAGTGCGGTTTTGCATATCAAACCCATGACAAATCGTCTATGGTGCTTTCCCTGTTGATGCTAAGGAGAAAGATGGAGGAGGTCTATTTTTACATCCAGCCAAAACACGGTTTGAAGTGAAGGCCCAGCGGAGAGGAGGGGTAAAAAAGCTGCACTGATGTGCTGCTGTCATCCAAAGACATGTAGGCTGGAGATGCTGTTTTATCACTCATGTTGTTCAGATTGGTGTCAGTTATATGGAAAATTCTTCTTTCAGTGAGGGTCTTGGTTCAAACGAGGCTGTTCCAGCACTTGTCAGCAACTACTGGATAGTGTGTCATGGCATTTTTTATAGACTGCCGTGGTCCTGAGAGCAGGACTATCTTTAGGAATACTCTGTTTTACTGACACTTCCTATTTTACTGATGCTTCATCTACTATCACTATACGGCTAATGTTTATGAAATTTAATTAAATGGCCCAACTATTGATTGAACTTAGCTATTGGATTGATTTAGCTATTGAATTATTTTGCACACATGCCCAACCCTGTCCACCAAATCCAATCATCAGATTTTAATTTATTTAAGCTTAAGACCAAATATATCAGTTAAATGTTAGCATGTTAGCATTGTTTGCGTTATCAGCAGTATCACGTTAGCATGCTAATGTTCGTCACAAAGTTGCTACTGTGGCTTGAGTCCTGTCTTCCTCCTATCACCCACATTTAGTCATTGCAGATAGCTGCCCCTTGCTAAGCCTGGTTCTGCTAGAAGTTTAACAGGAAACCTTTAGGAAAGTTAACAGGAAACTTCCTGTTAAAAGGGAGTTTTTTCCTTCCACTGTCGCCAAGTGCTTGCTCAAAGGGGGCAGTTTGATTGTTGGGGGTCTTCTTTGTATTAATGTAGTGCCTTTACCTTATAGCATAAAGTACTTTGAGACGATTGCTGTTGTGAGTTGACGCCGTATAGATAAGTCCTAAATCACTAAGTGTTCACTAGCAATAGGCGGTTCATGCCCAATTAAGTAACTTTGTGTTTTTTTACTTTATTTTCACTGATTGGTTGGTTTAGGTACCTAAACAACTTGCTAATAATCAGGAAAAATCATGGTTTGTGCTATAATGAATGCTATTTATTCCTGCTGTCTACTATTTATGGGGTGCGTACAGTGTTTCAGACAGTGCATATCTGTGTGTACATGCATGTACATATGCATCACATGTTTATGTATTTAAGTGAATATTACTGAGCTGTTATGGAGAAATTATAACCTAAGACATCATTGCACAGACCAAATGAGAAATGCAAATGAAAGCTACACTAAATGCTCCCATACAGCAAATGTGCTGTGTAAGCAAATGAATTAAGGCCAATATTTCTATATATAGATCCTTCATCAGAAGTATTGGGTTGTGAAATCCAGTCTTCATATGGTACAATGTACAAAGAGGGGGATTTTTCTAGCCTATTTTCGTTGCTATATTTAGAGGCCTGTTTCTATTGGAGATGAGGATATTGCCTGCTGTGCACAAGCTGAAGGAGGCATATGTCACCCCCCCCCTCCCCTCCCCAAAATGAACACTACCACCTGACCTACACTTCCTGGTGTGAATTAAATCAAAGCTAAGGAGTGCTGAGAAAACTTGATAGGTAGTGGTCTCTTGAGATAAGCCTGTGTCATTTTTGCTTCAGCTGTCCAGCAAAGAAAACTGGCCTTGTGTAGTGTCACTTTTTGACATAAAGCAGTTGTAGTTACCCTGTGGTCTGAAGCCCAAAGGAGGTTAGAAGGGAAAAAATAAGTGGAAACTAAAAGAATCCAGGGCTGACCCCAAATAAAAGATGAAAGCTCTATACTATAGTTTTAAAATGCATTGCTGAGCACGTCATCTTTTATCCCCTTTGTTTACTACAACTTGTTTGCATTCCAAAAGCAAAGAAGTCTTGGCTGATCTTCTCTTCTCTTCTCTTCTCTTCTCTTCTCTTCTTTCTCTTCAAGCATTTACTTTGATTTATGTGTCACAGATGCTAAGTTTATTTGTGGTCATGGGCCAGAGATGAAAAGTGATGGTGGTTGAGTGGCGGAAATGCTGAGCAATTTTCAGAACCCATCTGGGCTTGTAGAACTGTCTGTGGCAATGGCTGACTTGGTCTTCCATCTGTCATCTCCAGTCATATGTACTCCCGTGCTCTGCCCAGAACATGTGGGTCCCAATGAGATGAAAGTCAGAGAAAACAGGAAGAAATGTCATTATCTTAGGAAGAAACATGGGGAAAGTGGATTGGGAAGAGGAGAGGAGGCAAAATGAGCACCTGAGCAGACTGCTCGGGTGACTCGACCTGTCCTCAGTCCACCGAAATAATCCTTTTAGAGTTTGGTCATTGAACAGATATTCTACTTATAATCCTTCTCTCCATGTTTTGCCATCTTCCTCCAGCTGTTACCTTTGTCTGTGGGCTCACAGTGTCATATGGGTTGACACTGCAGACATTAAAGGTACAGCAAATTCATTTTTATTATAATAATACACAAAATCACACAGGTGCATCAAAGGCCCCTGAAGGTTCTTATCCATATTATATGCTATGAAGTGATCATGTTGCCTAGCAACCCAATACAAATCTAATAAATTGACCAATTTGTTTGGTTTTCACAGCTGTAACACCTTAGCACAATGTCATATCATTTTCACTTCATGAAAGTAACATTTAATTTATAACAATGAAACCTGAATTACATATTCGTGCATGATATATTATGATGTCATCATAATCACCAACAACACCCAACAACAAGCTAAAAAAACAAACAAACATCGTTGTCCTGCTGAAAGCTGAAGCTGCTGGAAATCAAATGCTTTCCAGATGGTATTGCATGGTGGATCAAAATCTATTCTATTCCATCCACTTTGACAAGATCTCTAACATCATTCGCTGAGATGAGCCCTAAACAATGACAGCGCTTCCACCATGCTTTAAACTTGGCTGTAGACACTCACCGTGTGCCCCTACAATCTGAGCCAAAAATTTCAAATTTGGATTCATCATTCTATCACTTCTTGTTTACCTTCTTTAAGAATGACTTCTTGGCAGCACCCTACTACAGAGGACATTCTAATGAGGTTTCACTGAGCAGTTGATGTGTAAGCTGAAGGCCCAGAGCCATCTTTCAGTTCCTCTATCAGGCCTTTGCTGGATTTTTTTTCTCTCTATTTCTTAAAGACGTGACTTTCAGATAGTTTTTTTTTTAGACCTGTCACTTCTTCTTTTGTTCTCTTTTTGTCCAGTTTCCTCCATTTTTTTCCTCAGCGCTGCACACCATGTCAAGACATACATTTCCAGCTTATAGCTCTTTGGGAATTTCCTTGTTGGTACAAAAGTACTATATCATGCCTGTATAACAGTATATAACTGTGTTATCTTTGGCATTTTTTATAGCTTCAGCTATAGAAATTAGAAAAAAATTATGTGATTTTAAAGTTGCAAAATTGCCACTTTGTTATGTTTGTTATGTAGTCTGTTATGTGTAAAACAACACTGTTTAATGCCTTTCCATCCACCCATTTTCTTCTGCTTATCCTTTTCAAAATACCAAAAACCCCCATTACTCTGAAAATTGTCAAGGAAGGACTGAAAATGAGTGAAAAAGCAGCCAATGTCCATAGAAAAACCTTGGAACACCTCCAGAAATCCTGGAGAACTATTAGTCAAGGCCACTTTAAAAATTAAAAGAAAGTCTGGCTGCTTGGAAGTAAAATATTGAGGAATGAGGGGGGCCTCAATCCCATTAACATCAAGTTGCAAATGGTTGGCAAAAAGAGGAAGGTATACGTTTAACAGAAACACTGACTAATAAAAGTCTTTTTTTTTTTATTTCTTCAATCAGTTCCTATTTGGTTGCTTGTTGTCCACATTATGTTTTCCTTCTTGTCTTGTCATATTTTTAACTGTTATCACAACAATAGCAAAGGAGCACGAGTTTGAGTATTGCTTCAGCGATGTAGAATATAGTCCATTTTCCACCACATAAAAAAGCACACATTAGCTCCAGTCTCCTGTCCTCTCAGGGGGGTGAATCCATGGGGTCCCCCACGGCTTATGATTTATTCATATATGGAGTAACATTCCAACAGTCCCCCTACACAACCTTTCCCATACCCACAGCCACAACAAGATCATGGTAAAAACAGTAGCCGAATTTCACCTCCAAAGCCAGCACCGAGCCTCAGGTTGCTTGCTTTTCCACGGCACATCCATTCATAATTCACCATATAAACTACAAAGGTGGATGGGTAAGTGGACGTGCAAAGTAGTGATGAGACAAGGAGGGGAGAGAAGCACATTTGACACTTCAAAGCATTTTAATGCAGCATTTGCAGCATGAGAAATGAACGTGCATTAGAATGGCTTTTGAAAAAAAGTCCTTTGTACTCGAACACAACGCAAGCTGACACAACACAGGCAGGTGATTATGAGAAAGTCCAGAATGAAAGAAAAGGGAAAGCAGTGTGTGAGATGAGCATGGGTCTCATAAAAACAGATACTCACACTGACTGACACATACACGTACACACACTCTCTTTCTCTCTCATGCATGTTGAACTCTTTCTTTTTGGCAGTGGAACTCCCTCCAGTTTTGCGCTTCCTCCTCAAAGAGTCTCATGTATTTTTCATCCAGTAGACGTCCCAGCAGAAGCCTTGTGTGTCCGGGAGGGCTCTCCACTGCTGCAAGGTCATGTTCTACACCAATATCCTGATATTACGGGTCTGTAATGTCTCCATGGCTGACTGTAAATCAGTGCTTACATGTCTTGGGTGTTTAGACGCTCTGGCGACCGTCATGGCTACCCTGAAATAAAACTAAGCCTACATCTTACCAGCTAATATTCACCAGAAAGTCCAAAAAACAGAACAATACCGTCATATGTCGAAGATGCTGTAGATAAAGGGACCTTCACTGACGTCGCTGGGTACCTACTACAAGTCCCACAATGCGTCACTCGGCTTTTTCGCTTTGCTGGCGATGTTGTTGCGTTCAGGTACTACTCGGGGTTTTTTCTTGTTAGACATTTAAATCTCAGCCCCCACTATTTACATAATCACATAATAACTAGTAGATGGAATGAATCCTCAGCTTAGTGTGTGTGTGTGTGTGTGTGTGTGTGTGTGTGTGTGTGTGTGTGTGTGGTGGTGGTGGGGGGGGCTCAGGCTAACATATTTAAATGATATTCTGTGTAGGCTAATAGCCCTGAAGTGACATTTTAAGAAACTAACAGTTTGTATTGTCTACGAAAAATTAGCTAACATTACCAGTCGAGTCTTCGTTTTTTTTAACTATGAAACAAACTAATGTTAAAACAAGTTAACAGTGTCACATACTTAGCAATCAATGTCTTATTGCTGTGTTAGTAGGATTGACAAACAACTAGCTCCAACCCCGATTGAACCCATTCCCTTGACAGTGTTGAACAGGGCATTGGGCTACAAATACAGCCTGCTAAAGCTTATTCATTCTAAAAAGTAGGAAAATGCTGGTATTTAAATACGAACAGCGTTCATTTTCTCCAAATTTTCCGACCATAACAAACAATAATTTGGCAGGGGGCTCCAAAGTGCTCTGACCTCTCCGGGTGTCACATTTCCCACAGAACCTAAAGGCAACGCGTCTCCGTACCACTACGAGCAGCAGCGGCAGCAGCAGCAGCGGCGGCTGAGGCGCTTTCTCTTGCTGTAACCTAAACAATGACTCCTACTACAGAGCGGAGGAAAGCACGCCAGTAGAATGCGTTACACGGAGCCCAAACCTTGCTTTTCGCTGCTATTCCGACCACTCACTTAAACTTGCCGACAGTAAACATGTGGATACCTACAGAACACGAGAAATACGGCGTCGGTAAGTTTAATTTGCCTTTATATTCCTCTAAAAAAATAAACTGTTTTCACTCGCGTTCAGCTGTAAGGGCATGTGTTAATGTGTGCACGGGAACCGGGAGGTGGTGAAGTGGCTGTACTTGGATGCTGATTCCCGGCGCAGTTAGAGACTGAGTGGCTGTGTTTTTATCACGAGGCAAGCGCTCTCTTTCAAACAACCCAGTGATGGGAGCTTGGATTTCATCTCACTGCCACATTGCAAAGCATAAGGTTGCCCGCTTCACCCCCTCCTCCTCTCCCTCCTCCTCCTTCTCCTCCTGATTTGCCAAATGCCACATTTTTGATATTTTTAAGTCTTGCTCGCGCTTTGCCCTATTTTCCCATTTTCATTATGAGGATGTGAACTGGCGAGCTATTTTGACTTCACTACTGCTGTGTGTTCGCTCAGGCTCTGTCTGTTTCAGTGGTGGTGGTGGGGGGAATCAGCTGCTTCACAGCCAGTCGCTATATGTCTGTCTGTGTGTGCTTTGCCCAGCATCTAGAAATTCTTCGAAAGAAAGCCGAACGGGGGGGCAGGGTAAAAATATTGTTATTATTATTGTTGTTGCTTTTTCTACAACGGAGATTGTCCCAGACCTTGAGAAGTCCTGGAAATGTGTGCAGCCTGACGTACAGTGCGCATTGTTCAGACTGTCGGAGGGGGGGCTCTTGGATCAAACACAGTGAAGTGAGACAAACAAGCGACAACAACGCAAACGAAGCCAAATGTGGCAAAGGAAAGAAAACCCCACACAGACTTTGCCCTGTTGGTGTGGCAGGAATTTTCGTCTTCTGCCTGGATTCAAACGCAAAAAAAAAAAAAAAAAAAAAAAAAAATCCAGAGGGTGAGGGTGGTGGTGGTGGGGCATCTTATTGAGATGCGGCCGCTGAGAGGCGGCTTAAATGTCTCATAATAATATTCCCTAGAGATATTGGACTGTCCTCTGTGTGTGTGTGTGTGTGTGTGTGCGTGCTGTTCTGGTTGAGTCTGTCTAAAAACGAGCCAACGATCATTTCATCTTTTTTTTTTTTTTTTTTTTTTGCAACTAAAGCCAGCCAACCCATTCAAAGTAATAAAACTGTGATCTGTTATGCACAGGTACTCAGTGTGTTCATATCATGCCTTCTTTCCTTGGTTCTCAATGTTGTCTGAGGTGTCCAGAAATCCCACCGTGGGTGCTACGTTTTTGCCACCTTGACTTGACATCAGTGAAGCACAGCGAACCAGAAACTGGCCTTTGACCTCTCCATGTCTCATGTTTGTGATCTGGTCACCTGAGTGCTTTGCTGAATTTCCGTTGCTATACTGTATACTAGTTTCCCTTCCCTCGTAAGTGCTAAATATCCAACCTTCCTCGCTCTGCAGTTATATTGTAATGTGTTTAATCACATGCAGGGTATAGTGTCCAGAACCATTACCCTGCATCATTTTATTTTTTTTTATACCACATAATAGATTTATTCCATTTAGCTACTTAAACCCATTCCATGCTGTCAAAGTTCACTTGGCTGGATAAAAGGAGGGCATTTATTTTGAAAGCTAAATACTCACCATTGTCCCTCCACTGCTAGAGGGCACCCTGTTAATTGGATTAAGGTTTTTGATCCCCCCCCATACACACACCCTTTTCCTCAATAACTCCCAATAAGACCCCATTAATTGGCTGAGATTTATTTTTTAAGACTGGTTTTGGCAGAAGCACTCTTCTGTGTGGCCTGATCCTTTTCAAGGAAGGAACTGTGCTGATTTCCTGTTGTGAAATTCAGGTTTGAAGAGCCAGACACACACGCACACAAGAAAGGTTGACACAGATTGCTTTTAGTTATGATAATTGCAGCTTCAGCAGGTTAAGCGGTCTCAGTCAGAGATTCGGGCAGGTTGATTTGTTTTTAGTCTCTCTATTGATCCGCTCGAACCAACGGAATGAGTGATATCCCCTCCAGACACTGACAGACTTTAGAGAAACTATTGAGCAACAAAGAGGGGGTTTAAAAGAGGTGTTTCCTTGCATTGTTGGAAGGAAATATGTGTTTATATTGGTTCACAACTGTCACAGTCAAAGGTGGGATGGAAGGCTGACCTTTTATAGGGATGGTGACAGGAATAGCTGCGTAACAAAAGAGAAAGATATAGAAGAAAGAACCTTGCTTACAGGCGCATACTGGGTGTGAATGTTGGGGGTGTTAGATAGGGTTGCCACACTATGAGAATTTCACTTTCTGTAACATACAGTGACCCTCAGAGGAGTGAAAGAAGAAGGGTGGCTGTTTTCCTTTATTTCCAGCTCCGTATTGTTATTCTTGGAGTCTATTGGAGAAGCCTTTTGTGACTGACGATTCAGAGTAATTCTTATTTACTTTCTTCTGGGCCTTGCTGCAGTGAATCCATTGCCTGGGAAAAAAGCTCCCTTCTCCCTCTTGTTGAACCAGCATTTTTCTGATTGGTTTCCTTCTATAAAAACAAGTGTTTTAACAGCAGGTGGGTGGGGCTTTTGTGCTAACAGAGCTGTGTGGGTGACGCGACCATATTAGGGAGATCCTCCCTCGTTGACCTCATCTAGAGAAAAGAGTGGAAAAAAACTGTCTGAGGAGCTGAGGAAATGAGGCACTGCTAAGGCTTTTAGACTATATACACTTCTTGTAGCTTAGTGTGTTTGCTGCATTGTTTTTACAAATTGCAGCATATATGAAATCAGCTGGTCTCCACATCAATCACTTATTTTGCGGGGCAAAAGGATAACTTAATGCTTATCTTACGGCAAAATAGCCTCACTTGTGAAGTGGCCATTGATGCCCACCTGGAATCACTTTCTAAATTATTCATGCCAGGAGGAACATCTGGTGCTTCACACAGGTCTTCCCAAAACACTGCCTGAAGTGGCATTGCTCCATATCGCACCTCACTAGGATTAACGTCATTCACATCTGGTCTTTGTTTTCCACCACACTCCCTTAGCACCTTTCTTGAACGCCGTTGCTGTTGGAATTGCTGCGATATCTAAATATTGGAACAGGAAAGTCCCTGCGTTAGCCATTTTTAAATGCGACCTCCTCCTCCAGGTGCTTTCAGCGAACATTTTCTCCCCGTTTGACAGGGTAGGCTGGCTAACTAAAAGGGCTCGGAATTCCTTGGATCTTTGCGGGAACATTTGATCTCGGGCCAAATTGAGATGAGATCAGAATGTCTTGCCGTCTAATTGGAAGGTTGCCGCTTTTGATGTCGATTTGCCTTACGAGCTGAGCGGGGCCCGGGGAAGATGGGGGGCCACTGCCGTTCATGAAATATGAATGGACTCTAGGCGAGTTGATGTTAAGGTGCCCATTAGCCCACCAGCGGGATGATTACTGGTTTTTAACCTGAAGCTAGAAGGTTGGAAGATTGATGAGACGATGTTAATGTATGATTTCTAAATGGACTTGCTGGGGCTGGGATGGGGAGACACTAAACTGAACAAAGAGGAAAAATCTCTTTATATATGAAAGTCATAGATCTGAGCGCAGAGATGGCACAGGTTCCTGGTAAACAGGATGAGATTGCGGTTGAAAGAAATAAGAGGTGGCGTGACATTACGGCGTTGATTTAAGCTAACCGAATATTTGATGACAGACATACCCGAGGAAGTCTGTCCGACGCTCCATAAGCAGATGAAGAGTAATCTGTCACGAATGCCGCCCAGGACAAACACACTTTAACTCAGTCGCTGAATAGACAGAGCGAGAGAAAGAGAGAGCACTGGAGGCTGCATTGTGTCATGTTTAGCGAGAGCAGACGTCAGGTTAATGCTCAGACAGAGTGAGGCCTTTCTCCTCATTAAGGCCCTCTGATACAACCAATCAAGCGTGTCATTGCTCATCACAATTTGGATACATAATTAAACCATTTTAACGAGCTGCTTCGGATCTGTTTGCGCAAGTTGAATTCTCTACCAGAGGTTGATTGGAGAAGCTCGATTTAGCGTGCATCCTTTGTTTGAGTGCTGTGGCACAAAAACAGCCAGGAGATGCAGAGAGAAAGGCGCAGCGATCTGATTGAATGTTTCTGCTCGAGGCCCGGCTGAGATGGAGGGGCGACGCTGGGCCTCGGGGGTTTTCCTCTCCCGTGGCTGACATCGCTCGTTTCCTCCCTCGGGAGGATGTTGCTGTAGTTGATTGGGGTAGTTGGAGGAGGTGCGGTGTGAAGCGATGGGTGGTTGAGGGCGCTGGCGCGTGTCAGGGTTGGACTCATTGTCGGAGCGGCCGGGATGCCCTGTTACCCCCAGATTCAACACCCTCCCATCACCACAGGGGGATTAGCAGGTTGTTTTGGAGGGGGCCCTGAGGCCCATTCCACCATTATACCCATGATTTCTTAATGCAAGCAAGCCCCAGGGCGATGTATGGGCAACGGTGGGGGGAGGTGTAAGCCGAACAGCTTGTAATTGCTTGCTTGCCCGTTGCCTCGCCTCCATCTGCAGAGATAGCACCCCTTCCCCTGTGAACACTCAAATTTGCACACATACTCGTCCAAGACAATCATTTAGCACACAAGGAGACCATGGGAGGCTCCCTAGTGATTTGAACATATGCACAAAATAAAACAAAAAGAGTTAAAAATCCAGGCACAATCTGTTCCCTGGTGTGCACAATGCAAAGGGTAAATAAATCTACATGGACATGTGACGCATGACGGAATCAATGAGCTTTTTATTCATCACCAATCTAGGAACCCATCGGCTATCGTCTAATGACTTAGCCTCTGGGGACAACCGCCAGCGTTTCAGGGCTTCCAGTGTAGCGAGGACATTTACGGTTAACAGATATCTAGGCCATGACTTCCACCATACTGAGGTCAGAAGTTGCTAAAATGTGACTGATCAGTACTGTTCACACTGCAGACAGAAACCAGACAGCTTCCGGTAACAAAATCAGCTCCTATACCAGCAGATTGCACATATTTGAATGCAGATTTATGCATACAGAGAGGAAAAAAAATCCTCACCTATTTACCTAGATAACAGACACTGTAACACAAACATAGACCAGGATGTGAGAAATGCCACCACTGATTCTTCCTGTGTATTTTTCAATTAAACCTTGCTGTATTTGTAATGGAGTCCCCATTAAACCACAAAGCAGTCTTTTTGTTTCTACTCTGCAACGGCGAACACAGGAAACAGAGACGTTTCTTTGATCTCTGTCCTGTGTTGTAGAAGTGACAAGATTTTACCTCCTTTTGGCTTTTCTTCATAACACACAGTAGGGGGATACTTTTGCGAATCCCACTGGAGTGGGTGACAAACCAGTGTGCTGTAATTGTCCATATCCATGTACAGTGATGAGAGAGGTAGCTGAAGGAGGCGGGGGGGGTAGCTCTCATGGATTTCCACTCCACTGACAGTCTGGGATACTTAAAAAGATGATGCGTTTGCTTAGAGTTGGTCAAGAGATTTCTTTTTAACCAGAGCACACATGGTCATTATAATGGCTATTACTTATACTGGCACTTAATTCATCAGCTTGTCTGCGGACTAATATTCTTTTTGCAGTCCAAATAATGTAATAAAAATGTAAAATTGTCTACATTTTTCTCTTACAATTGATTTATGTTGACTGTTTTCTTCGCCCCATTTAGATATATGGTAACAGAGCTTGTCTTTGACTATTTGCGTGATATTTGAAATGCAAAAAATCAGACAGCTGTCAAGTAAAAACAACATCTGCTAATAGATTTTCTTTGTTTTAGATGAACCTATTATCATTATTATTATTATTATTATTATTATTATTATTATTATTATTATTATTTTATTAAGATGAAAGCATCACGGTTAGCTGTAAAGTACTCTGTGCCTTTCCAGCAGGCCTGATGCGGTTCTCCTTGCTTGATATCAATCCGTGATCCCTGTGTGAGTGAGGTTAATAGGATATGTCCTATTAGAAATTCAGCAGCCTAACTGATCAGCAGCCCTCCTGCAGGAGAGGCAACATGGGGAGGGTGTGTGTGTGTTTGTATCATCTGTGTGGGCAGGAGGGGAAAAAAAAAAAAGACTGACATACCATTTTCATAAACGAAGGGTGTCTGCTTGTGACAATCATAGTGATTGGCAGGTGAGAAGAGCTGTTTATGCATCAAAAGACACTTGTGTTATTTATTTTTTTTAATGCTCATTTGCTGCAGAAAAAGCATCGCCTGGACTTGACTAGCATGAGCAATCTGTGTCCTGTGGCTGTAATCCAGGCTTGCATGTATTGACTGTAAAGGAAGTGTACATTGATTTGTTAGTGTTAGTGCTGCCGCCCCGCCGCATTATAATGCCCACAAGGCTTCCGTTTTCAAATAAACCTTGGGTAACTGATAGCTGCTTGTGCTGCCCCTCAAGTTACTAAAAACCACTTGCTTTATTATTAATGAATTAATAAAAATGGAGTCGCGGTCTGCCCGGGTTAAATCTCATATCTTTAAATGTGTTATTGATCGCTAATAAAGTGTCAAGGTATGCTTAAAGGACTTTAGAAAATCAGAGCTAATGGGTGTGGGTTGCTGTGTTTAGTTATACCCTGTTAATTATCCAGTGGGTGGGTGGGTGGGTGTTGTAGGTGTACAGCCACAGGAGGGTCAGACAGAGTGTTTTGGTCCAGTACTCATCTTACCAAATCTGCCCCTCTATTTGCTTTACTTTGGTATGGCGTCTGGTAGAATTGCTTTTGGACCTGCGAGTTGCTGTCATCACTTGGATAAAATAATGAAATAAATAATTAAAAAAGAGCTATTTTGTATTACTATTGAGCTACAGTTTATTACAGATGGAATAACACAAGGCCTGATGAAACGTCCAGCTCAGGTTGTCAAGGACACTGTTAGGAGTTTATCACCAGAGCGTCCGTCAGGATTAGTGTCGTGGAGTGAGACAGTGACGGGGAGGTGAAAGGTCTTCAGACTGAAAGCTGTTGAACGTCATTACACGACCTTGACTGGGCGTTCACGCGCACTTTCCAAACCTCGCTGGGTTTATCTGTCCCCTCTCTCGCTCCTCTTACCATTTTCTTGTATTGCCTTAATTAAATGGAAGTGCTTCTGGGTGTCTGTCTGTATTGAATTGAAGTCGTTTCAATGCCTATTTTCCCTCTTTGTATCTATTTCTCTGTCGCCCATGCCTGCAGTCTCCTGCTCATTCCTGCAGAGTGAGTTGTTTTCAGAGACAGCAGATTGCGCCGCGATGACCCTTATCTCATTTTCTGCTTCTTTTTTTTTTTTTAACTTGCTCACTCATTCCTTTGCAGTCTGGCTTCCTTTTTTCTCACTTCCCTATGTCTATTTCACCTTTATCTCTCTTCCATATGAATCCGCTCTCGCCTGTCCCAGATATCGCCAGCTACTGTGTGCTCGTCTGTGTCTTGTACATTCAGTGTTGCGTACATATTTGTGGGCCTATGTGTGTAATTTTTTGTATGGAGCTTTGTGTTTGTTGGTGCATGGTTGCAGCAGCCGCCTCTGTGGACTGGAACTCTGAATATGATAAATCAGTATGAGTGTCCCTCAGGCTTTGCAATAGAGCGGTAGCTACGGCGGATGCTACACATCTTTTGTGGTGCTACATGCTCGTCTCTCCATCAAATCCTCTTAAACATGTTCCCCGTTCATGGAAGTGTAAAAAGAAAAGCATTAAAAAGGCTGCAAACTGCTCTTTTTGAAGTTGTCAGAGCAAAATGTACAAATCTTTATGGTTGCACTTGTAGAGAGATCAAAGGACATTACCCCGATTGATGGCTGCTGCTGTGCATATTGACTTATCAGGTGACTGCTCGCTAAATCCCTCCCCTCATCAGCGGTTGCCCTAACATAGCAACTGTAGCTAGGCAGAGCAGGCCTGTCAATCTTTGGATTGCTTTAACATGTAACTTAATAGTTCAGTGGGTAGCTTTTTTATGTCTTGTCTGTGCAAAAGGGCAACAGTTTAAAAAAAATACATAGGCAATGGATCTTGGGGAACTTTATAGTTCAGCAGCTCCATCTAAGTGTGTTGCAGAATTCACAGTTCAGTATGAAAGTGCTAATCAAAGAGGCCCAATTCTAGCCACACAGGAAGACACACTCATGTGTAATGAAACTCTAATCCAGACTTCTTCTGTAGACCTTTTATTTTGGTAGCACAAATACACAGATGTTAATAAACATCTGACATGAGCTTTTCTCAGAGGACGTAGCAAAAAAAAAAAAAAAAAAAAGCGAGGTTATTTAAAACGAATGTTGCATACCCACCATACTCAGGATGAATCTCTGCCTGAGTTCATTCTCAGTGTAATGTATTTACAGTAGCAGGTAGACAGATGGTAAATTCATGTTTCCCTGGCTTTGGTTTCTGTCCCATTAAGCCTGTTCTCTTTATGTCCTTGGTACCTGTTCCTGTTTTGTTTTTTTTTTGGGGGGGGGGGGGGGGGGGGGGCTTATATTTAGTCTACATGTTTCAGTTTCATGGTTGGCCATAAAAATGCACACATACTCCCAAGTAATGTCATACCAGCAGTGCATATTGACTGTGGGCTCAAGAGCTGTGGCAGTGGCATTGATCGGTGTAGAGCCCTCTGTGTCCTCTGTGAGATTGAACTGCTTTCCCCTCATCGCCGTTGCCTCCTCTGTCTTTGTAAAGATCACACTGGGAGGATCAGCTGCTGCCGTCACTGATTTCTGGCCAGCCCTCTCCGACCTCACTTTCTGTTACATGTCTCATTAACCTGCTCAATGTATCTGTTTGTGCGGGTGTTCGGTGTGTGCGCACACCCTTCTCAGGTTGAATCAGTGCATGTACAGATTCTACGGTTGCTCTTTGTCCCCTTTGAAGGTGGTGTGTGTGTGTGTGTGTGTGTGTGTGTGTGTGTGTGTGTGTCTGTGCAAGCAGTCTGTTTCTTGCTCTGGGTGCGCCGTCAAGATGACGGCCCGGCTCGCCTATGCATGTCAACCTGCTGCATGCGACGCGCTGGCTAGCCGCCCGTCCTCATCACCTCTACTCTGTCAGCTCACTTCCTCTCCCTCTGCTCACACACAGAAAAGCCACTTTTAATGTCAGGTTAACTTTCTAAAGGGCTTTTCATTGCAGCCCATCGACGCTCATTTACCCACTTTTTTTTTGTCAGTTTGAAGACTCAAGTGTTTGAGTTGATTGCAATTGATTTTTTTTTTTTTCATTTTCCAGCACAGTTCTGCTTAGCTGATTGAAATAACTTCATTCTGTTGAAGCAGAAGGTGGATATTGTATTTCGGGAATGGTTTTTCAGCCAGAAAGATGTCAAAGAAGAAAACTCCTTACTCTCCGAGGGTTGCGAGTTTGAAATGAGATAAACTCCAGCCCTCGGAGACAAAGCTCCCAAAAAACAGGATTATTTCAGAAGTGACTAGTTCTTCTGAATTCTAAAATTAATTGTGTGGGTGTTGTAGAGTGTTATTGCCTCAGAGGGTCTGTTTAATTCATCAGGTTGACTAAACCACCAACTGCGACCCAGTTCACTTTTTTTTTCTGTCTCTTCTTTTCAGTCCTCTTCAGGGACTGTTACTATTTGGAGTGTTTATCCAGCTAAGAGGAAAGCCTTCAAACCACGCTGAAGGAGAAACTGCGTTTTCGGTTAAACACTGGTCTTGAATTAATAAACCCCTCCCCCTAAAAAAACAAAAAAAACAAAAAACAAACAAACCCCCCAAAACATCAGAACTACTGGATCATTTGAAGTTTTTTTTTTCGGTCCGAGGGGAGAAGACCAAGAGTCTTCATTCTTCCTGCCTCTCATCATTGATTGAATGAGGCCTTTTCAGTATTCCTCCAGCAGCACTGAAGATTGGCATTGTGGTGCATTGTAGGATCGATCTGCTTTCCTTGTGTTCCTTTTCTGGAAGTTGCATAGAGGATTCCTTCTCTTGATTCATTCGGCTGAGTTTTTCTTCTCCCGTTATTTAAGCGAGTACTATAAAGACCTGAAGGGGGCATTTGATGTCCTTTTTTATGTTAAATTAGTAGTTTTGAAATTGGCTTGCTGGAAGCAGAGAAGATGGATACAGACTAATTCTTCCAAAAGTGTATGCATTTTGAGCCATATTAAAGAACAAAGTGTGACGTGTTGGTAATCATTTAGTCAGTTAATAGGATTGATGCCATTCTAATATATTGACTTAGCTTGGCATAAAGACAGGAAAGGTACCAAAATCTTCCCACCAGCAGATCTAAAGCTCTGTAAGGAATAGCTCACCTCTTGTTTCCTCTTGCTCTCAATCATTATTGTGTGATTAAGTCCAGCCAAAGACGCAATCGTGTGAATTCCCTTCTTAAAGCCTTATTTTTCGTAAGTTGATAAATTCCTCTTTTGTAATTTCCTAAAGTAACGCATCACCACGTCCAGTTAGAGCCCCTCTGGTAAAAACAGCATGCAGAGATCTGTGAGCTGAAAGAATCCTGAATATCCATGTTCCCAGCACACAGAATCCAATCTTCTGTTTTCTCATGGTCGTAACTGTAACACTGGGAAACTTTAGGCCTGTTGTCTTGTTCGACTTACACAATCGCATTTTGCACCTGCGTGATGTAAGCTTTTTGTGTCATGACACAATGTGTATGCTAGGTTAGGTAAAACACTCAAAAAGACACCTTTCTAAACAATTGTTTTCAACAGATTTAACTGGTGATTTTTTTTTTTGTTTTTACGTTTTGTTTTCAACATCCCAACGGACATTGAACTTGCAGCTCTTGTGCTCTTGTAATTCATTTAAATAGGGACTTGTCTGGGTTATCGCAAAATAAGGAAGTAGTTACTGCTGAGTAACAAGATCAGCTTATATGGGCTTGGGTTAGAGAAGTGTTTGTGAATCAGATTGTAAGTCGTGATTCATCCCCAAAAGATTGTTCATATGATCTTGTGACCAAATCGCCAACCCCTGCATACGCTGTATGAGTAGAAGTGCTGGGCAACCTACACCTCACACCTACAGTAGCTACCCAGCCATGGAAACCCATGCCATGAAGCTCCTGGAGCACAGTTTTAGTGCTGATGTTAATGTCAGAGGCTTGGCAACTTTATTGCACTATGTCCCATTCTTTCATAAATGCTTGTAAAGGCGCTAGGTGTTTCATTTTTATTCATTGCAGCCATGGGACTGAAAACACATTAATTCAGAGATTAAGAGGTGTGGCCGAGTGTTAATGCCCATTAAGTGTATTAAGATGTATATGATTGGTTGCCAACAGGCCCAGAGTAGAATGTCCTTTGTAATGTGTTTTACCTTGATCAAGGTCACAAGCCAGACCTCTCTGCAATATAGCACTGAAACCAGGCATCATGGTCGCTCCAGGCTGTGGTATCAGCTTCTTTTACTCCCGCAAAGCTTTACCAAAAAAAGACATCCAGCCACGACGGGGCTGGCTCGAAGGGCCCCTGTTTGCCACAAGCCTGACCTCGCTCCCAAGCATCCACCTGGCGTCTTTATTTTCCTCCTTCCACCACTCGCACCCTCAGGGGAGGGAGGGCTGAGAACTAAAAGTAGCAAGTGACCCTGCTAAAAGCGGTTGAAATGGATCCCCTATTGTGTGGGTGTGATGCGGGGGTGGGTGGGGGGTGCAAAGGAAAACCCCCACTGTGGGAGCCTTTGTGAGTCGGACTCAGAAAGGATGACGGCGCCGGATGGACACCTCAGGCAGCTGGCTCAGTGCGGCAGCAAAGGAGGTGACATGACAGAAAGAGTAATTGTTTGTATGTACACCGGCAATGTACACAACACGAGCACATATTGTGATCCTACAGCACCTCCCTCCAGGTGGAGGGTTTTGTGAAGCCCCTGGGTGTTCTTGCTACCAAGCAGTTTTTATTAAAAGCAGGCTTTGAAGCCATGGAAATGGTGCAGATAGATGTGATTTTTACGTAGGTATTTATTGGTAAAAATCATAATTACTATAAATTGTTTTGCTGGTTATGTGAGTTGTGGTGTTCTCGTACTCCAATACTCCTTACCCCTCTGCTCCTAATGGCTCAATAATGGAGGTGTCTTTTGGGCTATGCATCCCTACCTATTTATCCAGACCCGAATGAGCTGTCAGTGGTCCCAATTTGAGCAGAATGGTCATCACAGGACTCAGTATCATCTTCCACTCTTTGAGAGCTTTGAGCTTTTTTTGAAGAAAGATGCTTTCATGTTGTTTCATTAGTCAAACTTGAAAGAGTAGTAAAAAAAAAAAAGGATAATCTTGACATCAGTGAGTTATGTCTCTCGTCTTTGAAACATGAATCCTATCCTCGTTGTTTACACACCTCTCAGCACCTCAGGAGCTCGCTGATGCACGGCTACAGCAGAGGAGCGAGGTGTATTTGTTTTCCAACGCCATCAAAAAATAAACTTAATCGGAGCAGTGCGGACCAAAGCACATTCTTCACAGCCACAATACATGTGCGTAGCTGAACAGATGCCCGACTTAAAGCAGGACTGAGCATTGTCTTCCTGCCTTTCTCACTTCACTCATACCGGCCTGGGCATTCTGCTGTGCTTTTGCTGCTGACATAATGAGTATAGGAATGCTAAAAATACCGCTGCACAAATGGAGCGTGTTGCGCTGCACACAACATATGTTGTAGTATGGCTGCCGATGCCGATGCTGTCTCCTGAAGCACGAAAAAGAAGGACGTCATGGCTTGTGATCGTGATCAAATGTTCAGCTGTTTCCTTTTGAACAGGCTTTTGATCAGTGGACGGCAACCTGCGAGACACGCATAAATAAATCATAACCCATTCAAAATTCAGCTCAGGTTAAGCTCCAGTGTTTACAGGTACAGGAGTGCACCCAATTGGATATTTTGCAACACAGTGCAGCTGCATCTACTTCAGCTTGTTTTCAGTCCAGAGGTTACTCTGCTAATGGTGCTGACTGAATGGGCTGAGGCCAAGCCATTGATTTGTAGGGGAATGTTTCCAGGCATCATCAGTGGTGATGTGTGTCCCCCCCCGCCCCAGACCCTCATCTGGACTGCAGCCATAATCCTCTTTGCACAGGCTGTCCTAATGTAGCAGCAACCTTACCATCCCTACCTCCTAGTACTAGGAGCTGGGCAGCAGTGGCTGGCTGTGACTGTGGTCAAAACAGTAGAAGCACAACAGCAGGGATAGATGTAAAAATAATGTAGGCATATAACAATAAATCAGTTTGTTGAATAATTTAGTTTCTCTTTGGAGATGTAATTCCTAAATTTAGGCTTTAGGCTTTAAAATATTTAATTTGTTTTGCTGGTATCTGTGATTTCGTGTTTGCTTACAGTAGAGAACAGTTAATGTTTTAATCCCATATAAATCCTCAGGCCTCAGTCACATGGCCACAGACCAGTTGGCAACCCCCTGGAAACCTCCGGTCACTTGGGGAAAAATGTGTTTTCCTCATCCAGTTGGTGAGTAGATGCTGACGGGTTGCTGGCTGTCACCATGTGAGATCAGTCAAAAGGAAGGTGCTGTACCAAAAACCTCGTGATTGCGTTGTTCGTAAGATTAGCAGACAATTTGCATGAAAGATGCTCATTTGTCTGAAAATACTTGCTAACTAACCACTTAGTGGTTGTGAATCATGAAAAAGCATGACACATAAATGGAAAGCATTCACCTTGAAAGTAAAAGCTGGGCCTTAATGCTGAAACCAACGTGTTTCAAAAGGGACAACCTTTATTTTTGAAGGCAAGTGGTCTCTATCTCTGGTTTGCATCACACTTTTTTCACAGTATGACTAGCTAGTAGCAAGTACTTGGCAGGTTTTTGCAGATAAGTCAGTGTCTTTCATGCAAACTGCAGTAATCTGCTGGCGAAGCAACCAAGACAAATGCAAAGGGGGAATTTGACAAAGCCTAGGAGCAAGCGAGTAATCCATATTGGAATTCAGCTGTGGTAATATGATTATACTGTAGATCTATTAGTCAGCTTTTGTCATTGATCACACTACATATAGCCACTTGAGTCTCACCCAGGCCTTCCACCAGGTGCTCTTCATGCTTGAGCATGCAGCAGTGGGTGGGGTTGGAAATCATAAACCACATATTCAAATGCACCCCACAACTCTGAACTTTTCTAGATGTCACAGACAAATATGCTGGTGAGAATGTAAATGCCCAGTAGATCAGATAGTAGGCAGCTTGTAAAAAAAAAAAAAAAAGTCTGTGTGCATGTACTTTTTGATACAATTTATAGTAAGTTACTTTGCATAACTCTTGGCTATGGGGAATGAACCCTGTTTTGGAAACTACTGCTGGGTTTTTTTATATGTCTCATGTATGATCTGCCAGGCTTTACCAGGCACCAGGAGAATGTGAGGCGAAAGGCAGATACGGGTAAACTGTGGAGAGTGAGGCACAGAAAATAAGACGGAGAATGCGATGGTTGATGGGCTGTCAGTTTTCTGTCCGCATGGAGTTCTTCCTCAGAGTTGAGCTGCCAAGGCTGGCGGAGCACGGTCCCAGTGTGTCCCTATCTGCCCCTTTGTGTTTAAGGAACTCTCTCTGTAGCTCATTAGAATCTTTATACTTTCTCCCCCTGAGGAGTGCCAGGCGCCGAATGGGCGCACAAATGAGGCTACCTTTCTACTTTGTATAATTGTGTTCAACCACAACTGTGGGAGGAGAAAAACAAAGATGAGATTAATCACTGTAGCCTCGTCCCTCCCCGTTCTCTCATCCCTCATCTGCCTTCCATTTCAGGGCTCCTGCCGACTTTTTAACTAGTTTCATTTAATTACCGACAGCTTTGGAGGGCGCACACGACTGCTGTTGACCTAAATCAGAAAAGTGGGACATATTTTTCCCCCATTGCCCCCTCCAACTTTCTTACTCTACTCTATTGATTTTTTTGCCTGCGTGGACCGCGTGCACAAGCAAATTGGCTGAGCACAGCCATCAGTTTGACACCCTCACTCTCTCTGTCTCTCAGTTTGTCTCTGTCTTTACCGCTGCTTCTGAATTAGCTGGCTTCCATGGTCAGACTTCCCTCTACTACCAATTTATTCTGGAGGATGTGTAGGGGAATTGGGATTCTCATCCATTTTTGGGGTCCCTGACAGGATGAGAGCCATTTTAAAAGAAATTGGAGAGCGGCCTCTTTTGTTCGCGCCGATGTAGTCGCAGTAATGGACAAGATTAGGGCAAAGTGTGAAGCAGCTCCTCGAGTTAAAGCGAAAAAATTCAAAGCAGGCACAAGGGATTTTCTTGTGTGACAGTTGAGTATTGGTTAATTATTTCGAACAGCGCAAGGTGGCTTGAGACTCTCTCCGCAGCCCTCCTCCTGTGCCTCTCAGTCGCCGTAGCTCTCGGCTTGTGTGATTTCCTATGTGGCTTGCTTTGACAAACAACAGCACTGATTCAGTCTCATTACCGCAAGTTTGATTCATTAAAGAAATCACTCCATACTGTGGCGGTTTTGTCCCTTTTCTCTGTGTTTTTCTTTCTTTCTTTTTTTTCCAATTCCATCTAGCCGAGGCCAAAGTTTCCCAACCTCCAGGAATAATCCTCCTTGATCCACCAATGGCATGCAGGGCACAGGAAAATAGTCCTGACGACAGCTGAACCTCTTAGCCCCGTAGGAATGTTTGACCACGTGCGGCCACACAGACACACACACATAAGCTCACCATACACATAGGCCATACATTCAGCATTGAATCACAGTGCAGAGCCAAACAGAGCGTCTCTCCATCTTCAATAGCAATTTTGTTTTTTCGTTTCTCAGCTCTGAATGAAGTTGAAGGCAAATTTGAGGAACCAGTTACTACTTTTAGATTTTTTTGTGTTGTTTTTCATGAGGTCTACACTTCCTGAAAGCACCATGTGAGGTGACTAAAGCAGAAAAAAAAGGGAAGGAAACCCATTTCCTATAAAAGGCCATTTGACACACATACAGGTTCCCTTCTGTAGTTTTATAAACTCTCTTCACAAGAAAGTGTTATAGTAAACATATGAGAACTTCTATTTATCGCTCTGCCCCATATTTCTTTTTGCTGGCGTGTCTATTTGCTTGTGCGCGTTTGTGTGTGTGTTATCGATCTAAGTTGTTGCAGATGTCAGGACTGTCGTCCCAGCAAGCTGCAGAATACAGCCCTCATCTTGCAGTTTTCAGCGTGAGCCTCTCTTCGTTGGAAAAAATGACAGTCGGGGCTAATATAGAAATGGACAGAGTCAAGTCATTCATTCCCCGCATCGTGTGGCTCACGGAAAAGCAGAATGCACATCACATGAAAACACTTTATTTTTACTCTGAAGCACGGGCTGGATGACAGATGCCTCACTCGTCATATTTCTTGGTTCAGTTGCTCCTCACCGCTGTCGCTATCTTGTCATTGTTAGTTCAGCTCCATTGTAGTCTCGCCACCTCAAATGGCTGCCTCGGCTCTTTTTCTACCCCGCTGAGCTTTACGGGGTCTTGTGGCAAAGCTTCTAAACTTTTGCTGCTGCTAGGAATTGGCAGTTCCCCGTAGAGCGCACTGTACTTACAAGCGCAACTGTTGAATGCCTCTTTGTGTAGAGGCCTTTGGGGTTGTAAACTGTAACAGCTTTTTGGAGACTGTTACTCTGTCAGAGAAATAGTTCCCAACTTTTGGCAGTAACATACTTCCCATACAGCAGATTAGATATTGTTTTATTTGATCAGCAGTTATGACTTCCCCATAATCCCTATTGTTCCTCGTGGTTCCCTTTTGAATTAAATATTTGTTAATCATTTTAAATTGTTTGTGCTGTGTTGCTGCGAGTCCATGGATGTGATATATTTTGACATTAATAGGTGTTTCAGGGTTTGTGCTCTGGAGCTCCTCCAGTAATGAATATTCAAGGCTTCGGTCACCGGCATCTGGCTGTTGTGATTTTTTTGGGCCATATTTATGATTAAAATGATCAGATGGAGGAAATTAGGTCTTGCACAATACATAGCCTGGGTGCTAACTTGCCCTATGGTACAGGTGGAAAGAGAGGGACAGATGTGAGTTCTGGTCACAAATTAGCAGCTGTAGTTGTTTCTGTTTTGGGGGAGTGGGTTATGAAAGGCTCTAAAAGTGTCTAAATCCAGCCACAGACTTCCTAAATTTTGAATAATGGTGTAAACAGTGTGATTACTGTGTACTGTGAGTGAGAAGGATGTTAACCAAAGGAAGTAAAAGAACTACACAAATCTCACACCATTTACTGTGGCCTTGAGTCTGAGACATTTTCTACTTATGACTGATCACACTCCCTTTCTAATCCACCATTAGCCATTAATAAACCTTCCTCGTCTCGTCCACGTTTTACCAGCATGACCAGTGCACACTTGATAGGCATTAGTAACGTAGGTTGCATATTCCCCTTACTGTGTAGGTAGTTGGCAAAACATCGCCATGCTTTGCTGTGTTAAATGGCATGTTCTCTTACAGTCACATGAACTTTTGGATTTATCCTTTTTGTCTGATATATGAACTAATGCCACAGATGATTTGTTTTGATTGTATGAATATTTGCATAAAAATACATAATTATTGTGTAAAATATGTTAAAAGAAAAGTTTAAGAAGCAGTAAACCTCTTTACTCGTGAAAATTTCTAGGGGGAGGAGCAGCTAGTTCAAAGAGGTTTCTATAAAGGGATCTAAAGAGATTTCTAGTTTCATATTGGATTTTTTTCCCCTCCCCTTTTGAAAGGTTTTTGATTTCACAATTTTTCATCCATTCATTCATCCATCCATTTCATCCATTCATTCATCTGAGTCCGGGTCATGGGGCCAGCAGTCTAAGCAGAGAAGTCCAAACCTTCCTAACCCTCACCACCTTAGAAACAGAGGCATTCCCAAACTGACCTAAAGCATATATAGGGTATTTTGTTTTCAGCCTTTCTTACTTTTTGGTAAATAATGTGCAACATCGAAAGCAGAAAGAATAAATCCTTCCATCATGTTTCCTGACTTCCATCTTTTCGAAGCATCTGACATTGTTGCACTGCTGAATAGAAAAAAATAATTTTGTGTCTGGTTGTATGCATAAAGGATATGATCAACTATGTTGAAGGCATCAGAAGTTTATTATAAGCATCACTTCCTCATATATATATGTTTTTTAATCCTGGGATGAGCCTGGATTGGTATGACACATCACGGGGATGGGTTTCATCTTACTTCACCTCTCTGCAGCATCATTTTTGTTGGAAAAACACTCCGATGTTAGCACATTTTATAGCACTGGAATCACTATTTGCATAGGCATAGTTTTGGTGGGTAATATAATTCCCATTACCAATTTTTAGTGATCCTAGTTCACGTCTTCAAAATTCAGATTCAAACTAAGAGTCTAAAACTCAATATTTTTAATGGCATAAGGCAGAGACATGCTGTCTGTCCAGTGTCACACTAGTCTGAACACTGATTGTTCATGCTTATACCTGCTTTCTACCACCCCTATCATTAAACTACCCATCCTTCACGCATCCCCTGGATTTCCTTCATTTCCCTCGTCTCCATTTGATTTGGCTGTACGTCCTGCTTCACAGGATTTCCTTAAAGTTGTTAGCTTAGCTCCTCTTTTGCCTGTATTAAGGGAAGCTGACATATTCAGAGCTCTTATTGAGAAGCAGTGACTGGATAGCTGGCTGGCTGGCTTAGCTGATAATAAGGCATGCTCCAGTGGCTTGTATTTGTGTAGCACCTGCCATCTGTGTGTCCTTGAGTGGAGCCTCCAAGTGTGTGTGTGTGTGTGTGTGTGTGTGTGTGTGTGTGTGTGTTTCAGAGTTATACCACGCTGCCACTTCCTGTGAAGTGTCTTCAAATGCCCTGGCTGTGTTCTGAGGCTATGACCGTCTGTCACTGCATGGGTGCGTTTGAGCCAGCACGCCGTATGCACGCATGCACGCATTTTGCCCGTGTGACTGTGCAGTCAGCACTTCTTCCCATGTCTTGACCGCACGCAGTGAATCTGAGCACACGTCTTTCAAAACCTGCACCCTGTGGCCCCGTCACTTTAACGCATGAGACCGACACTGTGGTCTTTTCATCCACTCCCGTGCTTTTCACACACTCCCCACTGACTCAGATCTCTCGCTGATGCTTCAGTCCTCTCCCTCCTCTCTTATACAGTCTCTCTGTCTCTACTTGTCACTGAGCTCTTTGTTTTATGTCTCGTGAGGAGAGCTGAATGAGGACTGCTGGGCCAGGATGTGAAGTGAACGTACAGAGTAATGACTACACAGAATTGAAATGCTAGTCTGTCTCTGTTTCAGATGCATCTTTTAAATTTTTGTTCTGTGTTTTTCTTTTTGTTTTATTTGTGTGTGTGCATTTTTAAAATCATGTTTGCAGTGAACTAGACTAAATAAAACTCTTGGCGGTTGGGTAGACATGGAAACAAGTACCATAATTGCTTGAATTGTCTCCAACTCTATGATTAGCTGCAGCCCTATCATCAACATTCTCATCTTTCCCTCCGTCTAACATCGTTTGTCTGTCTCTTTTTCTTTGCATGCCAGTTAGTGCATCTTCTAGAAGGCTTAGCATTCAGTGGTAGCAGCATGGGGTAATTTCTCTATGACTGACTGATATCCTGCTTCCAAAGGACGTGCATGGTCAGCCTGAACACTAATGGGAAACTTATGAACGGTAATGAGATAAAAAATGGCTTCAAAAGTTAAAGCCAATATTAACCCCACTGACATTTGTCTTCAGGGTCCTCCTTCCTTTGATTCTAGTCTTCTCAATTTTTGATTTCTCTGCATTTGTGTCTGTGTGTGTGTGTGTGTGTGTGAGCTGAGCTTTGTTAATCTGATGAAGGAGAAACCTTCCTGTCTGTAGTGATTTCTTGATGGGTAAGTGTACTTTAACACCGGGCTCTATCTATACAGATACGTATTTTAGGTGCATTTCAGATGCCACACATATACAAGGGTATATGTCTGTGAAAAGGTCAGGCTGTGGTTTTTCACAGAAATGAAACGGTGAAATCTGTTTTTAGTTCCTGGCTGCCCTTGTTGTTATAGCTCTAGTGAACCTGAGAACATTACCTGCTCATATTCTTCCCACATTTTTAGTACATTTATCAGTAATTACAGTATTGAAAGCCTCTCTTATATATACACTGGTAGCTACCAAGGACGAAGATTTTCTGGTAATTTCAAAAGGTATTTTTAGTCACTTTGCTACTAGCACAGAACATACTGTCTGTCAAACTGTTTGACAGACACTCACCATGCAACACCATCTGGAAAACACCTGATTAGCAACAACTTCATTTGATAACATGATCACAAATCACAAATGCATAGGAAAACACAATGGAACACTATCAGTCATCTGGCACACATTATTGAAGTAGTATAGGATCATCTTGACAGAGAACAGAACTAAACTCAGCCATCAAGAAGCCTGAAGAACTACTTCTGAAGACTGCTCTGTTTTCCCCTTATATACTGTATATCTCTGTATGTTTGCATGTTTAAATATTGCTCCATGTATTTCCCATTTTCCTATCAAAATATAAAGAAAAGCTGTGGCTCAAGACTTTTGCACAATACTGTACATGTGTTAGATTTGAGTTATTTTAGTGTCTAGAATGGGTGTGGCAGGAAAAATTTTACTGTCTTGGAGTGGTTCTGAATGCAGTTCACAAAGTGCTTTATTTATCTTCATTTTGAATATTAGAGCTGTGACTACAAGAGTGCAGTGGGTTTTTGGGTCAGTGATTCTTTGAAAAGGTCATCAGGTCATTTGAAGGGAATCTGCCACTATTTAGTGCCGGGACATAGGGATAGAGCCATTCTACCAAGAGGAATAGCAATAACAATAACTTTAATTTTAGCTCAGAGGAGGTGTTTGTGTGCGTTGTCGGGCAGCTGGAAGTTCATTCGTTGTCTGAGAGCTTCTGTGTCATGGCTTTCACCCTACAATTTTGTCTTGCTGGTGGCGATGTTGTGGCGGCATGCTTCCTTAACAACAAATCGCTGTTCAAAACAAGATGCATCTGCTTGCAATAAAAAGTTGTTCCCGGGCTACTGTCGTGAAACAAACCAACGGGTTTAACTAAGAAGAAAACCTCCATATGGTTGCTCATGGCTCACTGAAGATTCAAAGACTCCGGGTTATCCCCTCTCACCAAGCTAACAACACGCCTTTGCACATGTGTATGTTCATATTGTTGTGTTTATCACCAGTCCTATCTGTGCAATCTCATGCATGTGTACATGCTGAGATGTTACATGTATTAAGAACAACATGCTTTTCATCAGGGCAGGGTGGGGAAATATTTTCTAATGAGGTGACAAGCACCAGCTGTCCACTATGAAAAGGCAGTATCAAATGGTATGATACCAGCACGTTAACACTTTGATGCATGCCGAGTCTACAAATGGGAGGCATTTTCAAACCATGCTTCACAAGCTTGTAGAAGATGTGTGATATGTATAAAAAAACTTTTTTTAAAAACCTCCAGAATCCTATGGCACAGGCTGCACTGTAGTATTCTCCTGAACAACAGGTGTCACCACTCAGACAATACTTTCACATCAGTTCTGATATAGGTGGAGAGGAAGTCAAAACTGGAAGCAAAGACACAGACAGCTTTTTGTTTTTTCCAAGTCTTGTCCTTTTAAACTGTTGCAAGCTCCCTCTGACTAATCTGTAAATCATGAGATAGATGCCACAATATGCCAGATTACAAAAATCGAGATGAAATGGTGAAACTGGCAAAAATGGCAGCTTGTGACGTCAATTTGACCTCCGCTTTGTCGTTCCGTTTGCCAGGCAGGAGTAATTGCTCAGCTGTCAGGTCTCCAGGTGTGTATGACTGCAGTGGAGTATAGTCAAAGCCATAATCACTAACCTCACGAAAAAATGGATGCACATTAGTATGCAGGACAATTTTTTTTTTTTTTTTTGGTCAAATTAGCAACAAGGTGCTGGATGATTAATTATCTGCAGTTACGTTTATTCATAAGTTCTAGTTGTGGGAGACAATAACCTTGTTATAAGTCACAACTTTTATACACACCAATAATTGTATATAGACTTTAATATACCTTGTGTCATTTGCCTGTTTATTTTCATATCCATATTTCCATATTCTTAAAGCTCTGTTTTATTTTACTTTATAATAGGGCTGCTCGATTATGGCAAAAATGATAATCACGATTATTTTCACTGAAATTGAGATCTCGATTATTTGACGATATTTATTTAACAATAACAATGTATTGAATAATGGCTTTAAAGATTGTCAAAAAATAATATAAAATAGTGTGCAAATACTGATTACAGTGGAAATGTTTGCAATATAAAAAATAAATGAAAAATGTAAACATCTATGTTTAGTGAACTTCAAAATACTGCACAATATTTGATCCACGTCTGACTCCGCGAACCCATAATGTTCCCACACCACTGAAGTCGTTTTACCTCTCTTTTCAACCAACGGCATTCTTTCTTCAGCAGCCGTTATCCTCTCCTCTACAAATAACTTCTGCTTAGCTTTCCGAGCTTCCCTCGGGTCCTCTTAATTGTCGTGACGCGTGTTCGAAACGCAGAGAGGTGCGCTCGATTTGCCACACGGAGCAGCGCGAGAGTAAAGCACGAGGGAGGTGCTAATAATCGGCTCAGTCATTTTTAATGATCGTTGAAAGCCCAGATCGTAATCTAGATTAAAATTCGATAAATTGAGCAGCCCTACTTTATAACATTTCTTTGGTTTGTTTTTCTTTCAGTTGTACACTGTCTTTCGGGGGAACTGCAATTCTCTCTTTCCTGTACATATTGCGGAATTGACTATAAAGTTGACTTTGACTTCACAGTCTGACCATCCCCTTGCTTTCCATGTTCTTAAGCTGTGGCTAAGTCTGCATGTTGATGTGTCCTTGAGCAAGACGCTGAATCCTAAGCTGCTCTCAATACACCTGTCAGCATTTGATAAACAAAGTGTTGCATATAAAGAATATGGATGAATATCTGTGTGCCAGTGGATGAATGTGGTTTGTAGAGTAAAACCCTTTAAGACTGGGAAGGTGCTAAAAATGCCCGTCTTACCTGACGGTGTATTTTAAATGAACACAAAAGTGAGAGTTGCCTTTAAATTGATTTGCACAATCGGTTTATCCAGCTTGGAGAGAACAGAGAGGCGTCTTATTAAGGAACTGAGACATGAGGGAACAGGTTGCCAGGCCATCACAGGAGTAACATATAAAGAACCTCATTCTTCTACTCTACAGTCAGTTTAGACTCACCACCTGTATGGGTCCTCGCCATCTCCTTATTACGGCTAATATTATATATAACGTTGGAATCCATTTTTTGTTAGTGTGTTACATTCATTTTGACAGGTTCTTTGTGCTAATTTGGTTACCTCACTCAAATGCAGAAATGTGCGTAGTAGTGAGATATAATCTGAAAACATTCTTAAGTTCTCATGTGCTTTTTTTCTGTTTCTGCCTCTCTGTGATTGATCTAACCTTGCTGTAGTCCCCCCTTCTTTCCTCCCCGGGCTCCATGGTCAGCGTGTAAGTGTTTGAGAACCGACAGGGAGGATCTCCTTTCCCCTCAAGCCTGACACACAGGGGCAAACAATGCTAAGTGAGATCCACTATAAAGTCTGACGGGCTGCTTATCTCCTCAGCCTCCCTCTTCGATTCACTCACCCTCCCTCTTTTAGTTTCTCCTTCTCATCCAGTCTCTTCATTGTTTTGTTTCTCTTTAAGCCGTTCTGTTCGTCAGCCTCGCCGTCCTTCACCTTCTCTCCCTTTCTGTCTGCTTTTGCAGAAACTGCATCTTTATTTATTTTAATTTTTTTTGCTTCCCAGTCAGCACAAATCCCACCAGTGTCTGCACATCATTGGGCTTGAGGGCTGTGGCTTCAGGCAACTCTCTCATTTTAAATCTCTTGACAGACAGATAACACACACACAGAAAAAACTAAACTAAGCCAATGCGGTGGTTGTAGCAGCTCCGCTTCTCACATCCATTTGATTTCAAATCACCTTGAGGCAGCACTTTCCTTTTTTATAAAAGCCACACCTTCATTTTTGTTTTGTTGTTGTTGTTGTTTTTTTTGGGGGGGGGGGGGCAACTGACTCACACGGCAGGATAACACCACAGATGCTGTTTTGGGTGGATTTTGTTTCATCATGTTTTCATCATCGTTTCATCATCCTCAGTGTGGACCTGACTACTCTCTGGGTTGCTATGGCCCGGAGCAAACGAAAGCAGGCTGTGGGTGTGTTTTTAATTTTAATTTTATTTTCTGAGCGTGGGCTGAGGGTATTTTTGCTGATGTCACGTCATCAGTATGTGATGTCAGATGCTAAACCCATAACCTGCCAAATATGTTACATTTGTACCTGTGTGAAGATATGCGTCTGTTAAGGTCAAAAACTGCCACGTGCCATGCAGGGTCTGCAAACTCTTATGCTCACGTTGGCTTCCTGTGTGTGTGTGTGTGTGTGTGTGTGTGTGTGTGTGTGTGTGTGTGTGTGTGTGTGTTTAAACATGCGTTTGCCACTGCATCAGGAGTGCGTAATTTGCTGTAATTTGATTCAAGAGAGCCTGAAACGCAGATAGAGGTCAGTCACGCCTCCTCTTCCTTGAAAGAGAGCAGTGAAGGTGGGGAGAGGCAGAAAGGAAGTGGAGAGGTTGCAGTTGAGTCAAAAAGGGAGAGGGTGGTTGATGCAGTAGGTTTCATTTGGCACTCCCACTTTTAACGGTCACACCTGAAGAAAGAAAGAAAGCGGATGCTTCTCTCTTCCTTTTTCCTACCCTGTCTGCTTGCTGAGTGCTTGCTCATGGGTAATTGTTGGGGTTCTCCCTGCATTACCTTACAATGTGAAGTGCCCCCGTCCAGACTCACTTTTAAAGCTGAATTGAATTTTGTTAGTGGTAGCTGCAGCAGACACTTCACTCATCTATCTCTGTTCCTCGCACAATCCCTCCTCTCTGTCGTTCCCCCGCAGTGTCTTTGTCTTGCTTCATCGTTTTCATCTCTTACTTCTCCCATCAGCCTTTCCACACAAACTTAATTTCCCTGTGATCCCCGAGCACATTTTAGCTCTTCTTTCCCCTTTTTCCATCTTTCTCTCTGCGGGGCGAATCGACGTGTAGGCAGTGGCGTCGGCAGACTTCACCTGCTGCTGAAAATTCTCCTCTAAAGCTGTGGCTTCATGCATATTTACATGCGGGCTGTTTGGAGAGAGAGAGAATAGATGCTTTTATTTGCATGTGTGGTTTCATGTGGGTTAAATGATAATTTTGCAATTCTATATTTGTAGAGGGTATTTTTTTATTTCATTTTAGAGACAAAGACAGCTTGAAGACAAATGAAAAGAGAGGTTATGACAGTTTACTGCCTGTTGTAAAGAATCACATTTTACAACTTTGTCGTTAAGCTTCGAACCCGCTGTCCTCGCCTGAGCTGCGTTGCCAGTTTTCCTTTGGGATAACTAATATTCTGCTCCCCAGTGTGGTTAAAATAATAAGGCTGAATTGTGGACTTGTTATCTTAAGTGGCACCAACTGTAGCCAAATTCGTGACCCAAGTTGCAATTAAGCGGACTAATTCTTCAAAGTCACGACGCTCAGTAGATTTATTTTAACAGTGGAAGAAATTACTCTGCATATTGTGAGGACTATTGCTTGTACACATATAATTATGGCCAAACTACACTTTTCCTCTGAGCTTTAAGGAGATATTTTAAATATTTTGAACAGCCCTGCAGCAGAAAAAGTTCTTAAAGAAATCTAGAAAATATTTTCTGCCATCGATGTGCAGCAGATGAAGGGAGCAACTAACTAGTTGACCAATTGGAAATCTCATTCTATAGTATGGGGCTACAGCAAATGTAAATGTTGGTTGTATAGTACTGTAGTGTGGCAGCAAGGTAACCTTGTGATAACCTGGTTTGGTTTTGGAAGGCTCTCTTACATATACACCAATCAGGCATGATATTATGGCCACTGAAAGGTGAAGTAAATAACACTGATTATGTCTTCATCTTGGCACCTGTTAGTGGATAGGATATATTTGGGAGCAAGTTTCACAAGGACTAAATTGTGATGTTAGATGACTGGGTCAGAGCATCTCCAAAGCTGCAGCTTTTGTGGGGTGTTCCTGGTCTGAAGAAAGAAAGGAACAGTGGTGAACCAGCGACAGGCTCGTGGGCAGCCAAGGCTGATAGACGTGGAGGAGCGAAAGCTGGCTTGTGTGTTCCGATTTAACAGATGAGCTACTGCAGCTCAAAGGGCTGAAAAATGTAATGATGGTTCTGATAGCAAGGTGTCAGAAAACACAGGGCATCACAGTTCGTCTGTATTTGGGATTGCATGGGCGCAGACCAGTCACAGTGCCCATGCTGAGCATTAGAACTGGACCATGGAGCAATGGAAGAAGGGGAACATGGATGATCGGGTGTGTTGCCAATCTGGGGAACACATGGCACCAGGATGGAATATGGGGGAGAAATGTGAGCCAGTGGAGGCAGTGGGATGCTTTGGGCAATGCATGATACTTTAACACAGGGGTGGGCAACTCCAGGCCTCGAGGGCCAGTGTCCTGCAGGTTTTAGATATCACCCTGGGTCTACACACCTGAATCAAATGATTAGTTCATTAACAGGCCTCTGGAGAACTGCAATTGAGGAAGCAATTTAGCCATTTGAATCAGCTGTGTTGGATCAAGGACACATCTAAAACCTGCAGGACACCGGTCCTCGAGGCCTGGAGTTGCCCACCTCTGCCCTAACCCCTCCTACAGCCCAAAGACATGCAGTTGGTTGCATTAGATCAGGGGTGGGCAATTCCAGGCCCCGAGGGCCGGTGTCCCTGCAGGTTTTACATGTGTCCTTGAACCAACACAGCTGATTTAAATGGCTAAATTAGCTCCTCAACATGTCCTGATGTTCTCCAGAGGCCTGGTAATGAACTAATCATGTGATTCAGGTGTGTTGACCCAAGGTGAGATCTAAAACCTGCAGGGACACCGGCCCTCGGGGCCTGGAATTGCCCACCCCTGCTTTAACACGTACCACATACCTAAGCATTGCAGTAGATCACGGGTGGGGAACTCCAGGCCTCAAGGGCCGGTGTCCTGCAGGTTTTAGATCTCACCCTGGGTCAACACACCTGAATCAAATTAGTTCATTACCAGGCCTCTGGAGGACTTGAAGACATGTTGAGGAGGTAATTTAGCCATTTAAATCAGCTGTGTTGGCTCAAGGACACATCTAAAACCTGCAGGACACCAGTCCTTGAGGTCTGGAGTTCCCCCACCCCTGCTGTAAACCCTGTACACCCTTTCATGGAATCTGTATCCCCTGATGGCTGTGGCCCCTATCAGCAGGATAAGGCGCCCTGCCACACAGTAAAAATCGTACAGGATGGTTTGGGGATCACAGCAAGTTTGAGGTGTTGACTTGACCACCAAATTCCCCAGATCTCAGTTTAGTCAAACATCTGTGGGATGTGCTGGACAAACATGTCCAGTCTATGGAGGCTCCACCTTGCAACTTACAGGATTTGATGGATCTGCTGCTAATATCTTGGTGCAGATACCACAGCACACCTTCACTGGTCTAATGATGTTCATGATGGGTCAGGGCTGTTTTAGCAGCAAAAAGGAGACCAACACATTAGGCAGGATGCCTCAGTGGTGTACACTGGTATTCAGAAAAGTCTAGCGTTTTTATGTATTTTTGGATGTTTCAATAAATTGCTGTTTCTATTTCACATTTTCCAAGCAAAATTGCATTTGTTGCACAGTACTGTATACAGAGAAGTGATATTTGGGCATCAGAGTGACTAGAAACAAGACTAATTATGTCATCATCCAATGGTAAATGGTAGAAAAGTGAGGGGAAATCACACATTTGTGCAGCTGAGATAAAGCCCTCCTAAAGGATTTTAATGATCATCTCATTTCCACTTTGGCATCAGTGGGCTATCTAATGCATGCTCTTAGCCAGCTTTGAAGCCTCACACACAGACGCAGAGACACAGACACACACATACACAGAGTCAGATTAATGCCTGGGAATGAGGTGAGGTTTTAGCGCACTGACCCATTTCTATTTAATCTGAGTCATTTGTGATTTCTCCTGCTCAGGACAGATTGAATGTCACTTTGGTTGCTCCCTGCTTTCATGTCTGGGGCAAAACTGGCAGTACTTTAGGTGGTGATCACACTGATGGGGAAAAAAACACACAAAAAGTGTTTTCAGCTTTTGCCTTGTTAAATATGTCTGTTTAATATGTGCAAATTGCCAAACGATGTGTGTGCGTGTCTCTGTGATGGTGTGTTTACACGAGGATGTTCTTTGCTAATCATGCTTGAAGCAATGCAGAAGCAAAGCAGCAGGAGCTCTTACAAGTTTACAGACACCTTCTATTTTTAAGAAATGGCTGTATCTCTTTTCTGCTCAGCTTTATTTTTGAGTTCTTTCCTGCATGCATCAGATACTGTAAGTGCAACATTGTGCATTTATTCCACGTCATCGAGCCCCGAGCTGCACTCGCTTTTAAAAACCCCCAACAAAAAACATAAAAAGTAATAGCATTCCTCAACCGAGTCCGCTTTGAAAGCTCCAGCTGCAGCAGCGTGATCTGAGCAAAGGGTTATTGTTGCTAGTGAGCAGTATTGTGACAGCGGTTAGGTCGCTATCTCCAAATGCACAATGGCAGCGAAAGGAAACTGGCGTCCAGCAATGAGGTGAGGCTGAATGAAAGCCGTTCCTCCTGGGTGATTCTGCTGCCCTGGTTTTTGTCTGTGCTGCCTATCAGACCTCTACGTCTGCGTGCATTCGCGCCCGTGTGTGTGTGTGTGTGTTGTCTGTGGGTGCACAGCTGCCAAGTTGAATCCCATTCAAGGTCTTCTCAATGCTGATACTTTCTGTTGTTGATTCCCCCCTCCTTTAAAATGCACAGTGCCACTTCTCAGCATTTGAAGACATCTTTTTTTTTTTTTTTTTCCGCAGAATGTGCACATCCACTTTTCTCCCTGACTCCCACTAAACCTGTCTGGCACCTCTTTTACTGTCACACCGGTGCAAGTTGTGACTGCAACTACACTTCGTATAAACCTGTTGCCGTGTGTTGGATTCTCCTTCAGCGTTGCTAACCATGGTTTCTCTTACGCTGCTTTTAATCCTTGATGTGTTGGACAAGCACAGCAAGAAGGGGACGCATTTGTAGCTTTTGAAAAATGTTTTTTTTTTATTGACCGCATAGAAAGATGAATGCATGAGGTCTATGAGTTGGAACGCAGTGTGCAAGGATTTGGCTAAGGCGAAACATAGCTGAGCTGGTTCTGGTCTGAATTGGAATGTTTTAGTCACATTGCTGGAAATAAAGATTACTTTTGGTTTGGCAAACGCACTTCTGGATGTGTTAAATTGTTGGAGAGTGGACATGCGAAATGGCGAGTGTGCATCATGAGGAACTAAAGACGTTTATCGATGCAGCTGGCTTTCAGTTCTGTGCTTTTCTAAAAGTATTTGACGTGTAAGAAACAGGATGAAAACAAGCAGCGCTTCCCCATTTGTGATATGGCTATTCTCCCCTTCTTCAGCATCAACCCATTAACCTAATTAACAAAACAAAAAAGAATCATAATACTTCCTCAAAATATGCCGTTGCGTGTGTGTCTGTGCGGGATTCACAACACTCACACATATATTCCCACACGAAAAATTAAATATTCATGACATTACATTTGGCGGTGGTGGAGACCGATTGAGTGCCACCAGTTTGTGTGTTGTCAAATTAGCATATTAATGATATAAATGCTGTATAATTAACATGTGGGAGTGGATTATGCATGTGAATCGTTGTCGGATCAGTCAGAGAGAAGAAAGGGTCAGGCTAATTAGGTTAAAAAGCACATTAACGGGTGCTTTGAGTGAAATTTGCCATGAGATTTAGTGTAAACAGCTCGTAAAAGCTGTGGGCTCCGAGACAGGAAATAACTGCTTTTCTACTTTAATGGTAAAATCTCTGTAATGGAGCATCACACTTTATTGCAGACAGAATACATTTTAATTAAAGTGTCGCTTTTTTTTCAAACTTCTAACTTGGGCCGTTTTGTTTTGTTCAGTTTTTTTTTGAAGGGGAGTGCTGGTGTTTCTGCTCGAGGCCCGTGGCGGTATTTGTTCTTCTAAGGAGCTTAGACAGAGCGACGGGAGAACCAAATGTAATGTGCTTTGACAGGCCTCGACTCCAAGTGGCAGCCTGAAACACGTGTAAGCTTAATCCGAGTCAGTAGGCTTTCCAGGGATCTCAACTTACTCAGCAGCATGCACTTGCAAACTAGAAAATGGAAATGGATATGAAAGGGCAAGGTGACAGTTTACAAAGGTGTGACAAGAACAGCTGCAAAGTGCACTGACACTGAATCCAGCTGGTCCCTACTGGATTAAGCATCATTCTTCCAGAAGTTCATTCATTTAGGTTTTTGATGATGTTGGAGAGCGTTGTCTTCCTGTTTTTCATTTTCTTACTCTTCAAATCTATTAGTGAGTCTTGTTGCCCGATGGACAGGATCACTGTCACCCTAGAAAGGATCACTTGTATTAGCGTACAATAAAAAAACATTACTTGGAGAGTTAGAAAAGCCTCAAAGGTATTTTAATAAATCAAAGATAAGGTTTTGACTTTGGTCGGTTGGAGGTGGGGTACACCTTTTGACTAGGGCTAACTGAGGGACAAACAACAGCTATTCATGCTGACATTCACACATTTAGAATCACCACACACATGGTTTCGGACTGTGGGAGGAAGCCAGAGTAGCCTGAGAGGACCCACGCAGCTAGAGGGAGAGCATGCAGAAGGCCACCAGTTATGTAAGGTGATGGTGCTGAACATCATGCTGCCCCTGTTTAAACGCTGCTTTTCTAAAGCACTTTCTAAGTTAGGTTTTAAAAACTTTTGACTTTAGCAAACCTTGTTCCAAGGTTATATCCAAATGACCTGGAAACCACCAGTCACAAAGGAAAATGAGTTTTGGTGCTTCGATCCTTGGCTGCTCCAGTCTGCATAGGAAAGTATCCTTGGGCAAAATGCTGCTCTCCGATGCATCCATCAGTTTATGAATTTGTGTTAATGTTAGATAGAAAGCACTTTGGCACAGAAAAGTGCTTCTATGAATGGGTGAATGAGGCTTTTGAGTGCTCCAGTAGAGTAGAAAAGCGCTATATAAAAAGCAGTCTATTTAACATATCCTGTCACAGTTTATCAGGTTTCGCTACCTCTCAGTGGTTAGTTAGCAGACAATTTGGTGTCTGCAAATTATGGGCGAGCACAGATGTTGTGGGGGGGTCGCCGACTGGTCTCTAGGCCTGTGTGACTGGGGGCGTAGCGGCGCGATATAGTTGACAGCTGCTGGCAATAGTTTTTCATGTCAATCAAAGTGGCCACAGGGGTTTATTTGAGTCCACACCTCAACAGATCAGAGCTGTTTTGGCAGCAAAAGGAAGGCTAACACAGTATTAGGTAGGTGGTCATACTGTTATGCCTGAGCCATGCTAGCTCTGTTAAGACCAAATAACACACTAGCTGCTCTCACTTCAGTTTCTGTATCTGCTCTCTTTCCCCTTTTGTGTCTCCATCGTCTTTTTCTGTCTCTGGTGAAAACTGACAATAAACTTGTTTTTTCATGGGTAAATGGCTCTTCCAGGCTGCCATCCTATTGTAATGTCTAGTTTAAGAAAGACAGTCTTTGCAAAAATAGCAGTGTCCCCACCATGACCCGGTGGACCGGTGTCACAGAGAATCAAACAGAGTATGTGTGTGTATGTGTCAGAAAGTTTAAGACTTTGCCTCTTTGTGGCTGAAAAGCTAGTCATTGCAGGCCATCTGGAAACTGGATCTAACAGGTTCAGTTGACAGAAAATGTGTGTGTGTGTGTTGATGCCAAATCTGAGCATCTGCAGGTCTGTTTTTTGTTCAGTTTATGCAATAGGATATTCATGGACCAGTGGCATCCGCTTGGACGCGTGTGCGGCGTGTGCGTACATTGGACAGTTTATAGAGTTTTCCCCTTTGCCTGTTTTTGTGCTTTGTGGCAGCAGTGTGGTGGAACAGCCATGAATGGCATCTTTCCCCCATTTGTACTTACTGTTCTCTTCCTCTGGCGTAACGGAACACATCCCGCAATCCCAGCACATGGGATAAAAACAACAACAAAATCAATTCCCTCCAGAGTGAACACCTTTCCTGTCTCATCTCATCATTTGGCAGTTAGCCAGCCTGGACGGCTGACAGACAGGTAGTCGGACTGATGGCAGGCAGTTAGAGACGGACGGACAGACAAGCAGCTGGCTTGTGGATCGGCAGGCGGGAAGCTTTCATTTCACAGCAGAAAAAAAAAAAGAAAAAGCGGCGACTTGAAACTGAATAATTTAGCTTAATGCAGCTGGGAAAGTCACTTGGATAATTCATGTATTGGGCACTCTTTGTGAGTGTAAGTGTGTTTGCTGTGATTCGTGTGTGTGTGCGCCTGAGTGATTGGGCTTTGAATGAATTACAAAAAGTAGAAACTATCAGGCATCTCTTCACGTGCGTGTGTATGTATGTGTGTGTGTGTGTGTGTGTGTGTGTGTGTGTGTGTGTGTGAGCTTTGAACGAATTACAAAGTCAGATCTGCACTTGTGACAAATCCCATGTAAAGACAGCGTTTCTGAGGCTTGGGGAATAACAAAGAGTTGGCGATGCTTCAACATAAAATACGAAGGACGCACAGAAGCACACACGTGAACGAGTTACAGACGGCCCAGAATTTTAATTTCGACTGCAGACTTGATCTCAGTGTCAACGTGAGAGAGTGGGTGGATGAGTAATTCTGCTGAATCCTCTCTTCAGCAGTGGGCTATTCTCCTAGAGAAAGAGGAGAAAAAACCACTCCACCCCTAAAAAGGAAAATAAATAAATAAATAAATAAATAATAATAATAATAATAACACCTCTGACAGTCAGCCTCTGATTTGTAGCTTAATTCTTAGTAAAGTTCATGATGCATTTTTTCTGATCATGAAAATATCCTTACAGCTGCAAGGAATAAGGAGGCTTTAATATTTTTTTGTCTCCCACTGCAAGAGGGCTATTAGTGCATCTTTCCAAAAAGAAAAATCAGAATATCATAAACAGTTACACCACAGTCAGTTTGCTTTTTTGCATGCTTATTAACATACTACTTGGGGAAAAAAGTAAAATGAAATTATTGGGCCATAACCAGCGGGAAGCCAGCTTGAATTTTACTGAACGGCAATTGAATTTATCCTTAGCTGCAGCATCCCTGTGTGGTCTGCAGTCCATGAACTGTGACCACCGTGTCTTTGTACTCCTGTACAAGTGCTTGTTTCTTTAAATTGTCTTGGATTAAATATAATCCCTCTGCAACTAAGGGAATTCTCTCTGCGCTGTTTGGATGCTGCGTTCAGGTATACTGAATGAGCCCTGTAGCCAGAAGAAATGAAATTCTCGTTCTTGCTTGAGCTCAAGGCGGAAGCCTTTCTGCATGGCAGGGACTCTTGTTATGTTTCCATTGGATATCCCAGTTTTACATGTGCGTGACCTTGTGTGAATGGGTGTCTCTGTGAGCCCATGTCTGCATGCATACATTGCTGTTTGAATAGGCTGCTTGTGTAAATTTGCTGCCTGTAACGTTGCAGCATTAAGCTTGCACCCTGGTGGATCTGGCAACATTTGCAATTCTGTGTTTGCATGAATATCAGCGTGAAGCGGCCGACATATTTGTGGGTACATGCAGGTTTAAGAGTGCGGGTTAATTCATTGTGCGTGTGTATGTGTTTGGTTTCAGTGAGCGAGTCAGCAGGACTCTGTGCTATTTTTAAGAGATGATTGCAGTGTTGTCAGCTGAGACATTTTGCTGAAACTCTCACAGTTACAAAGCAGCGCTCAGTGCTAATAGACCTTCAGCATCATTCTGTCCGTACCTACTTAACCTGCTATCCTTTTAGATGGCAGGCTTTCTCATGACATTTTCTCAAAACCTGTATTAATCTCAAAGCTTTATCCACTCTCTGTCAGACATCTCTCCAGTGTTTGATGTTGAAATGTCATTTTCCACACGCTGCCAATTTAAGGGTAATTCCTATTTCCTACATGCAGGCACACGAGCGTAGACAGATTGTGCCTTTCATGTGTAAAATTGGTCATATGGCTCTTAAATTGACTTTACTTCAACTATGATTGACTAGGGATGTCATGATACCAGAAGTTAAGTTATTGGTACCAAAAACAGCAGAATTATGCAATTGTTGATGCGTAGTTTGATACCACCGTTTACCAAAAGAAAAGGGGGGGGGAAAGCCTGAAACTTACTGCTGTTCAGTCAACAAGAGAGGGTGAAGCTATTCTGCAGCTGCACTAGTTACCACCTTCCATCTGTAGTTTTCACTGTGCTTGTGGGGATCTTTCTTTTTCAGCATGTAAGCATAGACTAGAATAATTATAGTCAGGTCCAGAAGAATTGTAGCCTTGGCACAGACGAGGCCAAGTACTGTGGCATTTTTAGAATTTTGGTCTCGAATGGTATTGTAAGCATCAGTTCTGGTGACATGTCTGTCATAGAATGTATCTAAAAGATGGACAGAGCCATGATATGGGGTTTTAAACCCTCAAGTTTGGCATTTTGGCAGATAATGTGTTAAAGTTTTTATCAAGACCATATTTAGAAAAGGCAGAGATCAGCTAATGCTCATGCCTGCTATGTTTTTAGGTTAGCAAGGTGCTGTTGTCATTTACTGTAATGTCAGTTGTGATGCTAATTTGGGCTAGTGAGATCACCCAAAAAATGGAATATAGTTGCTTGAGAAACATATCCAAGAAGATGAAAAGTGCCATCTGTTACCCTGAATGTAGGTTATTTTAGCACCTGTGCTGTATGTGTGCTGGCTAGCATTCATTGCCGATTGAAAAGGAAGGCAAGAGCTTGGGTTAATCATGACTGTTTAGGGTTAAATAATAAGATGTAGTCGTACATTGTTCTGCCTGTTCTTACAAAGCATTTCCTTGTTAGCCGGCGCATCAAACTCGCATGGCCAATTTAAGATGACGCAGCGACCCAGAGTCTCCATTTCAACTTGGGTCGAAAGTGCGGACTTCAGGCTATATACCAGTTTTTAAATTGTGTCGATAGGCCACGTAAAACCAGAGTTATGATTAAAAAAATACACGTGACATTTTTTTTTCTGAACAAAACAGTGGTGTTTACAGCGGGAAGAAACTGTAAAAACTGCGTTTTCTACGGACAGCGCTAGCAAACATACCTGATTGTTCTGTAAATAGTTATAAATGGTTATATAAAAAATGCCTGTGGCCTTGGCTGCATTTTTAGGTAAATAGTACCATATAACTTTATTGTTTGCAAAATATGTGCATAATTTTTAGAAATGTACAATTTCTATTTGCATTTCAAGTTATGAAAATGATTCGTTAAACATGTTTGTGGGTTTTGAGTAAAAAATATAACTTTTTCTACTTAGATTTTAAGTTTTTTGTCTGAATTTAGGTCAATTGTGCTAATATAGTATGTCAAAATGAAAAAACAACTCCAATTTCAGATATTTCAGGTTGTGCTGAAAATAATGATACCAAACAAGGCAAGATAAACAGCTTTTAAAGGTGACATATAGAGGTAAAATCAAAAGTAGTCAAAAACGGCCAATTATACCCTGGACCCCAGAGGGTTAAATTAGCGTAAAATACTGGCAGCTAGATTTTGTCATAAGTAAACAGTTATTTTACAGTACAGCTACAGTATTATACAACAGCAGCTTCTTATTGAAAAATTACATTGCTTCATAGAATGCAAGCTTTACAGTATAAAGCCTGTTATGATAGTTAGTTAATGTCCAAAAACCACTTGAAAAACACCAAAACACTTTGTCTAGTTGACATTCCATTCATCTCATGAGCTACTGGCAGAAACAGAGTACGGCTTTTATACTCAAAGACGTCACCATTTAAAGCGTTAACAGTGTAAATGCACTTAGAAAGAACGGTGCATTTCTCTACAAAAGTCTTTTCTGTTTTTGCTATTGTGTGTGGAAAGTTTTTTCCTTAAAATTCGAGTCATTGAAAATAAAAATAAAAAAACCAGCCTGATGTCCTCTGTGGAACAGAATGGATTTATGTAACTCTGTTTTGAGTGTTTGTGTTATGAGTTTGTGCAGAAATGGAGAGGTATTTCATAAGCTTTGATTTTATTTCACCTACACAGATTATTGATCGTATCTTCTCTCTCTCACTGTTATTTTCATTTTGTTATTTTTTTAGTTGTCCCATTATTTTTTTTGTCTGTTTGTTTCCTACACTCTCTTTCTAACTCTACATAACCAAGTTCAAGTATTGAAAAAAAAAAAAATGTAAAAACACTAAAGTGGATGTTTGTGCCTCTTTTGCTGCAGTGCTGGCCAGTTTCCGAGGGACCGTCCAGCATGGCCTCCCGCTGGAAATTGGAGACACGGTGCAAATCCTGGAGAAATGTGAAGGTATGGTGCTCGTTTTATACACTTCCTATGTGGAGGCTACATTCAAATTAGCTGCTCGCTCTGAGAAAATTTTGAAAGGAAACGGATTTCCTTTCCTGAATTTGAAACTTGAGTAGTTAGGAACACTTCTGTTTTTTCATTCAACAGATAAATAAAAGCAGCCCTTTACCAAATCAACCATAAACAGTTAGTAGAGTCACGCACAGACTGTCATCCAAATATTTATAAATGCAACCACAAAGCTGTCCGGATACATGCATTGTTTGGCATAAAAACCAACATGCATGTGGGCGTTTCAGTATGTGCCTACACTGAAAGCTCCCATGGGGGCAACATTACACTTGTTGCATGTCCTCTTGAGGGGTGTTGTGATGTGGTATATACGCAAAATGAGCACCAAGTTGTCTGTGAAGAGGACCTGTGGAAATTCATGTTTGCTACTGTTTCCTGCACCACAAGCTGGCTGCTTCTCCTGCCTTCCTGCCCACACTGTCTGCTTTTCTCCTCTACATGATTTTTTTGCACTCTCTCTTTCTGTGGATGCTAATATGTTTTTAGTTTTTTTTTTTCTTTCAGCACTTTCCTTTCTGTCCTATCCCCGTTTCAAATCCCAGAACAATGTCGAGTCATTTCACAGCAATGCTACGCTTTCATTAACACCAATAAGCAACTGTACACAAACATGTTTCTTCCGGAGCGCGCACTTGACACAAACTGTCGCACTTCCTGTTTGGTGGACACACACGCAGACACACACACATACTGAGAGACAGCAAGTCAGTCTGTCTTGAAACTTGCCAGCCAGAGGGATGTGATATTGTGGTAAGAGACCCAAAGGAAGTAGACAATAGCACAGCCAGTGGAATGCTTGGCCCAGAAGGGAAGAACTAAATCAAAATCCAGCCAGCAGCGCAGAGGCTGAGAGGCAGACTGCTGACAGCAGAGGAGGCAGACTAATGGCCCTGCCTCATGGTGATACTGTTGACACTTCAAAACACAGGAGCTTACACGCTGGACGTGTCTGTACTGAAATGTGGCTCCTGTCTGAAAATTCTCCGCCTCAGTAATTGATTTTTGACTTTGCCCTTCGATGGCTCTTTATTTTGTAAGGTACTGACAGCAGCGAGCGCACACTATATAAACTATGATTTTAAATGATGGTTTTCCACACTGCTCTTTCAGACGTTCCCCCGCAACCTTGTCAGATAAGCTCAAGTGCACCTTCCTAGACTTTGCCACTTAGCATGTCCCTAGCTTTTCATTTCAGCTCAATTTGAAAGTTTTTTGTTACCCTGTTCAAATAAAAGTGAATGTTGATGTGAAATATCGTTAATTTCTATTTAAAGCGTTAACCTTTATGTTAAGCTATTATTTTAATCACCTCTGCTTGAATCTCTGCTGTTTTTATCTTTTTACTCTTTCAGCTTTTTGCTAACTTAGCAAAATAGGTGACTGGAACACTGATGTTAACAATACATGGTTTTTGTGGTTTTAACACTGCTACAGAGTTAGCATTGTACAGTATGCTTATAGTATTAATTGTTGTGATACAAACAATTACTAAAATTACTAAGTGACAGCTTTTGTCATTTAAAAAAAAAAATGCTAGCTTGGTTAATTCCTTGTCTTTATGTGCCCACCCTGAAATAATGCTATGTTGTATGTTGGTATTACAGATTAAAAACATTAACCACTTAATACATACTAATCTGTTGCAGATGTATTTCCTGATTTGTTGATATTAAGCCTTGCAAAGAGCACAGCCTAACCTTTGCTAATAAAAAAAAAGATAAAAATTACAACTCTGTGAATTCCTGTAATAAATTAGGTAGAAAATACTGCCTAGGTTACAGGTGCTTTGGCAAAACCAAATAATATAATATGATTATAATAATCTAATACATTTACATTTGAGCTATTTAGTTAATGCTCTTATCTGGCAGGACTTACAATGGCTGGAATGAGCTTAAATTGTCAGTCTGGAAAAGATCATCAGCTCAAATCCTCTGCAAATTTGAATGTATTAGATTGTTTCTATCAGTGTTGGGATTTGCAAAAGCATCAAGTATGTACTAATTTGGCTTGAGCTGAGAGTAGAGTGTGAGTAAATGCTAAACCACAGGTTTTTTTTCCTGTCTTTGCTTTGTATTTTTTTTCTTCAACCTTTGTTATGACAAGGCAAACTGATATTTATAGTGCTTTTCAGCGGCTTTGTGTGTTGCATGTTTCCTCCTGTATTCGGCTGTGCATTAACCTGTGGTCACTGCAAACACGGGTTGCTAAGAAATACATTCCTCTGTACCTCATTGCTTTTGAGTGGTGTGCCTTAACACATAAAATCTCAAAATCTATACCTGCAAAGTAACAAGAAACCCGAGCAGTGTGTCAGATCATAGTCAGAAACGTCAAAACCACGAGCGTAAGCGCTGATAGCAAAAACATGTTTTTGCTGTTTGTGTGGCGAAGTACAGGTGAAATTTCATAAGAATGTGGTCACTCTCAATTTTGACTGGCAGTGATGGTGACTGGCCTTTAAAGGGCTTATTTGGCATTTATGAGACATGAATATCATGCATGCCAGTTTTGGTAAAGATTAGAAAAGAGGGCGTCTGTGATAAATATTGAAAAAACGGTGTTGCAGGGCGCTTTGAGCCCAGCTAGAACCAAAGAATCCAGTGCCTAACAAAGTATATGGAAAATGCTAATTCACCTTCAGCCCATTATTTGTACTAGAGTGATATAGAAAAATGGTGAAAATATTCAGGGTTCTGTCCCCAGTCGCTGTGTGAGAATTCAAAACATTTTACCAAATGGTGCTCTGGTTGCCTTAGATTCCAGTCACAGAATAGGAAGAAGAGAAGTTTTGTTGCTTTGCCTAAAATAACAAGTTTATGAGGAAGTCGTTCCATTGACAATAATGTTGTCATAACTATACTGATAACCCAAGTATGCATTTTCACATGAAACTTAGTAAACCACAGGCTTAATGGCTTTGTTGTGAAGTATTGTAAAAGGGAAGGGGACTATACAACTTCCTTTTTGCACATACATCTCTTTGCTCTGCTCTTAATAGATATACAGTAATTCATTTTCTTTTCCACTTTCCCTCTGCACTCCAGGAAAGACATAAAAATATAAATGTGTAATATTCACAGGAACAGGCTGTAAAATTAAAGTAGTGTTTTCTCTTTCTCTCTCTGCAGGATGGTACAGAGGATTCATCCTGAAGAACCCAAATGTGAAGGTGAGCAAACCTTTCCATGATATTTCTTTTTTCTCGTCCTGTCTACTTATGCTCTCAGTAAACCTGATTCCTTCTCTGTGTATTAGCTGGTGTCATGCATTTGAATTGAAAGACTCTCTTGGAACTGTCGTTGTTAGCAAAAACTAGCACTTTCACTAGCTGAGATGACAGATGTTAGCAGGAACACCTGTCTTTTCGTGGTATGACTTGTCAGGTTCCCTACTTTGAAAATTGCTCTTAGCAGCCCTGCATATAGTTTGGTGACACTATGTGATTTTCTCTAGTGCTCCACCCAACGTCAGAGTTATAATCAGCCAGATCTACTCAGACAAGTGGAAACACCTGTTTGTGTGCACACTTAAACACCAGCGGAGGAGAGGTTTCTCTTTCATTACGAACAGACATGCTGCTGATACACAAGTACACTGATGTTAGCTAGGAAATTACTAGAAGTGTGCAAAAGTCTTGAGCTATAAAAATGATTTTAAAGGAGGACTTAAGCAATAGTTCTCCAGGATTTCTGAAGGTGCTGCTTTTTCACTGATTTTCATCTTCCAGTCCTTGTACCTAACCATTTTCAGAGGAATAATTTTTTTGTTGAGCCACTCGACACTAATCTATGAATCACTGAAACATAAAAAAGGCACCTAACCCAAGGGATGAATCACTGTTGAGTCTGCAAATAACAGACAACTTAGCAACAAAACTGTATCTTTAGTCACTTGGTTGCTAACAGGCTGTAGTAAAAACACAGCCTGTTCAAGTTGTTGCTGTTTCTTTAGTTAAAGAAAAAGCCCATGTGATTACTATAGAACTATTAGCTGCATACTTGGCATTTCTTGACATGGTCAGGTGTTCTTAAAGAATTTGAGGAAACTGGAAAAAAGAAGAAGTGACAGGCCTAAAAAAAAGCCTACAGCAGATGAACAGAACTGAAAGTCACGTCTCTAAGAACGAGGAAGAATTCCAGCAAAGACCTGACACAGGAGCTGAGAGATGCGTCTGACCTTTCAGGTGATCCAGCTACTCTTTGCTGAAGCCTCATCAGAAACAATCTCAGTGGAATGCAATATACAGTAAATGCATGTAGTAATGCAGTAAAAATACACAATGGAACATCATTAGTCATGGATTGGACTCCTCAGAGATCCCAGAGTGTGGGATCATGTTGACAGAAAATTAAACAAAATGAAGCCAAAATCCAACAACATCCTTTCAGTGGCCATCAGGAAGCTTGGAGAACTATTCCTGAAGACTACTTAAAGAAATTAAAAGAAAGCTTGACTAAGAGAGTTTAGGCCATGTTGAAGACTAACAGTGGTCATACCAAATTTTGATTTTAAATATTTTGAAACAAAAAGTTTTTTGGTTTTTGCGTATATACTGTATTTCATATATATTTGGACATTTTACAATAAATCGCTGTACCTGTTACCCATTTTCCTAGCAAAATATACAAAAATCAGGGGTGGCTCAAGACTTTTGCACAGTAATGTATGAGAGAGAAACTCTATTACAAATCACAACAAAGATCGTGGTCATAGGATAAATGTCCCAACTCTCCCCCCAAAATTTTCTTTGTGTAAACCTAGCCGTTGCACTGATTAGATACAATGTAAGAGACAAATGTAACAGTCAAATAATCCTGAAATGAGCAAAGTCAGCAAACTTTGTAAGCATTTAAAAAAAAAAAAGGTGGGGGGTTGATTTTATACATCATGTTTTACTGCCCTGCTAACTGTTAAATTAAGTTAATTTAGGTAATACTCAAAAATAACTGCCCGGTTAAGTACCTGGAGGTGTTTTAGGATGAGTGCTGAATGGTAAGACTTTTTTTCAAGAACTGGGCTGAAGCAAACCTAGAGAAAGAGGAATATATAGTTGTTTTTAATACATGCCAAGAGATGATATCAAGATAACCCAGAACTTTGTTTCTCTATTTTAATTTACTATAATTTAATCTACTTTTTTAAAATTATTAAGTGCAACGGAATATAAATGAATCCAAATCTGACAAGATGTTAAATAACCTTCAGCCACCACCAATCGCATGAATGATCTACCATAAAACCACCTGTGCGCAGATTGTGGAAATTAGATTCATAAGTCATAATGATTCATCTTTTTATTACCACCACTTCCCAAAAAGTCAAAACCTGACTCGAGATATACTCAAACTATATCACTGGGGGCGATGACATCCCAACTTCCCAACAAAAGAAGAGTGGTGCGTGCAGTCAGTCTGATATTTTTACCACTTTTAAAAGCTCATGTGCAGAATAATATATCATAATAAGAGCCAATTGAGGAGTCAAGTGTGTGTTTGTGTTTTGCATTTACTGCAATACTACTTTGATCTTCCCCAAGTCAGTGGGGACATCTTGCAGTTTATTAGCGTCAAACAGCATGTGCGCACACACAAACAGCTTTTTAAAACCTTTGCTTGTCTACTAAATGTCATTGCTGCTTGCTTTTATCCCTCTGTTCCCTCCATTTTCCTCATTTTTTTTTTCCAAGTCCACAAACACTCTTAGCCCTGTATCGATTGTGTGCGTCATTTTCACATCCACCGCTGTTAAATGCTAATTACAACGGGAAGCAAATGACTCTCGGAGCATTCTCATTAACCTGTTTATCTTCTTGCCTAAAGGGGATTTTTCCATCCAGCTACATCCACTTAAAGAATGCCCACGTCAAGAACAAAGGGTAACGTTACATGTCTTTCCTTTGGTTTTCTTTCCATGTTCATATTGTGGTTTTATATTTAAGGTTACGTTATTTAATTCTCGTTCATGTGCTGATGTTTGTTTGTAGGCAATTCGAGACAGTCATCCCTGATGAAGACTCTGTCATCACAGAGATGACATCAACTCTGCGAGACTGGGGTGCCATGTGGAAGCAGCTCTATGTGGTAAGAACTCTTACACATAACCACACGTGCACACTTTGCATCGATTTGTCGTCACTGCTGCTTAACTGAAACTGCAATTTTGGAGTTCATTTGGCCCTGGGTAATTCAGAAAGCCACAAACAGTCAAAGCTTTTTTTTCTTTTTTTTATATGCATTCATTAGTCGGATTGATTTTGTTTGTGGCCTATTAAACTATCTGGGGTGCTGATTAAATTGAGCTGATGAATACGTCTAGATCAAAGTGCATGCATTTGCAGCAAAAAGCAGCAGGACACTGAAGCTAATTTGCACAAATCCATTTTAAGCTCTTCTTGTCTTCTCTCTCTGGGTCGCTGTCTTCTTCTCAGTGTCGATTTGGTTCTCTAATGTGCGTTCCGTCACTTTTCATGTTTTCACTTATGTTTTTGGGTGGCAGCGTTGGCACAACTGTATATTTTGATCTCCTTATCTGTGCCTTTCCTTCTGTCATCCTCATTCTGTCTTCAGCTGATTATGAATTTTCCTTTCATTCGTTGCCTTTGACTGCTATTCTTCTCATTTCTTTTTCCCCCCCCTCTTCTTTTCTCCCCTTTTCCAAACCTCCAGAAAAATGAGGGGGATTTGTTCCACCGGCTTTGGCACGTGATGAATGAAATCTTGGACCTGAGGAGGCAGGTGCTGGTTGGCCACCTCACTCATGACCGTTTGAGGGACGTCAAGCAGCACATCACAGCAAGATTGGATTGGGGCAACGAGTGAGTAGAATAAGGGCAGTGAGGGTTTACAATGTCCACATGTGGCTTTTAGACATGTTTGCATTGTTCCATTTCAAGAACCAATAATTCATTATTTAAACTGCTCCTACCACTGAGGATTTTGATTTTAGGTGATTTAAAGGGGCTTGCTATGCTCATTTCCAACTTAGCTTATTGTATCCTTATTCATCTTATAGTGGGCTTTTGTGAAGCTCCCTGGGTCACTCTGTGTCTGAAACAATCCAGTTTAGCTCCTTTAGCCCTTCCTGAAAGCCAGCTTTCTCCTGATTGGCTGCCTCTCACAAACAGGGAGAGCAAATGGATGGGGCTTCTGACATTTAAGAGTGAATTTTTTTTGGTTTATGGGGTTACTTATACATACGATGACCTGATTATTTATAGCATAGGTCACATTTAATAGAAGCATCAACAGAATTAAAAGAAAAAACCTCCTCTCTAATAGTTCAAAGTACAGATTTCCACAGAGGGAACAGGGAGCTTATTTTATTAACTCAGCAGCCTTATATGTGTTAAGGATGTGAAGCAAAAAAAAATGGCAAGGGGGGGTTTTTGGCCTAAATGAGGTTGTTGGGCATAGTTGCTGGTAAGGATGCCCTAATCCAATACAGATATGAGTAACTCACTGGATATATTTCAATACTGATATAAATCGAGCATCAGTGGGCATTCTTTTTCTCATTTGTAAAATGACTAGATCCACAATAGAAAATAATTAAGTTAAGTTTAAGCCTTAAGTTTGACATTTTGGCCGTTATCTTATTTTGATGTGTCGACCTTGTGTGTAGATATATTTCACTGGAGGTGCACGTCAGGTTATGTGCAAGGTTACAGCGTAGGGTTAAAAGGAGTTTCTGGTTAAGTTATGACATTGATTTCCAGCTGCATAATTAGCATAATTGATGCATTAATTACCATTTGGTCATGTCCTGATGTTTCATATGCAATGCCATTTGATAATAAAAAGAAAAAAAAGACTGCAACTGTTGTCACTGGCCAGTTCAGTACTGCTACTTCTGTATATTTCCGGCAACTTTTTTTGCCAGTTTCTAAATAATCAATAATCATTGTCTCAATATGATAGATATAAGGATTCACAAATGTCAGTGATTCCTGAAGGGAGATGGCTGAAACTACCGAAATGGGCTGAGGGAATGTACGAAGAAGCTGAAAAGCCTGAGTGACATATAATTGAATATTTAAATGGAAATAAATAGAAATGAAAATAGATCCAAAACTGATGACAACAAAGAGTGGGGACCCAGGAAAGCAAAAGGAAGAAAGGGTAAATGAGAGGTTACGGCGTAGATTTCCTGCAAATCACCTATCAAGAGTGCCTTTAGTATAGCACACAGTCAACACAAAACAAGTGAAGATGATTTTCTTTTTCTCTCCCTTTTTGAGCTTTCCACTGATTCTTGTGATGCTGAAAACTGTTAGTTTTCAGACTGATAGAAAAAACACTGAATTCTAACTAACTTTAACGAGGATCACTCTTACATTGGCCAATATTCGAGCACTTAATATTGTAATGAGACAGATCTGGCAAATCCAATCAGTGCGTTCGTAGTTCACTTTGCTTGATGTTCCATCAGCACAGAAATCCTTTTCAGCAGCTGACTTGAAAAGCTTGGCGCTTCTTTGAATATAATTCTTTCCAACCTCTCAGTTGCATAACGGCATTGCAGTATGACAGTCTTCCACAAAATAAATGAATGAGATAAATCAAACTTTATGTGGACTGTGAGGGAGAACCTGCAGAGTTTAAAGTTTAAAGAAAGTTTTTTTGTTGTTTTGTTTTTTTACTGCAGGGAAGGTTGTGTAATCAGTCTAAAAAAAACTCACTATACTTTGAGAATTACCAAAAATATGAGGAGTATTTTTAGTTACTGACACACAGTAAAATCTGTAAAGCCACCATGACAAGCTGGCTCTTCCATTAGAAGTGGTGCTACTCATCTAAAACTTGAAGGAAACTGCATTTGAGAATAAGAGTTTCATCTCTCATTTCTTTCTCTGCTTCTTTCCTGGAGTTTCTTGCAGCTTTCTAACTTCCCTCCTTCTTCCTCAGCCTCTCACTTTTCTCTTCATCTCTCCTTTCTCTTCTGCCTTTTGTTGTCACCTACCCTCCCTGTAGGCATACTCTTCACTCAGTACAATCTCTTTCCCGCACACAGACAGCACTCTCTCCATCCTTCCTCTCACTTTGCTTTCTTCTTTCTATCCTCTCTGTGCCGTGGGGGTGCGAGAGAGAGAGAGGGAGAGAGAGAGGGACAAAAAAAGAAATCCTCACAACTCCTGTCCCTCTCTCTTTCTGTCTGTCCTTTACCCTTTGCTCCCCTTCATTTCCCTGCTGTGGGCCTTCTTCAAACACACACACATGGTTCACATCCCTCCCCGGTGATGAGCATCCCTCGCTGCTGTATGGTCGACCTGGCCTGTCTCTGTTATTGGCGAAAAGGAGACACACTCAAGTGTGCTGTTTTGGTCCACTAATACCACCGACCAGGAGGATGTGAGCATGTAAGAGTTAGTGTTTATGGAACAACAAGAATGTAGAGGAAGGCAAGGTTAAAGGATGGAGGAGAGGAAGGAGGATAAAGAGGACAGTAGGCATAGCAGGGGGCTAAAGGGAGAGGATTTTTTCTTTCATCTGCTCCACAGAGGAGCTGTCAAATGTATTTAGGCGACTGACGGGTGATGTGACAGCTGTGCTTTGAGTGTTTGTGGGTCTGTTCGCTTTGTTGTTGATGCTCAGTGCAGCTATGAAGTAGCATCTTAATTAACACTCATTGTAATCCATGTACTGTGTTATCTGTTTGTATTTTGCAGCTTCAGTGTATTAATACTCTCTGTGACTTTGTGTTTCAGACAGCTTGGCTTGGACCTGGTCCCGAGGCGAGAGTTTAGTATGGTGGACCCCGATGAAATCAGTGTCACAGAGCTTTACAGACTGGTAAGTGTCCTCACAGTTCTTCTCTGTTCTCAGATTAAGATCCCATCCAGAGTGCAGATGCCTAAAGGAGCTGTTCTCTTCTAGATTCATCTTGGAAAGAGTATTATAAAAACTCTATTTTCACCACAGCTCACAAGACACTCACAAAGTAAAGAAAGCAATGCTCTGCTGGGAGGTTGTTGCCCTGCAGAGTGGACAGTGACACTGAATGACAGTGACATCGATGGCAGGAGTTTGGATTGGTGGCTTTAGAGTTCCTGTGTTATTTGTCTTTTTAATGTCCAGTGTATTTACAATTTAGAGCCAGTGGCTTAGGCTGGATACAGGATGTAGACAATGATACAGATCTATTTAGGGCTACTGTTGTATTGTACACAATCTATCCACTTTCTAATAGGAACTGTCATTTGCTGCCAAGGGTAGCTTTATACAACAGATGGCAAACAACCAAAACATGTCTGACCTCTGAGTATATTGTACTTGGTTTGATCTTGCCAACCTCTAAGTGGATTTAAGGAACTGTCTATCACTGACAACATCTGTCAGCTTCTTTCTCGAAGCTGACAGATGTTGTCAGATAGATAGCAGAGGTCGTGTATGAACTAGCTGCCCACATAATACCTTGCTACCTTGGCACAGCAGACATTATGGACCTGCTATACTCACTTCCAGTTTCATATTTTTTACTCTTTGACTTTACAGAATTGACACTTCAATTTTCTGTGGAACTTTTCAGTTCATTGTGTAAAAGTAGCTGCTTTCGCACCCGTCTCTTTAAGTCCCCGCTTCAAAAAAAGGATGATGGGGTTCTGATTGGCTCACCTAGCTTCCTCAAACAGAAATTGGTGCTCGTGGGTACCGCTTCTCACTTCACTTATGTGAAGTTTCTGAAAACACCATGCTGAGAAGCATAATCTAGCACTCATTATCATACATGCCAGTTTCTTAGATCCATTTCTACATGTAGATGCCAGAATCTGAGTTTTTGGGATAAAAATTGTCAGAAAATGATGAAGATGCAGGATGATCTGTTAAAAGTACCATCTCACTGTGGAACCTAACAATGGACTAGTGTTTCAGTCTGTGTGAACCAGTGCCCGTATTTGTACCTGTACAAAATACATGATGGAAATGAGCTAGAAATTGATAGAAGTGGAAAACTCTTGCTGCTATGAAATACCAAAGGTAGCACAGGGAGAGTCTCATCAGGGTTTGGCTGCATTACCATCCGGCTGTGATGCAACTGCTGGAGCTGATTATGGAGTCTCAAGTTGGTACTAAGTGGCAACATCCGGAGCTGAAGAATTAAGTAAACGCTTAAGTGACAAAACTGCAATTCCCCCAGTGGCCACTCAAGGTTTGCACCATAAGCGAGTCAGTCAGCATCGAGTAGAGAGTTAAAATGGGTGATGTTACAACACTGAAAAACATGTTTTTAGTCTGGTACAGAAAATAGTAATTATCTCCCTGGGTAAGTTCTTCCTTTGTAACAGCTCTACTGAAGTTTTTTTTTTTTAAACACTTATTATTAATATTATTCTCTTAATAACTCCATCTGAGTACTGGAGTTAGGTTCATGGCTGCTTTGATTGAGCGGTGTCCCAACAAAGGCAGATTGATGTTAATTGGAGTCACAGAGCTGGAGGTCTCCACCATGTCTATGCTGCAGGTTATAAATGGTTGGAAGTAGAGCATTTACAGGAGTTTAAAGCCTGAGATTTTACTTGTGTGCACAGTGACAACATTTCTGTGACTTTAGCACAGTTAATATGAGCATACACCGCTGGGAAAGTGTAAGTATGTGAGAGAGAAGAAGGAAAGGCACAACAGGGCCATGTTCCAGTTTGAAATTGAAGAGCAGCTTATATAAAAATCTATGGCACTGATCTCTGACGGTTATAGGACTGCTGTAAAGGAAGCTGAAGGATTTCGCTCATAGTATTTAATAACCTTTTTTGAGCTTTTTCTGGTACACCACATGTTTCTCTGCATTTTACTGAGCTGTTAACATATCAGCTTTCTCCGAGAACCTTGAACACGTCTCCGTGTGGGCTAAAGCTTTAGGATCGGAAGTCCATGCTTGACCCTTAGAACCAGCATTTGGCAAAACAAATTTAGAGTAAGCTCAGCGAGTTACTGATACCACTCTCATCCTCGCATGAGGTACACTTGATGGACTGATTTTTTTTCTTTTTTCCCCCTCATCCATCTGCTTCTGTATTTCTCTCCTTCCTTTCCCTACTGTTTGCTCCCTGCCTCTCCTTCCCACTTTCTCCAAGCCCCAATCGCTGCTACCATGGCAACCACTTCTCTGCCCTCATATGGTGTGGGGGGAATTGTATCACACACACACACGCACACACACTCTGTGTCGGCTCTTCCTTCGCAAGGGTAATTGAAGCTCTTAATCCATCTGTTATTTTTTTGTTGTTGTTGTCAAAACAAAAGCAGGAAAAGCACAAAGAAAGCTTTCTCCACCTCTATTAAACGGTGTATAAAATGAACAAGTGACTGCCATTTCTCTATACTGGGTCGAGATAAAGGGGCAGGCATTCACCGCCGCCATCCACTTACGAAAATACGCAAGGAAACCTCACACCAAGATGCAATATCTCAATGAGTCCAAATTACATCAATATTTCCCTGTGAGATCTTTGTTTGTGAGAACCGTGTCTTTGTTTCTGTCGGTGCTTCTGCGGCGTGGCTTAATTAAATTGACATGGGGATTATGCGGTGTCTCTGTGTGTACTTGTGTGCGTGTTTGCCTGTGTGCACGTGCTGAAGTGCCAGTGCGGTATTACTGTAGGAAAATGTGGCTTAACTGCTGCATTGTTTCAAGGAATTGTATGATATCTGCCGAGTGAGAATGAAAACAAGCAAAGACTGTGGATTAAAAAGAGATTTTATGTACGCCTGTAAATACCTAATGCTATCTCATCAACCCTTCTCATTCTATATTATGAGAAACAACGCTGTAAATGTAAACATGGTATATGCATGCCAATTAAAGTCTATTTAAAAAAACAAAGGAAAATTAATTACAGGGTCATAGAAGGTGGTGGTATTCCTAGCAAAAATTCCAAGCTTGTGGATTTAGGAGAAATAAACCTAGCTCTGAATTTTCTGATAATAAAATAATACATCTACAAGGAAAAAAACCCCAAATGAATTTTTTTTTCTTTTCATTTTTCCCTTGAACAAAGGTACAACATCTACATATGGTAATAGTGATTATTCACAGGCAGCAGTACTGAGTTTTCCTGGCTCAGAATGGGCCTTTGGGGTTGGGTAGCTGTGCCTATAAGTATTATTTGATACTTCAGTCTGTGTTACCGCACATAACAGAAATACATACATTTTCTTCTTATTGCTGGCCATTTGAAAAAGTATTCAAAAGCGTTATATCCTTGACTAAATCATTTCCTGATGATTTTCCTCTGGGGTACATTCACAGCTACTTTAGTGTGTGCCAGGAGAAACCCTGTATTAGTGACTGTCTGGAAAAGTGTATGTAGCAGCCTGAAAACATATGCTTCCCTGAAGAATTAGTGAAGAACAGCATAGTAAATCAACAATTTTCTCTTTTTGTCAGATTAGGGGGAAAAAAAAACCCTACTTTGTAATACCATATGACAAAAATGCATCAAAACTAAATATTTGTGGAGATGGAGGACCAGATTTTTATTGGACTTAAATCCTTTAAACAGATGCTTGTTGAAGCATTATGTTTGGTCGTAGCTTAAAGTGAGAAAAAAAACCCCTTTATGTCTAATTAGCTCATGGGAGTCATGTGTAGAGCAAAGACTAATCAGCTTTAGGCTTTCCATTGTTTTCCTCGGGGACTGAGTTCAGAGCGTGAGCAGAGAAAACTTGAGTTTAGATCCCCCAGTGATGACTTCATTAACAGTGGAAGCTCACTCTGTAGTAATAGATCATAGCTCAGCTCTTTGCCCTGGACATGTGGTTGTAATATTTCTTCTATTGCTCTTATGGTTCAGCTTATCACTAAAGAGAGACAAGCCTTCATACAGCTCTTTAACTTCCTGCACGACTTTCATCCTCAAGTTTAAAAAAGGGATGAAAAGAGGCTTAAACATTGATGTAGAAAAGGACAGAAGGAACAGCTACAAGTTTGTGGCCTCAGTTTGACCTGTCTTCCCTAGAATTTCCTTGTCGTTTGACAGTCTGTAGGACAGTTTGGCTGGCACACACACGGTCATGTTCTCGTTCTCAGTTCAGCTACCTCTCAGCCTCTCCTTGTTGACCACACCATTGTGTGTTGCAAGTCAAGCTGCCAGCCTGTCATGTCTATGCTTTGTGTCTAGTCATGCTGAAGCTGTCACATAACCACACACTGTTCCCGCTGGGCTGCTGGCTGAAATGACACACTGAAAATAACCTCGTAATAAAATCCCACAGTATAAATTAGGCCTTTCTCAGACCTAGTAATTTTACGTCAGAACCAGGAGTTCAGCCCTCCTGGGAGTAGTTTGTCTTTCTGTTAGATAATTCTGTTTCTCTGTTTCTTTTCAGGGATCTCTCACAAAAACAAAATGTTTTTATAGTTTTGACAGAAACTGCAAAGGTAAAATGATTTGTAGCATGGTTTTTGAGCACATTTAGAGAACTTGTTTCTTAATCTCACAATTTTTCACTTTAGTATGCAAATCATCATCTCCGCAGGCAGGTTTTTGTAAAGTTGAGCTAATCTGTCTGGCTGCACGGAAAAACATTACACGTCTTGTGACCTGTAATGCGAAGTGGTAGTGAAACTTGAGTGAATCTTGACATGTGGTGGCTGAAGTGACACGTTCTCTTTTTAACTTTGGTTTGTTAGCTTTTGAACTTTTTCAGTTTCATAGCCGCTTTGCTAATAGCTGAGGAGGGTGTTCTGATGGGTCAGTGTCTCCCATGCAAACTAAAGGCTACTGTAGCAATCTGCTAGCAACCTAATCAATCATGAGGAGGTTTTTGGTACAGCATCCTCTTTGTGACCAATCTCATCCACTATAGCAACTGCGAGCAACACGCGTTTTACCCTAGCAACCAGAGTTGCCAGGAGGTCACTGACATGTCTTTCGACCAGAGAGAACATGATTACTCGTGTGTGTGTGTGTGTGTGGGTGGGTGACTGAAGCCTAAAATGGAACTTCTGACTACATTTGCACATAGGGTAACTAACTGTGTATGCGACAGTATCCAATAATACCTTGAATTAAGACATGACAAATGTGTTTTAGTTCGTTTTAGTAAGATTATTTGTAGCCTGGTACGCAGCTTCATAATTCCTTGAGCTTGAAATGTTGCACCGACAAGTGCATTTCAACAAAGTCACCTATGCTGTACGATGCAACACTATTTAAATTTGACAACTAAACCATCATTATAATCCTGTAAAACATATTATATCCACTATCAATATACTGTGTGTGTGTTGTTTTGTGGTGGAGCTTTACTACACTCAGTTCTTGCATTGTCTTTATCCGTTTCCCTTTCTTCTGTCCTGATCCCCGTCTCTTGCTCCCCTCCTTCCGATTTTCTTATGTTTTACAGCAGAAGTGGATGTGAGGCCAAATTTGGCAGTGGCTCTAGTGGCCATCTGGTGCTTTGTGTATATTTGTGTGTATGTGTGTGTTGTGCGCGTGTGTATTTTTGGCTGTTGACAGCAGATTATGATGAACCTTTTATAAACAGAGCTCTAATGTGTGTACACACACCACACCATCCTGTATGAGGCCTTATTGATCTTTTTGGTATAGCTTGATGTAATATGGCAAGTAATATCAACCACCACTAAAGCATTGAGATCTGAAATTGTGCTGAACTATTTGACTTTTTATTTTTTTTTAACATTTGTGTGAATCCCAATGTTTCAGATGTTGCTTTCTGCTTCTTTCTGTCAAAAAACCCCGATTCGGCCTCCTTAAAGATAAAGTGCTGTGCGGAGGTATTGCCCATGTTGTTGCAATTTATTGAAATAGGCAGACATGCATAGAAACACAACATATAAGGGAAAATCCAAATTTATAGACTTTAACAAGCTTGAAAGTCAATATTTTGACACGCGCACGCAGACTGAATTCTCAGTCTGCTTTTGTAATTAAAGTAGTCTTCAGGTATAGTTCTCGAGTTGTCTTACCTGGAGAGGACATTACAAAGTTCAAACGCCTTTCAGATGGTACAGCATGGCTTCCACCGTGTTTTACAGATACCTGTAGAGGCTCCCTCCTGACCTTTTCCATACATATTGCCTTCTTTAAGAATGGCTTCTTGACAGCCAGCCTTCCACTGCGAAGCCAAGAGGTCATTCCTGATGAAGCTTCAGTGAACAGTAGATGAATCAACTTAAGTACCAGATACATCACAAGAAATGAGTGTGGTTCTTTAAAAGGAAAATGTAACATAATGAGGGGTGGCTCAAGAGTTTTGCACAGCACTCTAAATGCTTGGCAAGTGTGCTGCTTAAACACCAGTCTGAGTTGATGTATTGGCAGAAAGGCTGCAAGAAAGAAAGAGCCAGACAGTGTAGCTTCAACTCCCACATTTTAGCCTCTGAGCTGCCAGCCTGCAGTATTACATCCCATATTAGCCTGATGTATATCAACATCTATATCTTTCTGCTCTTCAAATATATGCAAATTGAGTCCTTCTGCCTACAGTGAGAAGCCTCAGGGGGATATTACCTGTTATTGAATTCATCACTAATACAGCAGCTTTGATTTGAGAGGTTATGAGTTTTTAACCTTCTTTGAATCCACCTCTATAACTCTGTATTTCAATTGCGGCTCTTCGTGTTTCAAGTTGTTTTCTTGTTTATTTGAATTTTTCCCAGTTTGCATAATTACAGCTAAAGTGTAATATATAACGGTTTCCTTTATATAGAGAAATCCGCTTGTGCTGATTTTCTTCTCTCGCCTGCAGATGGAACACCGACATCGTAAGAAGGAGACCTCCACTCCTGCTAGCACCCATCACCTGTTTGTCCACGTGAAGAGTCTAATGAGCGCTAATCTGGGGGAGGAGCTGGAAGTCTTCTTTCACATTTATGATGGACGGGAGAACCGGCCACTCAGGTAGAGACTTTACAGGCAGTACGCCTTTATGATTCTAATTGGGCCATTTCAAAAATCAAATATTTTTCCATCTAGCCTGTAGTGCTGTTTGTGTAGCTAGATTGTTTTGGTACAAGTTGCCCAGTTTTGGAAAAATAAAGTTCAGAGATGGTTGCATTCTCTTTAATATAGTGGAGCTGAATGGCACTTGTTTAGTGGTTGAACTAAGTGTAAAGGGAAAAGTGTCATTCTTACCATGACGAGAGGCCCATACTTGCGTCAGCATGACAGGATGCACATCTCGCCATTAGCCAAACTGTTAGCTACATTAGCTAAATTTAGGTTGTTGCGTGCTTATGTTTGGTGAATATAGACAGTGTCATTTTTACCAGGTCGCCTAACCACAAGTCTACAAAGAGACATTATTTAATTTTTATTTATTTATTTAACATTTTTTCTTTCTCTTTTTTGTTTTTTAGCATGTTGAGAACTAGAATGCCAGTGTCATTTAACGCCATTGTATTGGTGGAAATTGGATATTTGTAAAATTGAACTCAAACCAAAACTTTCTGAGTGATGTGATGAAGTGATGGTTTCCATCACTGTGATGTGTTGTGATTTATTTATTTATTTTTGGTCTTTACAGTGTGTTTTTATACCAGGCAGCTTGATTTATCAGCTTGTATGTTGTTTGCTTGGATTGTAGGCCGCTGAAAACCAGTTCCTTGCTTGTTCATAAGGTTGTATGGTTTATGGCATTAAATCCTGTGGGAGAGCGAAATGCAAATGAGCTGCTCTGTTGATTGTGAACGCCCTGTGCCAAATGGCTCCCCTTAGACTGCTCTTAATTATATTCATGAAGATTTATTAAATGAAGCAGTTTATTAAAGTGCACTTGAATACACAAAATTGGACAAGGCCATGTTATTTTATTTCTTTATTTTTAGGAAAAAAAATGTCCATGTGAAAGCTGGTCCTGGTGCCCTGGGAGGTTGCATGTGTTACTTGCATACATGCTCACACACCAGCAGATACCACACTGTACTCCTGACGGGGTGTTGCCCAAATAGAAGACTGTGTTGAAACTCCCTGGTTTCAAAGTTCAAAGTGAAGAAATTTTGTTTCATGTCACAAACGAGCGAATTTGTCAGGCAAAAGAAAAGCGAGTGGGTTGAAAAATGAGCACAGCAGCACTGAAACTTCTTTTGATAAGTCGTGCTTGTGTGAGAATACTCTCCGCCCCGCAGGGTCACATCAGAGGAATTAGAATGGTGTTGATGGGACTCTTTTTAAAAAAAATTTTTTTAATTTTTTTTTTTATTATTACTCTCTATTATTATCCATTAGCCCTACTTCAGTTTCTATTGTAATCCAATTTATGATTCATCCACATTGCTGGCAAATTTCTTTAAACTTTACATGAAAATAACTGCGGTTTCCACCGTTCCTGAAGAATTATAGCACAAAAGAAGGAAGGCGCTATCTTTTCTTTTTTACAAGTTTGCCATTTTGTTTGGTTGCAATGATGTTATTCATCTGAGAGAACAATGGGGCTATAACTGTCATAAAGTTAGAGCGTGTGGTACACCCTGGACAGGTATTCAGTCTGTCACAGGCTGGGATGCTGTGTAAACCTTTGAAATTTTGAACTGAAAGATGTTATTGTGTTTGTATAGAAAATGCACATTTTCAACTAGTTTCTAAGTTGTGGACAGGAGCAACAAAAGGATGGACAAAGTTATTAAATTCTTAAAAAAAATACTGGCTGAAACTTTGATTCATAATAACTGGGGAAGGGCATACCAAGCTTGCATCAGTTCAGTATCCAGAGAAATCTGTGTGCAAGGGACAAGGCCAAAATCCAATATCAGACAGGAGTTTGTAGTGGAATGGGCTCGGGAAGAGCCATTGTCTGAAAGCCACTGTCAGTGAACACAGTTTGTCACTGCGTCCACAAAAGCAAGTCAAAAAAAAAAAAAAAAAAACAAGACCCATGAAACTGACCACCTTCTCTTGTCTGGGAGGAAAAGTGAAAACCTGTGCTGTGGTCTGACCAGTGAGCTAAACAGCTGTAATGTCATGTGGTTTGTTATCTTTTAAAGCCAACAACTTTAGCGAGATGAGGGGGGATTTAACAAAGTAACGTGTGCATCAGTGAAGGCAACATTAATGCTGAAAAACACGTACATGTTTTGGAGCAGTGTATATGCTCCAGTTGGCATGTTTTTCAGGGTAAACCCTTGCTTATTTCAGCAAGATAATGTTAAGACACGTTCTGCACTTGTGTATTACAACAGGAGGTAAATGTCTATATGTGCTAAAGTGGGCTGCCTGCAGTCCAGACATGTTACTCACTGAAAGCATAACGACCATTATTACCAAGATATGTTCCGCAAATGAGTATGAAAGAACACATTCTGGTTCTCCTTTTTCCAGGTTGCTGGACATCAAAATTCACTATTAGTATTGGTTAACATGTTAAGCTTACATGTGAAAGATCCCTGGTTCGATTCCCCCTCAGGGTTTCACAAGGTAGCATATTCGTAGTGCTGGTCCTGGTCCTGGATAAATGTGAGGGTTGGTTCAGGAAGGGTCCGGCTTAAAATCTGTATCTAGGTAAAATATAGCTTTAAATTAATTTTACTTTACTACCGCTTGTATTTCTTAAAATTTTACACAGTGTCCCTGTAAGATATATGGCTCAGTAATAATTAAGGTTTTTTTCAGAGTGAAAGTGGGTACTTTTTTGTCGTGAAGAGGGTAATTAGTCTTCAGCGCCATCGTATCATGTTCCACTTGAAGCCCTTTTGTTCTTTTTTTTAAACTGTCACTCTTTTTATGTCATCGTTTTTTTTTCTCTTCTCTTTCAATCTTCCTGCTTCTTTGAAAGATTGAGTACCTTAGCTGAGCATGAGTAATTACACTCACTAAGCTTAAATATATATTTGAAGTGGATTAAAAATCCATTTTCTGAAGTAGAGTAAAGTCCACTTCAGTAATGGTGAAATTATATACTTAACAGCAGCTTCGGAATTCATGATGCATCACAAATGAAATGTGAATTTATCCAAACTCAATCCAGCGAGAGAGAACACAGACAAAGCTATATTTTTCTCAGAACCACTTATGTTGTTGCCTAAATCAACAATTTGGGTTTTCTTGCAATTTTGAGGGATAAAGGCAGTCAGAGGCTTCAACCACAGTGCCTTTATGCTTCTTATTTTCTACGTCTGCAAGTGTGTTTGCTTGCATCAGTTGTCTTTTAGGAAAATCTCGCAATGGCAGCTCGCCAACGTGTCTCTCACTGTCTGGTCACATGCATAAACAGAGACGCACTCATTTACACAATCTGCCTGGCAGAGAGCCATTTCGCTGCTTCCCTCTGTGCTGGTGGTTTATCTGTGTGTGTGTGTGTGTGTGTGTGCGTGTGTGTGTGCGTGTGTGTGCGTGTGTGTGCACGTGTGTGCACGTGTGTGTGCGCGCACGCGAGACCAGATGGGGGGGTCTGACCCGTTGTCTCAGTACCACGCCAACACCATCATCCCCTGTGCACCATGGCAGCTTCTTTGTGTTCAATACAGACTCCTTGTCAGGCTTTCCAGAAGGACACACACACACTGCGTTGTACAGTACCGCGCTCATGGCCCACGCTGTGGGTTCTGATGCTGTTCGACACCAAGATCGCACATCACAAACCGTTTTACACGCTCATATTTCCCTCCTCAGAAGTTGAATTTTACTTCTTGCAAAGGTCCTTGACTTGTGTGAATGTGTAGGTTTTACTCTATATTCTTATATATAAAAAAAAAAAAAAAACACCCAGCACGCCCCTGCGGGCGGTTTATCCTTCAAGCTCGGGTCCTCTACCAGAGGCCTGGGAGCTTGAGGGTCCTGCGCAGTATCTTAGCTGTTCCCAGGACTGCGCTCTTCTGGACAGAGATCTCCGATGTTGTTCCCGGGATCTGCTGGAGCCACTCGCCTAGCTTGGGAGTCACCGCACCTAGTGCTCCGATTACCACGGGGACCACCGTTACCTTCACCCTCCACATCCTCTCGAGCTCTTCTCTGAGCCCTTGGTATTTCTCCAGCTTCTCGTGTTCCTTCTTCCTGATATTGCTGTCATTCGGAACCGCTACATCGATCACTACAGCCGTCTTCTTCTGTTTGTCTACCACCACTATGTCCGGTTGGTTAGCCACCACCATTTTGTCCGTCTGCATCTGGAAGTCCCACAGGAGTAAGTAACCCTGGCGGAAGGGGTTACATGAATAGGATGAGGGACCTGTGGATTCTTCGATATATATATATATATATACATATATATATATATATATATATATATAAATAATTTATTTATTTATTTTTATTGACTGTATATACTAGTTTTATGTTTTGAAATCCGTTTAAATTAACAATGCATAGTCTATATTGTATCGATACAGGGACAGCAAAGAACGTTATTTTATCAAATACATTAAAATACTGTGGGAATACTGCAAACAAGAGGGCACATATCATCCACCACCAGCCTGAGACAATGTTAGCAGAACAAACTTTTATTAAATCGGCTCAGCTGAAAACATCCGACACTGGACACACTTAGGTTGACAAAGCTACCCCCTAATTCAGAGCAGGCTGGTGGCTCAGTCACAGTAAAAGTAGGGCCAATTGTAACTTGTGGTGATTAAATAGTTGCCCAGAGCTTGAGGATGTTGCACACTTAGAACCACTTTTGATTACAAAGCAGTTGCAAAGGTCAGCTGATCGGAAGCAGCCTTTCTGTGAGCAGTCATCTGGACCTGGACTGATTGCAATCACTCTCAGAGAGATTCCTCTCTAATTTAGAAATGACGGATTGCCAACATGTTGCCATCAGTCTGAATTAGTCTTTGTGGATGAGCATGAAGGGACTTGACTCAGCTGGCCGGTTGTACTCTGGTTATATTCCTATAGAGGATGTTGTTGAGTGCAAATGTAATGTAAAAGCAACAAATATGTGATTTAAGATTTCTCACAGTTACTTGCTGCAACAATTAATTGCCTGAAACAGACTGCATGCAACTGCCAAGTTGACCTCATTCAATCGCAGACTGATATCAGACCGACTCCGTCTTATGGGAACATTTATGGCAGGTTTTAGGGACAGTGCTGGTATGATCGAGTGAGATAAGTTTATCCTATTGGATAAAACGGATACTGACAAAGTTTAATCCACGATAAATCACAATTTATGTCATTCCGGCACGTCGCAAAATGCTAAAAATCGCAATAATATTATATTGTGATTGCTGTATCGTGATAGGATTTGACTATTTTATACATAAATTGTATACGCTTTTTTTTCCTTGTGGATTGATGTTATCTGCTCTTGAGTGCTCTCCATGCGCCCTTTCTTGATCTCTCACCGTCACTGGCTATTCAGTGTTTAGATTACTTAAGGTCTAAGCTTTAGGCTTTGTTGTGGGGCTTTTTTAGACGTATATTTTGATGTATTTATTTATTTAGTACAAACTTAGGAGGTGGTGACAGTTCATTTATTTAGCAGTTAACACCTCAGTTGAAACACCCCTCTCCCCCTCCAACCTTCTGCTCATTGGAAGAGCGCACGGCTCCTAATGCCATCATCGATATTAGGAGGGGGAACAGCAAGAGCCCAGAGGGGAGGGGAAATCGGCCATTCACGTTATGTTAAGTGAATGGCCGAGTGGTGATAGAGGGAGATAAAGTCCCACTGGGGGACGTTGGTCCCCTCGGCTCGGGCGATCAACACGCTGCAGCTGCGAGGCTGTGAGCTGGTGGCGAGGGAAGGGTATTGAAAAGAAGGGAGACCTTGTTTGAGTCTGTGTTTGCAGGAGTGGCTGTTAATTGGCATTTGGGGTTTCAACAATAGAGCACTAATTAGGAAAAGTGGGCGCAAAGTCTCATGTCTAATGCATAGGAATCCGTCTCCATATGGCTGGATAAATGGCCTGGAAAGTTACAGAGTGCAGCTAATGAGGAACAACTGCATTCAAATCAAATTGGGCCTGAACTGGTTCCTTCCAGTATGGCTGAGAAAAGGAAAACTTTACTGAAGGAATACATGTATAAAAAATCATAAGCATTTGTATAATTAATAATCAGGAGCCTAATTAACTCAAACAAGAGCACCCACTGCCCTACATATACAAAACACAGAATTACAGTGAGAGAAGCTGCCTCTTATTTACATCACTGCAGAGCCCAAACAATTTTGAACTTGTAGCAGGAGCTTTTAATACCTCTGACAGTTACAAAACATCCCAATCGATCGTATTTGTATGCACCGCGGTCAAGCTATATGTGATCTTTTGTGGTGTGTTCTGCTCTCGTTTGAATGAGCCTACTGTAGCGTGCTCTGCTAGCCGTGCCAATGACTTGGCTCATTGTCAGGCGTGGGTGCATTACAAGGTTTTCTCTCTGCTTATCGGAGGACTGTGAAAGTCACCTAACTGGATTAGCCCTCAGCTCGCCTGCCAGGATGAGAGGGGCCCAGTAGGATGCCTCCGCTGCCTCTTTTACACAGTGTATGCGAGATATAAAGGACAAAGTACAAAGAGAATGAAAAGGCGATCAGTGTCTGTCCTTTCTGTCTTTTTGCGCGACATTCACTTAATTTCCCGCCTGAACAGAAATGGGCGTGAGGGGCATTTGAGGCAAGACTCGGAGACGGTTCATTCCAGATTATGAGGCAATTTTTTGGTTATGCAGAGTTCGTGTTCCACTGTGAGAGATATCTCACGAATTCCTTGAGGGGATTTCTTCAGCTTTGGCCCAAGGGTTCGCTCTGATTAAAAGTTGAAATGATTAGATGTTGGGAAAGTTTGATTTAATCATGAATGGCGTATAAATGTCGCCAAAAAACATTTGACTGCAAAAAAGTTCGTTCTTGAGTTTGAGTTTGAGTTTGTGGCCAGATGTAATGAAATTCCCCGTGGGTGTTCCCAAGACTTGGCACTGATGAGAATTCCGTGAATGTTGAATATGAGGTCGTAATGACCTTTAACTTTCACTTTTTTACCTCTCAGTTCTTGGCTATATGCCAGATTTTAACATCATCCATCCATCTATCAGGTTGTGGTGGCAAACTTGCAGAGCTGCCCTCTCCCAAGCCCACTTAGAGGTGTTGTCTCGCCAACATATCCTGGGCCATGACCAGGACTCCTCACCTGTAAGGCACATAGGAGGCATCCTGCTCAGACATCCCAACCACATCAACTGGCTCCTTTCAATGTGTAGGAGTACTGCCTCTACTCTGAGCCCTGTACGAAAAGACTGAGCACCTCACCACAAATGCACATAAGAGATAAGGGCATTGCAGTAGCCTTATAACCTGAAATAGTATAAATTCTGTATACAGTATCTTTCACAAGTTCACAAGTTTTCTATTCCTCTCTTGCTCCTCAGCGCAGCCCTGTGACAGCCAGAAGTTTTATGCCATCTAGTCTGGCAGTTATGATTGAGGTTGTGCATTTTTAGTTGTAACCTATCACTGTTTTTTGATGAAAACCTAGTAACTGTGTTTAAACGTGTCAGAGAGAATTCATAATATCCAGCAAAGCACTTTCATTCAGCCACGTGTGAATGTTCTTGTTAGATATTTTACAGGCATTCTGTTTTGGGGATTTTCTTCAACATCTTTTTCTTAAACCTCTTTCCCTCTGCCTCTGAACCCTTTCTGCCTGTTTTTCTTTTCCCTTTTCCCGCCTCATATTCTGTTTCACGCAGCTTCAGTGTGAAGTTTGAACTTTGAAGTGATTTCTCCAGTGCCCACTGTTCTGCACTTGACATTTTTTGACATTGTGTCTAATCTTTATTCTGTTCCTGTTAGCAAAAACTTGGATGCTGTTGTTTACTGTGACACTCAGCCATCACTCCTGACCACATTTATCTCTGTGTGTGTTCCCTGTCTCTGTCTGTCCACTTACTTGTGCAGTGAAAGGTTCTTTGTAAGGCTGAATAAGAGTGGACTGCCCAAGTCACCAGAGAAGACAGAAAGGCAATGCACGCTATTTGTGGTGAGTAGTTAACACGGAATTTTGTTAAAAAAAGATTTACTGGGAGCAATTTAAGGCTATATAAAGCTGACTTAACTCATGCACTGTTATGCTGAAAAATAAAAGCAGCGTCAGTGCTCTTCAGCTTGTTCACAGTAATTGGGTCGGATGCTTAAATATGTTTTCCTGCATCGTTTGTCAGGATTTGGGAAGCAGTGATCTACGAAAAGATGTCTACATCGTTGTGCACATCATAAGAATAGGTGGGAGTTGTGATGTTTCTTCTTTATTCTCCTGAGTACTACTCACGTTCTTAAAAATCTCTCGGGCTTTCATTTTCATACTGTTCTTACCGAGGATACCTCTGTCTGTCTGTGCAGGGAGGATGGGAGCAGGAGAGAAGAAGAACCAGTGCAACGTACAGTACAGGCGGCCGTTTGGCTGTGCTGTTGTCAGCATTGCCGATCTACTTACTGCTGACTCTAAGGATGACCACCTGCTAAAGGTTTATACGTAAGTGACTGTAAAGAACTATTATTTAGGAATTCATATAATTTTGGATTTAAGAAAATATTTTCTTTAAAAAATATTATGTAATATGGGACATAAATGCAAAGGGAAACCTATTCAAGTAATCTTTTAGATAAGTAGTAGTCTGAATACATGAACATTAATCTGGACCAACAAAATTATGGACCTTTCCTTTTACACTTTAGATGACTGCAGTCAAGTCTATGTGATGCCCTCAGGGATGAAAAGGCATCTGTTGACACGGTAGTTTGACCTAAATTATAGCAGCATCAGAGTAACTGGCCAAATGTACTTTGCTCACAAGAACATGCAGCCACTTTCTTCACACCTGAGGCAACAACAGGTTTTAGTTGGACTAGCATGAAAGTTGTGACCTAATTGTTTTGTGAGTTGAATCCAGAAAAGGCGTCATTGAAAAGCTGATTTTTTTTTTCTGTCATGCCACCGTTAAGTGTTAAATACACTCAACAAATAACAGCTTTTGGTCACATGTCACATATACAATGAATTTCAAGAAAGTGGTTGGTCAGCACAGAAACTCAGCTGATTTTCAAGAGTAAAAACACTTGTTACTTCAAACATTGTGGCTTGGATGGGAAGAGCAGTGATGATGCTATCAATTTTCAACAGCAAGCTTTTTCTACAGAGTGGGTTCTTGGAGTTTCAAAGAGGTGTGCTTTTTTCAAAAATGAAGAATTAATGCAAAAAATGCTTCTTATTATATGAAGTGTAGGATTCAGCAGTTTTGGTTTTGCTAGGCCTAAGCGCCATCAATCCGGACTCACTTTCAAAGATCTTTACCTGACTCTTTCAGGAGTGTCTGTGCAAATCTGCAGTAATTTTCTTTTTGTCTGTGTGTCCCAGGTGTAACACTGAGAGCGAATGGTCCCAGATCCACGAGAACATCATCAAAAAGGCCAATTCTAGGTACAACCTGTCTGGATCCAACACTGGTGAGAACCCCATTTGCTTAACTCATTGCTCTTAATTTCTCACACCTACACAATCATGTAGGTGGTTTAAGCCATCAGACAACGGGGGTGGGAGGGGTTCAGCGCTGCATGTAAAATTCATCATGTTCCGATGACAAACTGAGCAGCTCAGTTGCACATCTTGCCATGCATTACTCAGTTTCCGGTCATTCTCAGTAGCTATCATGTGGGAGTTAAGTTCTCTTCTGTGGGAGTCGATTAGTCTTTACATTTCTGTGTCTGCAGGGAATCTATGTATTCAGATAGTTTGTATTAATAGCTCAAATTTCATCATGCCGATCAGCAGCATCAGCAGTCTCCCATAGCAACAAGTTGGTGGAGAATGAGAATGTTGAGTCTTTCAAAAACATGATTGCTCTGCAATGAGATCAATACTTTGGTGGACTCTAGATTAATACCGATGCAGTCGTTAAGGTGCTAGTTACATTTTGTTTGAAGAAGAAACTTGTTGAATGATTACAGTGAGGGGAGCGTGAAAAGGGGTGCAAACTGTGAAGCAAGAGGACATAAACACAAATTAAACAGAGCTGGCTAATTTGCAGCTGCTTGCATCAGCGTGTACAAACAGCTCTTGGCAGTCACGGACTGCTCATCAGAAGTTTCCGTTATGTAGCCGAGAAGCTCCAGGAGGCCGCTGCTTTCTCAGTGAAAATAAACACTGCGTTTTTCCATCTCCTAATGCCTGCTTATACGTTATATGTGGAAATATGGAAACGAGATCTGATCTGCTGAGTCAGCACCCCATTCCACCTGCCCTCGGAGAACCAATAATTGCTCGAGGTGAGAATAATCCCGTACAGGCGAGAAGAGGATGCTGTGACACGAAATCACTTAACACCTTCTGCATGATCCGAGCCATGTTTTAAATTAATTTAATTTATTTTTTAACACCAACAACAAAAGTTGTCCGTCTAAAACGAGTGCGATTTAATTTCTCTAAATTAACTAAACTAGAGAGCTAGTACAAAAATTTGAATATTGAGCAAGCATTTCATTCTTTTAGCTACTTACTACGGTTTTCTAATCTCATATTGATTTCTATAACAGCTTTTATTTTCTACTCACTACTTCTGCTTCTCCTGACTGGTCATATTATCATAGATAACTCCTAGCTACGCACAGAGATCAGATTTAATAACAGATTATGCGCACTGATAATGTTCTGTATTGTTGCTGTTCAACTTCCACAACCTTTTGGCAGTTATCACTGCAGATGCGGCACAAGCTTCTTGATGCCTGCTGGATAAATGTGACATTTTCATCTTTACGGTTTGCTTTTTTCTGTAATAAGAGGCAATTATTCGCACTCATTGGTAAACGCATTGTTACTGGCAGAAGACAGCGTGTTGCCCGACTTTGCAGGGTTCTCTCAAAACATATCCGTCATGTAAGTGTTTGCTCGAGGCTTTCTTTTGACAGCAATATGCAAAGCACACAGACGCACTCACACAAGCACGTGCAAGTGAATTATTTTGGAGTTCAGTCCCCTTTTTTGGCTGCAGTGCAAAGTTTATCACAAACGCTTGAGTGTTAGCTGTTGAGTTGCTGTCAGATGAAGACACTGTGCGGCTGATTAGCCTCAGTGTGTTTTTTCTTTCAAAGGGTATTAGAGGAGGGCTGCAGGGTTTTTTCTTTTTTTTTAAATGCTGGCATGCATAATTAAAGTCTGTTTGTTCCAAAATTACATTTCTGCCACTTAACTCACTGTGACATTGATCTTATGAAACAGAAGAGGGAAAAAACCCTTTAATCACAACATAGAGGTAATAATTTAAGTATTAAAGATAATGAGCTCTGGATATTAAGTGTCATTTATTAATTTACTTTGCTTAGATGGTGCTCTTTTTAACTACTATCTCTGTAATTGCATGTCTTTCATTCAGACACCTGCCCTTAAGACTAATGGCTCTGGTGACAGGTTTTAACAGCAGTTAAAAAGATATACCTAATAAAGTAGCCAGTGATTGTATATTTAGTATATTAATGTGTGGAGCAACAACTTTGAATGCAACACAACATATTCCAGGAAGCAGTCCAGTTGCAGTGATTTCTTTCCTTCTGGGCTCCTTCTACATTCAAAGAATTATACACAACATCACTTGCGACAGATTTCACTGAGGCATCTAAAAAGTCAATTCCTCCCAAAAGGCAATTATTCTGCCGCGGAGCGACATTACAGAATAGATAACAGAATAGAGCTGCGTGCCAGACTGCATCAACAAATGTGAAAACTGGAGGGAATGTTTCATCTTCTTAGTTTGTCCCTGTAAAAGCATCCATACACGAGCTATGGAATGTCACGCTGTATTTATCATGGACCCAGTGTTCTTTTCAATATTTTCTGTCGAATGTATACTGCTACATTGATGAATGCTTATATCAAACATGCCTAGAGTTTAAAATAGAGATGGACCGATCCGATATTACGTATCGGTATCGGTCCGATACTGATGTAAATTACTGGATCAGATATCGGAGAGAAATTAAAAAATGTAATCCGATCCATTAAATATCAAAAAAGCATCTCACAAAACTTGCGACATGGCGTAACTCGGCTCATAACCGTAGCGCGTCGGAGCAGTATGCGTCACGTGATAGAGCGGCTGTGTGTATTTGTAGCCTCGCTACCAATCCGGCATTTCATCTCCGAGGAAGTTATCCCAGAGAGAAGTAAAGCAAGTGTGTAAGTTCATCTCTGAATGTTTGTAAAGCATTCCCATGTTAAGCTTAACAACCGATATATGGAGCGACTACCTCTCTCTCCCTCCCTCTCCTGCTGCTACTTCAATCATGAAACTGATCAATGATCAGCTGATCGGCTTTTCTGTCGCGAGTCCGTCTCTCTTGTTTGTTCTTGGCCCACTTTGCGCCAGAAAGAGGAAACCAGCGGCTGAACAACAGCAGCACGTTTAACCTTGATAAGCTGTTGTTAGAATTTATTTAATATTACTTTCTACACCAGGATCCTTTTCTACGTAGCTGACGGCTGGTAACTGTGCAGGGGCGGATCTAGCAAAGTTTAGCCAGGGGGGCCGATAGGGCATTAACAGGGAAAAGGGGGCACAAAGACATACTTTTCTTTCTTATTCTCATTTAAAATGTCTAGCTTTTAATAAATAATTATCTGAATCTTACACCCAAAGTTTTAATCTGATGTAAAATGTATAGAAGTCCATTACTGTATATAGTAACTATTAAGTCTAATATACCCTAATAAGTTATAGTACTTTTTCCTTTGGGAAGGCACTATCTGTGCAGTCTGCAATTCTGTTGAAGAAAGATGTTGAATCTATTTAATTATTCTTGAAAAATAATTTATTTCTGTGCATTTTTTTTTCCACACTGCATTAAATTAAAGTTGATTACGTCGATTAAGCATCATGAGGTGGAGGGTGGGTGGTTCCCTATTTTTTTTTTTTTTTCCTGGGAGTTTTAGAACCCTATTAGTTAGGTTGCTTAATATTTCTGCTAAGTACTCTTTAAAATACCAGAATAGGGAGGATGGAGCAGGTTTAACTTTATTAGATTGATCAGTGTTGCTGAACTATGAAATATTTTGGGTGCAGTGTATTTTTTGCATACAGGTATAACAGAATAGCTTTAGTGTTTGTTTGTTTTTTAACTTGAGTATGAACTTATACAAAAAGCAGCAAGATATTAAAAAAACAGTTTTATTGATTAAAAAACACACTATATCGGATTCATATCGGTATCCAAATTTATGATATCGGTATCGGTATCGGACATAAAAAAGTGGTATCTAGTTTAAAATAATAGTAATAATAGTAATACAATATACATTATTACAAGTAGTATTTACAAGGGATCCCTTTAATACGTTAAAGATCCTTTTGTTTATGAGGGGCAACCAATCCAAAGAAGGTTGTATTAAAGGCAGAGGATAGAAAACAGCTTCTTTTCTGACAGTGGATGAACTGAGGATGAACCTTGTGTAAGTTAACGTGTAAGGATCATGCGAAGCTGCTGTTCTAGAAAGCACGACAGTAAAAACACGGAGCTGAAAATGAGCATAATAGATCCCCTTTAAGAACTACAGTTTATTACACTTAGTGTCAGGAGGGCAATTAAAACAAGTGTGCTGCAGAGTGAGATACACATAATGTGGATTTGTGTGCATGTTGATATATTTGTGCACGATTCCATGTTTGCTTGTGCGTGTGTGTGCGTGTGTGTGTGCGCATCATGATTTGTGTCTCACTGTTTTTCTCCTTTAAAACTGAACTGGCAGTATGCCAGAAGTCTCTTATTAGCAGCCAATTAGCAAGGGGGAAGATGAATACACTGCCCCGAAATAAAAAGAACACCAGGCTGTTTTCTGCAGTAAAGTGGAAGAGAGACGGGAAGACTTGGAGACTTATTTTGTTCTCCTAGAGCCTAATGAGGTTTTTTTTTTTTTTTTACCTGTGTGTTTCAGGGTCGGCCGTGCTTTTTGGGTAATTGAATTCAAAAGACAAGAGAGGGTACTGATGAACAAAGATTTTGTTTACGTGTACCCAGTAACCTGTAAGAGGGATTTCATAAGAATCTGGCTCTGTGTGAGTCAGGTCAGGTAGATAATTCAGCTCCCACCTCCACACTGCGAGCGTAGGCAGTGACAGAAGAGGCTGCGACGACTCAACTGTTTTTGTTTTTGCAGCTTTTTTTATATTTATTTATTTATTTATTTTAATTTTTTGTCGAGTTTGTGAAGAGGCAGGCCCGGTAGGCTGAGGGCAGCAAAGGTTGAGAGTGTTTTTGTTATACTCAGTAACGTGTACCATTCAGGAATAATAATTAGGCTCGGTTTGGCTCATTGTGGCCCCGGAATAGCCTTTAAAGCCTGACTGTGTTCGTTCGTTTATGTGAGCCCAAGTGTTAAAGGCTGAATCAGATTAGGCAGATTAGGGTATAAAAAAGAAGAAGATAAAAAAAGGTCTCCCCTGAACTAAAGAAGACTCTCCTTTTCATTTCTGACCAAGCCATTGTGCCCCAATGAACACACTATTGATGGACTGTATTATTTTTGAATTGTTTTGACCAGAAGACCGAGTAATGTATTATGTAGTGAGATTGATGGGTTAGGGAGGTTTACAGCCTAAAGCCAGCGCATTCAAAGTCACGAAGGGCACTCTCTTTCAACCTGGTTAGATCACCATGGTAACAATATGGGAACTAAAATAGCTAGCTATATACTAGCTGGGGTAGTGTGTTTATGCATACGGACCTCTCAAACCAAACCAGTTTTATTTATATAGTGCCAATTCACAAAAACAGTTGCCTCATAGGTCCTCATAGACACTACAATAATATAGAGAAAACCCCAACAATCAGACAGCCATCGATGAGTGAGCACTTGGTGACAGCGGGAAGGAAGAACTCCCTTTTAACAGGAAGAATACCTGTCCCTCAGATGGCCGCAGGGGCAGCCATCTACAGGACCATTGTGAATGAGGGGAGGGAGACAGGACAAAAGATACACTGTGGAAGAGAGCCAGAGATTAACAATAACTAATGATTTAATAGAAAGTGGTGTATAAACACAGTGTATCCATAACTATGTTGTAAGTAAGATCATGAATGAGGCTGTGCAGTTGCAATAACATGCTGTCAGGAATTTCCATGCATTAAGTTGGTGATACGTAAAATGAACTTACTGCACATCGCTGACACTACAGCAAGTTAATACAGATTGGTATATATATCTCAGAAAATCTTTAATGAATTGGTTAATTTCACTCGGCCAAGTTTTTTTTTTTTTTTAAAACTTCATTATAAAATAAAGCTCTAATATGCAGCTATAATGTGAGAGATTAGCAATAGATTCATATTTGAAGGACATTCATCACATTTGCTCACATTCAGGACCTGTGCTGTAATTTACCATAACATTTTTATAACCTTCATATGTCTCCCCAACCTGTTCCCTCTGTTTGAAATGAGTAGGTTCTTTTTGTGCTGAAGATGAGTCAAACAACCTCTTTTTTTATGAGCATGCCTGAATCAAAAAGCCCAGGTTAACAAAGAAAGCTGACTGACCCTTTGTGGTTACCTCTGACTGGGGTTTTAGGATTTGTTCATTCAGCAAATGAAAAGAAGATCTGGCTACGTCAAACTTTTGTGTTGTGCCCTAGGCTGTGCATTTATACAGAGGTCTATGTTTTTTTCATTTTGGTTTGTTTTGTTGTTGTTGTTACATACAAAGCGAAAAATACAATATGTTTGGTCGAAGTGAAATTAAGACTGACTTCAGTTCAGTTTTACAATAATAAAGCAATTACAGTAATTTTCAGTTCAGTAATGAAAAATCTAAAGCCCTTTTCACATGTGCTCTGCAGCCCTGAGTCAGCCAGCCAACAGAGGAACATGTGGGAACACAAATAGTAGGCAGTATTTATCTATTTCACTGCTTCCTGATACAAAGTCAGTAGATTGCACTGATGGGCAAAAAGCACAGCTAATATTCCGGTGCTTTCACCTGTAACGTACCCTGTGTTTCCACTAGCATGAATGCATCGGAAGTAGACTCTTCGTGATGTGCGCCACAGATGAAAAACATAACTGTAGAAAATATAACAACCTTATTCACAGTTGTGTGAAGTTCATGTGTGAAACAGCTTAGCTGTGAATTTTAAGGAAAAAAGTTGCATTACTCCTGCAATCTATATTTGTATTGATACAAACAGCACTGACTGGTTTTGTCTACAAATTCACCAACTCACTGTTACACTTGGTAGACAGCTAAAGCAAAAGTAAGATACAGTAATGGATGCAAGTGATGACCTGTTTAAATGTGTGTGTGTGTGTGTGTGTGTGTGTGTGTGTGTGTGACTGTTTGGTTTCCATACATGCAACTGTCATTTATCTCTGGTATCATTTTAGTTATGTGGTTTACAAGTTTCGTCTACTGTAATAAAATGGGTTGTTACTTTTTGATTACACTGTTATCTCAGTGATACAACATTGCTCACCGTGTACTGTTTGGAACAGGATTATGATGCAATGGTATTATAATATGCTGAAATCCTATATTGAATGCTATCATTATCTTATTTATAGGCCTGACAGTGGCTCTGCAGCTTGTCCACAGTGACATAGAGCAAAAGTGAGATGCAGATGCTTAACTAAGGGTGTAAAAACCAAACTCAGATCTGAGATGTAACCCAAACTTCTGAGATTTGAAACACAAATTGAGAAATTTCTCCACAAATAGTGACGTAGTTGCAGCAGCGCGGCAGTTTAACATTTCACTAGCTGGGCCCACATCCTCATTTATGTTTGACAGCGTTTTAGTAGGTAAAAGTGAATGCTTTGACATGAATTGAGCTGCGGTTTGGGGAAGGCCTCGAAGGGGACTGGCGATGGCTCCCGGGCCTGGCAGATCCCCATGCACTAAATAGAAGTGAAGAAGTTGAAGAATGGAGAAGAAGGAGGGAGGGAGGTTGGGGCACGTAAATGAGAATGATCAGCTTGCAGAACTAGGGGAACCTATATAGATGACAGCTGGAAGGAGCGTGTTTGGAGGCGTGGTCCTGCTCCTGAAACTCCGATACATAATCTCCAAAAAAATGGTGCTTGACAAGTTTGCTTTTTATCTATGAGTATAACCAGAATATAACCAGCTAAGTCCAAGGTTGGAAAGAGACACATTGCAGTGAGTTGCAGTCATCGGCACAGTCCGACACCTGAATTAACCTTTTGAAGAGGATCTGCATAGATCCTACGACGTAGCCTGTGCAGGTGGCAAACACCACTTGTGACTGCACTGATGGTGACATTTGGTTACGTTTCTAGGAGGGTGCATGTCATGTGCATGTTACATTGTAGGGTTTCAGAATGGTTTGTGGTTAGTGTACCTGCAGCACAGATTTAACACCAAAGCATAAATCCACCGGGACTCGGATTGATTGCAATGTGTGAACAACCTGTCTGTATGTATGATTTATAGGGCAGTTATTTCCAGTGTGTCTGAGAGTGATTTCACTCAATCTGCGTCAGACTGCAATTGTTTGGAGGCAGGTTGCTTCCCACCAGGTGACCTGTACAATTACCTTGTGATTGAAAGTGGTCAACGGAGGTTAGAGGTGTTGCATGCTCAGCCTCTACAGTCAGTTTATCAATGCAAAAAAAAGAGTTCAGTGCAGTTGTGGTGGAACCACTGATTGTTCTTAGTTACAAGGAAGCTATCGTCCTATTTTTACTCTAGCGTGACTGAACCATTAGTGCCATTAGGCATGCTAATCTGGTGAACACTAATATTTAAAGTTTGTTCAGGTAAGAGTGAACTGAAAGTACTTGAAAATAGTAAGTGATTTAATTGCGTTAAAATAGAATGCACGATGAACTGACATATCGAAAGAACAGCTACACACTGAAAGCTTTTTCCTTGCTGTACTGTCCCCATGTGGCCTTTGAAAATTACCCAGAAGACACTGTTCTAGAACCTGTTTAAATAGCCTTCACGTAGGCACTTTCTACAGTTAACATTATCACAGACACAAATATATTTTATGCTTTCAATGTGCTGTTCATCTCTTGTACTTCTCCTTCTTCTTCTCTGCTTCTGTAAGGTAGTGTAGTCCAATGTCTCTACCCAGTTTGCAAACAAGTCACGTCTCTTTGTTGACTCTCATTGACTGAAACCTCTTACAGCTAATGAACCATTTCACCACTGCCTCCCAACTTTCCCCAAAACACGCACAACAATAATAATTGTCGTCGTCATCTTGTCTCCTGCACTTTCCCTTGCTGTGAGGCTGTTTATGTAGCTGCTTCTCTGGACAGGCAGAGACATCAAGGCGATGCGTTTTGAGCTCTAAATACAAGCTGACGCTTTAATTTAGCTCTGCTGACATTTGGAGTTATTGCATAAGGATATTGAACTGAGACGACAGCCATCATGTAGGATTTCCTCTTAATAAAGAAAGAGCTGCGGGGTGACTCGCAGACTGTTTGCATTACTTGTTTATATGTGTGTGGGTGTGTGCTTGCTTTCTATACATGCAAGTGTCATCACTGGCAGGTGTAATGGTTTGCAAGTCCAGTCTGCTGGAATAAAACTTGAGATGTGCTCTTGTGAATGTGCTATTTTCTTACAAATTTAAAGTTGTTAATGGTATACGGTTTGGAATATATGGTTGTTATATATTTTGAGCTTTGGTGAGGGGTAAGAGATAATAAATTGATGAGAACATGATATTTCATTAATGAATGTTATCACTCTCTGATTTTTAGGTCTGGCAGTGGCTCTGCAGCTCCTCCATGGGGACATAGATCAACTAAGACGGGAGTACATGGTCCTTTTCACCCGTGGTGTGTCAATCACCAGGAAACTGGGCTTCTCTGATGTCATCATGCCAGGTAGGATACCACAAACAAACATTACTCTGTAGGTCTCAAAGCAGTTGTTGTCAAAGTGGGGCCGGGGGACTAATAGTCATGGTGTTGTGGAAAAATAGGTGTGCTGTGTCATTTAAAAAGTGCACATTTACAGTTGGGGGCAATTTACCTCTATAAAGCAAGCTTACTCTGTCCATTACTCACTCCATGTTATCTTTGGGTCAGTAGAAGCACTTATGTGATGTGACACATCACATCAGTCTCTCATATAATCGCTCATTTCCCTCAGGGTGCAATGAACCATTTGTTGTGTAGCTTTGCTTATCAGCTGAGTCAAAACTAACTAAGAATTGTGTTTTTATTCTTCTTTCATTTTATTGCTATGTTTCTGATCATGGGTGACAGAAGTGCCGTCTGTCGGCCCATTCATACACTCTTTATTTCCTAAACTACTCATCGGGTTGAGTGGCTATAATCCCTCAAAGCTAACAGTGAGCAAGGGGTTCGGCACATCCTGTGTGGGTCGAGAGTCTATTACAGTGAGAGCAGAGCTCACACATATGTAGACTGTCACACCAATGGCCGATTCATGAGACAGTATTAGGCTGTTTAGCAGACAGCCAGGCCATAGCTGGGTGATTTGAACAGTGCCCCCACCTTATTATGAGAGAGGGGTTTTTACTGAGCACCTGCACTGACCTTACCTAATGCTTTTTTTTGTCACCCATAAACTGCTGCTGCTATTGGTAAAAACATATTTATTGTCTGTTGTGGAGATTCAGAAATTCTTTTATTGCTGCTATATAACCTGCATCATTATAATTGCATTAATAACATGTTTTACAGCATTATTTTATTGGTAATATTTCTTACAGGGTTCATGTTGCATTGGAGATGTTTGTCATCACATTGACCTTTTCTATTTACAGGTTTAGGTATGATCAATCTATACACATTACATATTTGTGCTTATTTGGAGTTGATGTTCCATCCAAAAGGGTCTTAAGCTTCACTGGCAACGGTCCAGGTGATACATGCTGAGGGAAGATGAGAACATAGAAGGTTGATTGCATGCATGCTTACAATACACAATAAATCTAGTAATAGGCCTGAGCGAAGGCCCAAATGTATTTTGCTTCTTTTTGTAACCTGTTGCACTTTGGTCTACTTGGTGACTGATGACCAGAGTCAGGGACTAGCCTCAGAGACCCTGAAGCTTGAAATTTATTACCTTGTATGGAAGGTGTTATCAAGGAGAGAGGTCTTATGTCTGTTTATAGCCATTAAAGATGTATAGGGTGCACCATTGACGGTAAACAATGTATTTTTACTCTGTGATTGACGCACTGGGGGCGTGATCCCTAAATGCTATAAAATCAGCGTCCAGTGTATTTTTGTAGGAGATATAGAGAAGGCATATGCTGATACTTTTTCTCTGCTAATAAACTCATCGTTTGATTGCACTTTTCTGGGGCCTCCGTGGTTTGTTTCTCTGGTCTGCATTGATCGATCTCGCAACACTGTAAATACGGGGTTTCAATAACTATTGCACAGCCTGCAGGTGTGAGTAGACCTAATGCGTCCTATCATACGTCAGTGTTTGTTACATGAAGTTTAAGCTGACAGATTTGAGGCTGTAAACAGTATATTTTTTTTGTATTTTGTTTTGGTACTCTGTTTTGTATTGTATTTGTTGGCCTGCCTCAAAATTATTATAGTTATTATTATTGCACTTGTCGTGTTTACACCCGACATCTCTACCTACTGCATGAATCGAGAGATATTTGAATTCCACCCTCACAAAGATGAATCATGCTGTTAAAGGTAGAGATGACACTTGGCTGCTTCTGTAAATGCACCTCGGGCTTAGCTGAATTGGGTCTTATCGCCTGGGTACAAATACACAGCCACATGTTTATATGTACACACGCCCGGGGAAAAGTAGGGAGGGAAACTACTGGCTGAATTAGCTCTCTGAGGCAGCTGAACATAAGGGGACTTTTTCAACAGAAAAGCTGATGTCTTAAAAAAGCTAGATATGCTGTCTGGTCACACAGATATAGAGGAACCACATACTGTGGGCCCCCCCAGCGCCTCACTAACACAGATTTATGTACACCATCTCCTTTGTCTTTTTCTGGCTACAAACCCTTAACGCTGAGTGCTCTCACCCTTTCTGCTTGTGCAAGTCTGCCCTTGGGCAAAGGAGCTAAGGAGACTGCCTTTCCTCCTTTTCCCTCTTATTTCTCATTCCACATTTTGTGTGCGATCTTTCCTCTCATTTTCTTTGTCACACACAAACACACTCTTTTCTCCATCCAGCTGCTCTCCCCCCACCGTCTCCACTTCCCCTTTTCCCATTGTACATTTAAAAAAAAAAAAAAGTGTCCCGGTCGACCTTCCTGTGCTCTTTGTGTGTGTGTGTGTGTGTGTGTGTGTGTGTGTGTGTGTGTGTGTGTGTGTGTGTACATGTACTTGTATGTATAAAGTTGGGGTGACTATATATATAGTCGAAATCATCATGAAGAAGAAGAAGAGTGTAGCTGTCTGATTAAGAGTAGATAATAAGTGCTAACTCTAATGATAGACACGACCACTGAAACCAGCCGAAGTTATTTGTCAAACCACATACATTTTTTTTCTTACTTACCCAGCATACTTTGCATTTATACTCCCCCACCACAGGAAACCGTATATGAATGGCTGCAGTCATTGAACAGCTGCAGTTATAACAAAGACAAAGATTATTTCTTCCTGAGATTATTTTCTCAGATTGCAGCACATGAGAAGCACAGAAAAGGCTGCATTTGTTGCAGGATTGTTTATAAGTCAGATGTTTTAGCTTGAAGTGATACCGAACAATGATTATGCTCTCAAACAGTGTGAATATGCACAGTTACCGTAAGCTTATGTCCTGGGATAGATTGATTAATAGGAAAGAGTGAGGGTTCTGTTGCAATTTGAATACACGTACATTATTTATTCATTTGTGCGATTTGCCCTAATGTGTTTGTGAATCATTTCATGTGCTGTCCTTGCTTCTGAGCCCCTGGGGGTTGTGGCCCCCATGAAGGATAAAAAATAAATAAATAAAACTCAGAAGTCATTAAAAAGCAAACAGAATAGCAATTATTAAATATCTAAAAAAAAAAAAAAAAATAAGACCAAAAAACCCCCAGAATCAATACCTTCAGGCTTTTTTCCCCCAAGTAAAATATTAAATACTGCTCACCTGTTCAGACGTATAAGAGTAATAAGAAAATGGTGTAACTGGTTGAAAGCCCAGTATATGTATTCAACCTCACGTGTAGATACTTCTTGCTTTAACAAACAGAATCCACATATTCCTCCCCCTTTTACCCCCGTTTTTACCTTTGTCAGGCTCAACCACACTGACAGTTTGACGTGACATGTTAAAATGTTATAACAATTACTTTTTTCTTTTCTTGATTACTTAAAATGGCAGCGTCCCCCATCTCACACACACAGACATCCACACACACACACACACACACACACACACACACACACACACACACACACACACACACACACACACATACATACAAAGAGCAGTCTTTAATTGTTGAACATTCTGGCAGCCAGATGTCATATTTCATGTCAGCAGAAAATATATCATCAAATGCCACCTAATGTAAATGCTGTCCACCCCTGCCAGGAGGAATTACGCAGAGAATCTGCAGCGCGCTCATTAATAATGCTAGCTCATGTGCATAATCAATGCCTTGTTGCCTGTTTCCTGCAGGAGAGATGAGGAACGACCTTTACATCACACTGGAGAAAGGAGAGTTTGAGAAGGGGGGGAAGAGCGTGGCGAGGAACGTAGAGATCACCGTGTATGTGCTGGATATTGATGGACAGATCCTAAAGGTGAACACTGCTTTTGTGTCTTACTTAGCAACAAAACTGTTTATATTTGCTAGACACAACACCTAAGGCTAATAGATTTAAATCCCTAGCCAGTTGCTTTTTTTTCTTAATAGTGGGTGTCTTTTTTTGGAGCACATCTCTTCATTTAAGCATTGCTGACCCAGATGAGGGCTAAGTGTCTCTCCAGTGTGTTGCCCATTTCTGGTGCAGCACTGTGACAGTCTGCCTCTGTGGTTTCCTGCACAGCCTAGGCCTTGGACAGAAAATAGAGTCAAATATAACCCTACTGTCACTGCTGCTGCCACCACATGGCACGCAACCCCCATCCAAAACACATAAACACAAATGTAAACCTTGTCTTCCTCACTTTATTGCCTTTTGTTGGCTCTGGAGGGTTTACAGCACATTTCTAGCTGACATATTAATTCACAGTGTCCTTTTCAGTCTGCCTCACCCTTGAGGCCATTCTCTTTTCTGACTTTTTTTTTTGTTTTTTGGGAAACGTTAATATAATATGATATTCTTTATATCTTCCAGGGTCATGTGGCAGCTGGCTCAGGTGAACCAAGTGTGGATGAGTATCATTCCTTGGTGTTGTATCACAACAACAGTCCCCGCTGGGGTGACCAGATCAAGCTCCCTATTCCGGTCGACATGTTTCGGGGGTCACACGTCCGCTTTGAGTTTCGACATTGCTCCAGTAAGTGAAAATAGGTTTGTCATTATCCTTTATTTATTCAGGAAAGGTTAAGCCAACACATTTTTGGCAAGTTTTCGCACATTTTAATACACCATCGGCTTGTGGTGTGAATGAGTGAGGAGCTGCATTCTTCACAGCTGAATACCTGGGGAAGTTGAAGATAAAGACCAGACATCCTGCACTGACTCCACTGTGCCCTGCAATTCCAGGCACATCACTGATAAACCTTTGAAAAAAGTATTCATTTTCCTCACTTGCTTCAACCTACCAGCCCTCCAGCCTTGTGCCCACTCCACATAGACGGTGTCCAAGTGTTTAAGCCCTTTTTCTCGACTTTGGTACTGATACTAGTTTGTCCAACGTCTCATTTCCTAATGAGACAAAACTTTAATTATAATCAAAGTATGCCTCACTCCCTCTCACATTCTTTGTGTGCTTTGGGGAGAAGGCCGGGTCTCTTCTCTCATAACAAGTCGATATTATTATGCCAAGCCGTGAGGCTGTGTGGCTGTGTGCAGCAGATATAGTAGCCTTATTACTGCTGGCAGTGCTAGCATTGCCACCCAAGGGCTGCCTATTAAGATCCCAATTTAAGCCTGTGGTGACACCAAACTGAGGAGGCCATATTACACATGTTATAAGGGCTTCCAAATTCAGGGGCAACCTGCCTGCAAAATCCTGATTAGCACACACTCTCATTTTCAGTTAAGGCTTAATGGAAGGTTCGGTTTTCTGACTATGCCTTTAACTGCTAATTTGTTTTTGAACTCATTATTATCCAGTGTTGCTTCTAAATGGGGCTAATAGGAACAATAAGGACCTGCCAGTATTAGCTGTGCAATGCTTTATTAACTGGTTGTTTATACAGTACAATTCTGAACCAGTTGAATCAATTTGCAAGAGAAGCTGTACTTTTATGAATAAAATGGCATGTTACTGTGTGTGGGTCTTGCGGTTATTTTTCTCTTAGTAATATGAAATATTAAGCAGTTCCATCCATTATAGAGCCTCAAAACTGCCATGTTAGGCAACCTGAGATAATTACAAACTGCGGCAACAAGAAGGCTGTAATTTAAAGGATGTTGCAAACAAGCAGTAACTTACAGTGGTGAATACGGTTTGATATATAACAAGAGTGACTGCTTTAACTTTGTTTTTTTTATTGATATCTCTTTTTAGATTTCACCGGGTTAGCAGTACTTGCCTTGCTTGCCCCAATGAAGTGGCACTGCAGTGGCATAATGGTACCAGCGTTCATTCAGGATGCAAAGTTAGGCTCAGGTCCAACATCAGCTGATGGCCCAGCTGATGCCCTTATACTTAGCATAGGGTACTTGGTTTAGCCTGCCTCCACTACTGCTGCACAGCTACAAGCCACTTTACAACCCGTCTCCACTTTAACTTCTCATTGTCATGGCATATATGACTGGATTAATGGCCTATCTGCTAAATTTTGTTGCTGTACTCCCCTCATCCATGATCCAAACTGCAGATAGAACTTAAAATTGTCTTTTGATTACAATGGTAATTAGTGGTCTTTGTGAGTAGAAAACCTGAATAACAAGCCAGAGAGAAATGAAACAACAGTTTCTAGTTTGATGCAGTAAAAACTTGTTTCTCCTGGGAAAGACAACACACACAAACACACAAACTCACAAAAGACTAGTAGACACTGTTAAATAAATCACTGGTGTTGCAATAAAAGGAAATAAAAACTTTCCTCATGCTCTGCTTTTTGCTTCCCGCTGTGCACGCATTAACATTTTACTGCTAAAGTAGCAGATAAATCAGATTACATGTGTTCATACTGCAAATTATGCCCAGAACTTTCAGAAAAAGCTTCCCACATTAATCAAATCCTCAAAAGAGTAAATCAACTTAAAAAACAAAACAACAACAACTTTTTGCTCAGTTACCTCACATCCTACCGTTATGCAAGTGTGATTAAAGGGGTAGTGAATTTCCGAGTACAGATGTAAAGATTAGAGGTGTCCTAGATTGTGTCTTAGGTGTCTTAGATTTTCTTGTTAATAAATTTTTTTTACATGTTTTAAAATTAAAATTAATTGCCTTACATATGCAAAGCTCAGGTTTTATATATTTAAACCTCTGTTGTTTACCCTATATCAACCAAGGCTCTTGATGTTTGATTGTGCTAAATTGATCAGGAGCACGCACTTTGTTTGCACATCTTTGCACTTGTATACCCACTGATTAGCACCTTCAGCAGTCAAAGGTTACTCACAGAGCCTTTGAATAAATACTTTTCTTCTCCCTGGAAACATACAAAGAATTCAACATATTAATTTGCTGCTGTTCAGTCTGAAAAAGAAAGCATTTTTGTTTTGACGCAGTCTGGGCTGTTCTATTTTTGGACTCAATATCATGTCCATGTGTTGTTGTTTGACAGCTAAAGACAAGGGAGAGAAGAAACTGTTTGGCTACTCCTTTGTTCCTCTGATGCAAGAGGATGGAAGGACTCTGCCAGATGGCACCCATGAGCTCATTATCCATAAGGTAAGACCTGCATACCCTCACCATCTACTGTAGGCTTTGACTGGGGGGGGAGTACCAAATCAATTTTAACCTGTTCTTGGCAAGATATTTGTTTTTGGCTAATATGTAGTGTATATAATTTGTACTGCAGAATCCTTCACAGTGATGTGTAGGTTCATCTAAGATTGTGATGATATCTTTAAAAAAAGATATCAACTCACATCCATCAGTAGATTGTAGCTTAGCCGTGATCTTAACTGAACCTGTTGATTGTTTTGCATCTCACAGGTGCTGTCAAGGATAATTTGGATGGGATTGTGCCCTGTATATGATTACGTGAATCATTGTCTCTAAATGGCAAATTGCGAGCAATCTTTTATGATACAGTTAGAGCCACCGGCAACCAAACAGCTCGCATCACTCAATTACAGGGTAGCAGGCCAGTGAGTAATGTCCGCTTACATAACACTGCCAAGCTGTGAGGTTGAATTTAACCAGGCGTAAGTGTTGCTGTATTTCTTTTTGTGTGTGCATGTGTAAGAGTTAGTCTGCATCTCTTTATTTAGAATCACTCCCCCCCCCCTACGTTTTAAGGGACTCACAGGTTTGTCATATCAAAGGTCTGAAACAAGTAAAATGACCAGTATCCCCAGTTAAAAGCTGCTGCAATGCTGTCTTGGGTGTAATTCGGAATAATTGCAGACTAGATGCTTTTCCTCAGCTGCAGGCGAAGGGTGTGTCCAGCTCTGTGGAAGGAAAAGAAACATGGAGTGCATTCATGCATTTTATTGGCAGTGAGGGGTCCAAAAATGTGATGTATTTATTCTGTGATTATCTATGGTTTAGTTCAACAGTGTATAAACACAAAGAAAAATGCTATTTTCTTTGTACTTTTTCATGTCAGGTTGCAAGATTTAGTCTTACCAAACCCCAGATTTTGAGCCTGCTGGTTTTAGTGGACAGCTTTCTTTTCCCTGTGTGTCTCCACCATAGAGGGGGGTAAAGGCCCATTGTAATGCCAGATGAAAGTTGCTGAAAAGCTCAATGAAACTGGCATGGCCTAGTTTCTCCTCAGGCCTAAAATAGACACACAGGAGCAGTCCAAACTCTTTGGTAGCTTTGGAGCTCAAACAGCTTCAGATGTAGGACTGCGTGTTAAATCCATAACACAAGACAATTTAATTTCAGTCAAGACCTCTTCAGTAAAAAGAAGACTGTCTTTTGTTTTTTTTTTACCTTCATAAACAGTAATTTATCTATGCCTCTGTTTAAGCAATTTCCCCACATAAGAGGGTGAGGAAGGAGAGCAGCAACAAGATCCTTGGTACCAAGCAGACCAGGCCTTAATGACAACAGATATAACAGTGGAGTCAGACACAACATGAAAAGAAGGGTCTGATTCAGAGGTTGGTTGCAAAGGATCTTGCAGAGGGAGTTGCAACTGTCGCCAGGCTGATATATGGGAGATTTATCAATTAGCATAAAAGGCTGATGTAGGCTGTAACTACGCTTTGTGGACTTTCTGGTGAAGTCACACATATTGCTTCAACAGTTGGGGGTTTCTGATGGTTCAGAGAGTTACAAGGAAAGCTAATAACAGTTTGTTCAGAAACGATTCTATTTCTAACTTCAGTATGTGACGGGATGATTAGTCACCATGAGGATCAACTTCTCCTTTATTTTGATGTTGGATGACAAGTTACAGAGCAACCACCTACCTCTCAAAAAATATTTATAGACATGATTAGGCTAGCTAGCAGAAACGAGCACTGAAGCTTTTGAATAGACAATAGGAGTACCAAATAGGCAAGTAAAGCAAAGCGATGGATCTGCTGGTCAGTTATCGAGCAATACAGGTCATTACTTAATTCAAAATGAATGCAAAGAAGGAGTATTAAAGCCTGAAAAGATACCTGTGTGAATCCTCCATCACTGACCTCTAATTTAATCATCCTTTCAGGCTGATTATGACTGATGTAGATTCCACCCAAGATCTTTGATGTGGTATGCCCACATATTACCTTTTTGAAAAGTAGTAAGAAAAATCATTCACCTGTTCCTGTATCTCCCCTCGTTCTCTGTTTTTAATCGGTGACACTGGATGGTGCAGTGCTTTAACAAACTGGCATTTGAACCCTCAGTGTTGCATTCTTCTGCTCTTGTCCATAACATATGCCAGTGGCAGCTCAAAAAAGTTGTGCTTTATTTTTTTCCCCTTGGTTTCCTTGCAGTGTGAGGAGAACACCAGCTTGGCTGACTGTTCACGCTATCTGAAGCTGCCGTTCTCCAAGGCCAACCTGCCGTCTAACAATCAGACACTGAAAGGCACCAAGGAGTCCTTCTGGATCACCAGCTTCCTCTGCTCCACCAAGCTCACGCAGAACGGTAAACCAGACTCAGGCATCAACATTTGGGCCACTTGCCTGCTGAACTGCTTTTGGCCGCCACACTTTTACAGATTTTAATTGGGAGTTTAGTTGCGCAGTGCTTCACTGGCTGGTTCTGTGTGCTTATATAGATCAGCGTGAAGGCTGACGTGTGAAAATTATGTTCCCCTCCCTAGTGTGTGAACAAACCGGTGAATATGCAAGGTGGTAGGAACGGCTTCCGATCTGCAAAGCTCACTAACGAACTAATAAGTCCTTATGCTTTTGGGTTTTCAATTTCAGCATGGCTAGAAGGCTAAGTCAATGTTTGAATAGAAACTTTAAAGTTACAAGCATAATTCACTTGCAACACTCTTTATTTATTTATCTTTTAAGACAACCAAAATCAGTAATGTAAGAACACAAACAGAATTTTGAGTATAAAATTGCAAAAAGACATTTCAGGTTCAACAGAGACAGCTAAAAGACTTTCTTCTTGAAGCTTATGTTTTATTCATGCGTATGTCTGGGGAATCCTGCACAGGAAAATGGCTTTTTATCTCCCTCATCCTGCTGCACTTGAAAATGTCATCATTTGTTTGGATACGTTGGGGGCTTTGGGGCTATAATTGAAGGGCCTGATGATGCTTTGTGATGTGAGGTGCACGCAGCTCTCATAATCCTATGTTGTTGTTTTTTTTCTTTTCAAGCAAACAAGGGAAGCGTCTGGATCTTGTCACTTGTGCGTTTTCTGTTTGTACGTCACGTATCTTTATGCATCTTACCCCACTTTGTCTTCCTTCAGGTGATATGCTGGACCTGTTGAAGTGGCGAGCCCACCCTGAGAGGATCAACGACAGCTTATCAAAGCTGAAGGAGATCGATGGCTCAGAGATTGTCAAAGTAGGCCAGCAGACACACTCTCGCCCATGATTTGGCCCTGCTTTTTCTTGCCTTGTTAGGAATGAAGTGTCGCTGTTTTGTTTCAATCAAAATGTATTTAAAGTCCAGGTTGAGAAAGCCTGTTTTGTACTTCTCTAACAGTTTCTCCAGGACACCTTGGACACCCTCTTTGGGATTTTGGATGAAAGCTCCCAGAGATATGGACTTAAGGTGTTTGATTCACTGGTAAGTCAGTTGTCCAAATGGCCCAGTCGTGTCGCAGATTTTTTTTTGTGTGTGTGTATTCTTAGTTTTTCTTCACGTCAGGAGCCATCTGATAGTGTTTGAGTCAACAGTAAGAGCAGAAACACAAACTCCAAGAGAAAGATCTAGTGATGTAACGCTTCAGAGCTCGCTGAAGCAATCTCAACCTGGTCATGCTGCACTGAGCTGATAGTGTGAGCCCGGAGATCGATCTCTTTCTCTCTTTCTTTCTGTCTCTGTCTCCTCATGTCTCTCTTTCTCCAAATCAGTTTCACGCTGACACACAAGCACACTTTGTCCTCTCAGTGTGGTGTTATCAGTGATGAAAAGGTCTAGTGGGCCGCTGTAGCCATCAGGTTTTCTTTATGTTGCTCGAGATCAATCAAACAGGTTGGACGAATGGACTTGCGCTCTGTGGCTGGACAAGCTCAGATCATACAACAACCTGCAGACATGAAGTGATGGGTTTTTAAAAATATTTCTAGAGATTTGTGTGCAGCATGTAATTACCTTTAGTTTCTTTTTAATCTCGTAGCCTCATATGAAAGGCGCAATTTTAAATTCATGCATCTTAGGTAAAACTTTATTAAAATGCACAGAATTTTTTAGGTTTTTTTAAAATGCACAGAATTTTTTAGGTTTTTTTTTTAAAGGAAAGCGATATGCCAACATGATTTTTTTTAAGCTGTCTTCTCTGTTTACTGTAGGTCCATATCATCAACCTTCTCCAGGACAGCAAATTCCAGCACTTTAAACCAGTCATGGACACCTACATTGAAAGCCACTTTGCTGGAGCTTTGTCCTACAGGTATGTGATGTTTCAGCATTCACTTGTAACAAATGCAGCAGATTTTCAATGCTACAGCACAGAACCACACATTGTATTTTAATAACTTATCACAAGAGGTAGGCAGGACAAGAGAGTCCAACCTACGTCAATGCTGAGAGGCAGCTTTGCTCAGTCCTGTGCTTTGATAGAAGATTGAATGAAATGCTTATGGTGCCCCCTGGTGGATGAAAAGTGAATTAGAAAATTGTGCTCACTTTTGCCTCCCTGGATTTCATTTCTCCTCCATCACACACCTGCTGTTCTCACCTCACCAGTTGTTTCTTTCAGTCTGTCAGACTTCTGATATTTTTGTTGAACTGTTTTTTGTAAGCACACACACCACTGCCACATTTCTAGAAGCTCTAAACAACTTAAAGAGTACTCTCATAAGTACTCAATGCCATATGTGTCAGAAACGCACCGCTGATGTCTTGAGTTGAATAGTTTAATTTCAAAATTCGACCTTTTAAAGCAGCAGTAAAAACTGAAACAGATTAAAAGTGGGTGGCAAGGAGCTTTTATTTCTCTTGTCAGCCCGCAGTTTCATGATTATTACACACGGCTGTAGCATTGTATTGATGAATTAATGTGATCCGAGTTCATTTAAACACTGGACGATAGAGCGTTGCATTTTAAAACATGACACTGTCTCGTCTATATTTGCCAAATCCAATGAGAGAAGCAATGCAGCTAGTGATAACTAGTTGTACTGTGTGTGTGTGTGTGTGTGTGTGTGTGTGTGTGTGTGTGTGTGTGTGTGTGTGTGTCTCCTCCAGGGACCTGATCAAAGTGCTGAAGTGGTACGTGGACCGCATTGTTGATGCAGAGCATCAGGATCACATACAGCAGGTGCTCAAGGTGAGGCATGCACAAAGACAGCCAGGCCAGTATTTCAAACTGTAAATGCAGCTGCCTTTATCGATACACAAATGCACCCATGCACACAATGACACCATCCACTTCCACTCCTGCGTTCTTCCATCATTCGTTATCCCCCACCTCTGTCTATTACACTGCATGCAATTTTAATGAGCAGAAGCACGGTGCCTCTGGTGTTGGGAATCCTCATCACATTTTTCTAATGACTCATGCAGACACACCGTCAGCGGAGCACATTGCGGCACCCAAACTGTGGCTCCTCGTTTAACATTCACAGAATAGATTCTGCACCAGAAGTGAAATGGTATTCTGTAGTGCAGTAAATAATGAATAAGCGGTACAGAGCAGATGTGCTTGCAGGCTTTTCCACGTAGAAGTAGATAAGAGAATCTCTTTAGACAGGTTTAATTGCGTATCTAACATGTCGAGGTGCTTATCTTTTGGCAAATTCCTTTTTTAATAAAAAGCAAAGCGGATCACTGTCAGAAAACTGCTATAATATAAATGAGCTCCATAATAATAAAATTAAAGGTTATCATGAATAAAATTGTTTTATTTATTTAAATTCCAGCATTTCAAGGCTTTGCCATAGACTGTAAAGATGTTGGTAGTCGCATCAATGTCAGCTATTGGTTTTGAAGCTTCAAGATGGGCATTTTACTCAGTGTTGTTGTTTTTTGTTTTGTACCCACACATTACCTAATTTGGAAAAATAAATAATGTAACTGCTAGCATGATTTATGCTATCAGAGAGACACAGATACCTGCTGCCATGTAAGTCAACTTATAAATAAAATAAAACTCTGGATTTCACTCACTTTAGAAACTGGAGCATGGGCGTCTTTGACAGTATGTTGGTACAATTAAATAAGCAGCCATGTTATTTGTCAGGTAATTGCATTAAACTTTTTCCACGAGACATCATATACAGTCGGAGAGATCCAGTTCAGTAACTTACATTAATTGAGGGGATCTCCTAGCAGATAGCTAAAGGCACCAACTTGTTATTCAAAGCAGCTGCTCTATTAATTATCCAGAGCTTTAAGCCCTTACAGTTACAGTTGGATACAATACAAAAGATACAATTTAAACTGCTGAGGTGTGTGAAAATTTGCTCCCACGTGCCTTGAAAGAACAAATTGGCATCCAAAGTTGTTTTTGTATTCCAGTAGCTTTATTGATCTCAAGGAATTTGTTGACATATGTGAGTCCTTATATTGATGCTATCATTATTATTGCTTTTAATAAGTAGGCGATTGTTATTTTCTCAGCAAAAAGCAAAATAGTCAGAGATTCACAGAAGGACTCAACAGTTCTGTATCAACAATCACAATAATCAAAGGGCGCATCAATGTGATGCGCAGTTAGCCACGTTACTTTATTGCATCGGTTATATCTAGGGAGGTGCACGTTATTTGACACCGTAAGTTACGGCATTTGGTTTCAGAGGGATTTGTGGTTATGGTGTACATCTCCCACTGAAGCATAAATCTCCAGCCTGACTGTAAATCTGTCTACAGGGTGGACCATTTATATGGATACACCGTAATAAAATGGGAATGGTTGGCGATATTAAAGTCCTGTTTGTGGCACATTAGTATATGTCAGGGGGCAAACTCCTCAAGATGGGTGGTGACCATGGTGGCCATTTAGAAGTCGGCCATCTTGGATACAACTTTTGTTTTTTCAATAGGAAGAGGGCCATGTGACACATCAAACTTATTGGTACTGTCACAAGAAAAACAATGGTGTGCTTGGTTTTGACGTAACTTTATTCTTTCATGAGTTATTTACAAGTTTCTGACCACTTATAAAATGTGTTCAATGTGCTGCCCATTGTGTTGGATTGTCAATGCAACCCTCTTCTCCCACTCTTCACACACTGATAGCAACACCGCAGGAGAAATGCCAGCACAGGCATCCAGTATCCGTAGTTTCAGGTGCTGCACATCTCGTGTCTTCACACCATAGACAATTGCCTTCAGATGACCCCAAAGATAAAAGTCTAAGGGGGTCAGATCGGGAGACCTTGGGGGCCATTCAACTGGCCCACGACGACCAATCCACTTTCCAGGAAACTGTTCATCTAGGAATGCTCGGACCTGGCACCCATAATGTGGTGGTGCACCATCTTGCTGGAAAAACTCAGGGAACGTGCCAGCTTCAGTGCATAAAGAGGGAAACACATCATCATGTAGCAATTTCAAATATCCAGTGGCCTTGAGGTTTCCATTGATGAGGAATGGACCCACTATCATTGTACCCCATATACCACACCAAACCATCACTTTTGTTGTTCCAACAGTCTTGGAGGGATCCATCCAATGTGGGTTAGTGTCAGACCAATAGCGGTGGTTTTGTTTGTTAACTTCACCATTCACATAAAAGTTTGCCTCATCACTGAACAAAATCTTCTGCGTGAACTGAGGGTCCTGTTCCAATTTTTGTTTTGCCCATTCTGCAAATTCTGTGCGCCGATCTGGGTCATCCTCGTTGAGATGCTGCAGTAGCTGGAGTTTGTAAGGGTGCCATTTGTGAGTAGCTAATATCCGCCGAAGGGATGTTCGACTAATGCCACTCTCCAGTGACATGGGCGAGTGCTACGCTGTGGGCTCTTGCTGAATGAAGCTAGGACAGCCACTGATGTTTCTTCATTAGTGACAGTTTTCTTGTGTCCACATTTTGGCAAATCCAACACTGAACCAGTTTCACGAAACTTAGCAAGCAGTTTGCTAACTGTAGCATGGGAGAGGGGTGGTCTCATAGGGTGTCTTGCATTGAAATCTGCAATGACCCGGTTACTGCGTTCACCAGATATCAACACAATTTCGATCCGCTCCTCACGTGTTAACCTCTTCGACACGTCAATGGCTGTGAACAAAGAGAAACTTGTAAATAACTCATGAAAGAATAAAGTTACATTGAAACCAAGCACACCATTGTTTTTCTTGTGACAGTACCAATAAGTTTGATGTGTCACATGGCCCTCTTCCTATTGAAAAAACAAAAGTTGTATCCAAGATGGCCGACTTCTAAATGGCCACCATGGTCACCACCCATCTTGAGGAGTTTGCCCCCTCACATATACTAATGTGCCACAAACAGGACTTTAATATCACCAACCATTCCTATTTTATTACGGTGCATCCATATAAATGGCCCACCCTGTACTACTGTTTTTAAATTGGGCACCCTCACATTAACATCTGTGGGTACTGGACAGCCTCAAGTAGCCCTTGAGATCACAGTCCCAGAGTGACTTATTTGTTTTGATTCGTTTCACTTCATTTCTTCATGCTTGACTCAAAAACTCAAAATGATGAATCCATTATCAGAATTGCTGGCAGAATTTTATCTGAATAGTCTGGTACTTTTGACTTTGAGATAAATAAAATAATAAGAGATTGGATGAAATTCATCAGGACAAAATGTACTAATTCTCTATTATTTGACAACTTTCCCTGGAAGGACCTTTTGTGCTTTTTCCATCAGGCAGCAGAGCACAAATTCTTTTTTTGCTTTTTTTTTCTCTTTCCTCTCAGGCCAGCGAGTACATCTTCAAGTACATCATCCAGTCCCGTCGGCTCTTTTCGCTCGCTACAGGAGGCCAGAATGAGGAAGAGTTCAGAGTCTGCATTCACGAGCTGTTCATGTCCATCCGCTTCTTCCTCTCGCAGGAGAACAAAGGCACCACGCCTGTCGCACAGACACAGGTGTGTATGGGCTTGTGTGAAAAATCAGTGACAGGCAAGAGCGCATCTTAAGATCTTTGCAGCTTTGTCATACATGCGCCTGATTGCGTGAATCTGAATGTGAAAATGTGCACCACTTGATGTTTTCTTTCTCAGGGGCTCCTGTTGATGCAGTTGTGAAAGGTGAGAAATTGGCTGTAATTGAATTTCATGCTGCCAGAGGGTTTGGAGGCAGAACAGGGATTTCTGTGGCAGGTTTTCCTTAATCAGTGGGAGGTCTGCACAGCAGGGCAGCTGCCTTCACTGATTTCAAAGAAGACCAAAACAAAACAAGCTAAAGACCCCAAAGATAATCCTAATTACACACCAGAAACAGATGCTTGTGCGGTGGTGTATTTGTGCACATTTTTTAGTGTTCACCTCACCCACATGAAATCTAAACATGTCTTTTCTTTTAGCAGCCATAACGAACTACGCATGTTAGCAAAAAACTCACTTTGAATCTTCAAGAATCAGATTGCTGGTGCCACTTTAAGTATTCCAGCAGCGCTCTGACCGTGCTCTGTCTGAAAACCTCTGTTTTAGTCCCCCACTGACTTCTGATCTGTATTCTCAACACAACAATAGCAGTGGGAGAATGCAGGTTGGGCTAATGCTAATCCCACTTAATCTGTAACATCTAGCACACACACGCCAGCATACACAAATACATACACACTCAAAAACACAAGCAGCAAACCCATATACAGATAGGCAAATTCAACTGTCACTCCTGTTTTAGATTTTATACTGTTAAGTAAAAATGCAAAAAAAACAAAACATGATTTGAACATATTTTTTGATATAATTATGCTTATTTAATGGAAAAATTAGATATGCTGCATCCTAAAATTAGTAAACACACTGTAATTACTCAGAAAAGCTACTTCAGTTGGGCAGTTACGGCCCTTGTTGCCTTATTTAAATGGATAATTTTTCAAAGAAAACATCTTTGACAGTTGCTGGAAAAACAAAACAGCATTTGTCTTCTGCCAGAATGTCTCAGACAAGAAGAACATTAGTGTTAAAAAAAGAGAGAAAAAAAGACAGACTCAAAGGGACATATTTAGTCTTTTTTCTCAACTATGCAATGAGAAACTGACAGAACCTGACAGGAAGAAGGAGAATCTGACAGCCAGCTACAAACAAGTGATGGGCAGCAATCCTAGCTGTCCTTCAGCTTAATGCACGTAATCCGTGCCTGCTAGAGTTCTGACTAAATCCAAGTGGGGCCAGTGATTCAGGGCAGAATAGTAAATATTTACCTCTGTTTACTAAATAAAACAGCTTTCTAGAAACAGAGTATGAATATTAAGAAGAGTATGGAGCATTGCAGTTGCTTATTCTTGAGTCAGTTCTTATCGGTTGAGCTGAGCTGCAGGGCATCTTCACAGTATCATTAGGATGTAGCTTCTTTATTACGCTACTTACATGATTACAGTTAGTGAAAGATGTATGGTAAAATATTCACTGGATATACATATATAGGAACACTCTCATCATGGTTTTCAGCACAGTGATTCCAATCCTGGAGAAAGTGTTTAAACAAGAATGAGCTGCACCTGTTGCACCTGTGATTGAACATTCCCTCTTTATGCGCAGGCCGTGTTCCTCCGAACATTTCCGGCAATTTACAGCGAGCTGTTGAAGATCTTCACGGTGCGTGAGGTGGCCGGTTTCGTCAGGGAGACTCTGGGCAGCCTGCCTACAACCGTCCATCCTGACTGCCCCCTGGAGGCCGTCAAACTGCAGTGCATTGCCAAGACTGTGGAAAGCCAGCTTTACATTAACCCAGGTAAATACTAGTAGGACAAAAATTATTCGCATTTATTCACAGCATTTGGAACATGATCAGAGCTCTTTAGCTCTGCACTTCCATTTGAGAACACACCTTAGCTAATTGTTACCCTGCAGTGAGCCAAATTCCAAGTTATTAAACTGTTCTTAATAAAGGGTTTTACACTGAAGCAAATTACTGTGTCAGTTTTTTATTTCCAACACGCTCCCAAAGGCTGCATGTAGCAGGGAAAAAACATCCCTCATGCAAATCATATGAATGTCATACAAGATTTTCATTAGTTCCAGTCAATAATGTTTCAACTGAGCATGAAAGCAGAGCAAGACATTATGGCCCCGCAGAGAAATGAATGTAGAATATTTTCTTAGTTGTTCCCGTTGTGTTATTTCTACTTCATTAAGTCTTTGATGTGTTTGTGCTGTAGAGTCACGATGCATCCTGTTGCCGGTGGTGCTTCGAGTGCTACAGGCCCACATGCAGGAGCAGAGAGATCTGGTCATGTGTGCCCAGATCCTCTCCAGCATGCTTTCTCTAATCAAGAAGGAGGAAAATGGCACTGCGGTGAGTATTACGCTCATAACTGAGAGCCATTAGTCAGGCCCCCCTGCTTCCTTAAAGAAACACTGCAGTGTTTTGGGAAATACACTGGCTTTCTTACTGATGAGGAAACTGAGACGGCTGGTTAACTGAGCTTAGACTAAAAAAGCTCAGGTAATGAAATCCATCTAAAGCATATTTCAAGCTCAAAACCCAAATTTGTGTAATCTCTTAAAAGCTTATAGCTGTCTTTAGAATTTCTTTCTTTTTGTTTTATTGATTAATAAAAAACAGTTTAAGGTTTTTATTAAATGTTAGCGCCAGAAAAGTCCCTGGCCTGGCCTGACTAGAGCCTTTTCTTTTAGTTTTTTAAATTTGACCAGTCAACTCCTTGCAGTTGCACCCCTGGATGCTGGAGATCCCACTGGCCATTTGCACCTGTCTGCATCCCACTATTTCAGTAGACTTCAGTAACACAGAGAGCAAAAGTCCAACTAAACTCAGATCGAACAGTGGCTTTCGGTGTAAGATCGCTCCTTCCGAGCCTAAAGATGGCACTGTCTGCCACATTGGGCTCCTTGTGACTTCACCCTCTTTCTCACATTTAAATTCAAGATGAAAGGTTGCCCTTCTCTTAGAGTGAAGGAGGTCCCATGAGCTCGGGGGAGGAACTTAAAGGTGGTATCTGCCAGTTTGTTGCTTTTGATGGATTGCGTCACACCTCAAAGACGCACAACAGTCTTATTCTTCTCACCTGACTTTGAACAAGAATTTTTTAAGTCATTGCAGTCATTCACCAGATCATTATGTTGTTGCATAAAGATCTGGTTACGCTTTAAAATGTGGTGTACAACTAAAGGCGTAATTCCTACAACTAAGGGCTGATTCAATGGAAATTCAATGGAATTTTAATTACTTGAAATTACAATGAAATTATATTTACCTACAAATAATAACAATTTCATGGTAATTTTGAAGACAAGAAAAAATAAAATACCATCAAAATTTGCAGACCTGTGCTTTTCCATAAAATTATGCAGTGCTTGAAATTACTTGAGGTATAACTTTTATTTCCTCTCGTGTAAAATACCTCAAGTTATGCGTTACTTAAAATGACTTACAGACTACTTAAATGTACTTGCAGTATACCAAGTTCTTTGTTTCCTGTAAAAATCTGACTTGTGACCCCCTTATTCTAGTGCATACACCGTTAAGTACTTGTAGGTAAATATAAAGACATTGTAATTTCAATAAAATACACCATTTAATCAGTGGGTAATTACAGCCTTAGTTGCATGCCTTATTATAAAATGTTAGCAAATATCACTGGCACCTCCAAGTCAGAATAATAACTTTTTAAAATCATAAATAATATGGTGTAATCCCTTCATAGAAACTTGTGCAGTTGCAGTCAGTTCCTGATGTTTTTCAAGAATCTGCATGACAGTATCCCTTCCATTATATCTCCCAAAATAATTAAAGAAAGTCAACACCACAGGAATTAGTCCTACACCAGTTTCGTTGCCCGTACACTGCAATAGCAGATTGCTTTGTTGCGTGTATATGGTCAATTAGTCTTGGTAACAGGGACACTGGCAACTGTGCAGTCCAGTAATGAGAGCCATCAATTTAGCAATGGACACTGTCAAAGTGGCAGTCACTTTGAGCTGTGTGTGTGTATTTGTGTGATTTGCCTGTCTGTGTGTACCTGCTCAGGTTGCCGGGCTGGTACCGGTCCCTGCCAAGGAGGCAGGTAGTGGAAGAGGCAGCCAGAAAAACACATACACAAATGCGTGCACACATGAGCACCCACTGGCACCATATCTAAAGGGAAGTGACAGCAGTGGCAGTCAATGTGCCAGTGAAGCTCCTTCTCATTATCACTCTTTCCAAGACCTGTCTGTCTTGTCAGGGGTAGAGACTAGAGAGAAATACACATGCACACACGCACACACACACACACACACGCACACACACACCAGTTTATTCACCACTCTCTTTGAGTTTCTTTTCATCTTTAACTGCCTCTACGTCTTTTGTATTCTACCTTCTTCTATTCGTTTCCATTCTCCTCTTTCTTCGTTAAGTTTTATACTCTCAAAATGTTCGGCGTGGCCCTGAAACTTCTTATCAGTCCGCGTTCTGGTTCAAGACACATTAAAACTGATGAAAATAGAATTACAGGGTAGCGGTGGCGGGGCGGAGAGGGGTGTAGACATTGGCTTGGAAGCAGAATGGTGTCGGTTGTTGATTACGGTTCAGTGTTGTGCTTGCAGAACAATGCCAGGTAACTTTAAGAGGACATAAGTGCACAGATGGAGTCTGTTTGAATTTTAGGGGCTCTTACATTCAAGATTCACATTTTTTTTCTTCTATTCTAAAGGCTAATACTCTCTCAAGGTAATCTGTTACTTTGACCTGCGATTCATTCTCACATGGGTGTGTTTTCTTTTCCCTCTCCAGGAGCCTGTGGTGTCTGAGGAAGTGGAGCTAATTGTGGAAAGCCTGCTGGGAGTTTTACTGAGGACCATCTTGGAAATTAGCAACCGGCCCCAGCCTGCTGGAACCTCCATGAGACTACAGTTCCAGGATGTCACTGTATGTGTGTTTTACTGTGTGTGTGTGTTTGTAAGCTAGCTTACTGCTATAAATGACAGGACTTGACAATATGTAGAAGCGTAATTAGACTAATAAACAGAGTTTCTGGAATGGCGGGAATGGCGAGGTGGATGACAGATCATCATTGTCTGATGAAGGAAGGTCAAAGTGGAAATTCTTTTAAAAATCATGTTAACATGTGTACAATTCTTACTAGTTCCACTATTATTTTCAAAGCACAATAGATCTTATTTTTTGAACTTCTCATTTCTCCTCCAAAAGGAAAGAAAGAAGAAAAGTTTGCCCTGAATATGCAACAACATTAAAGCTCCATCTTCTCCCTCTCCCTCTCATTATGTGTTGTGTTGTCAGGGAGAATTTGTGGCATGTTTGTTGGCGCTTCTGCGACAGATGAGTGACAAGCACTATCAGAAGCTGCTGCAGGCGTTCAGCAGCAAAGACGACCTGAGGGTAAGACCACGCCATCTTTCTCTCTTTCCCTCCATCCATATCTGTCTGTCTGTAGTGATACTTTATCTTATTCTCTACTCCTGATTGTTTCTGTCTGCAAGTCTAAAAGTAAAAGATTATAATTAATGCCTGTTGATGCATTACTACAATTTCTACAAATTGTGTAGAATAGAGCAGCAGGAAAAATAAGAGACAAAGTTATTAAGTTCATGGGTTTACTCTATTGGGAATTAATGTTAACAGAAGTAATGTGCTTTTTGTGAGTTCTATTTTTGATACATGCATCAAAAAGGTTTAAGAGTTTACTAAGTGAACCCTGATGCTGGGTTTGGTGGTAAAACAAAAGTGAAAAACGCAGATGAAACCAGATTTACTCCGTTCACATGTACAGCACATCTTTCTAGAGGCTCAGACTTTGAGTGTATAATATTATTACAGTTGACAACACTGCACATCCTTATGATATGTACATAGTTACATAGTAGATTTGGATTTGTCTTAACACTTGAGAAGTGTTAGGATCAGATGTTTATGTGCAGTGTAGTCTCCTTAAACAGAGCTCATATTAACATTGGTAATATTAATACTGTAGCAGCCTTATTCTGCACCTCAGCAACTGTGAATAAAAATCTAAGTCAATAAATCAGTTTTCTCCTAACAAGAAATTTCACCATTAACAATAAAGTGATCCATTGTAATTGAGTTAAGTCTGGGAAGACTTCAGCACCATGGACAGATGCAGAGGAAGTTGTTCTACCTTCATACTAACTCTGAGCAGATTTAATGTGGTTCACACTGGAAAAGAGACATGAGCCCCTTTTCCGTTAGTACCTACTTGGATCAACTCGCCACACCTCACCACGGGTCTTAGGGTTTTCCATTAGGTCATAGTACCTGCGCAGCCAGGGATCCAAAGCGATCCAAGCAGGTTCTAAAATGTGATGTTGTCAGACTGCATGCCACCAATTGGCTGATCAGTGGTGTCACTCGATGAGTCATAAGAGCATCTTGTTCGTTAATGGAAAACCAGCCGATCCAAGTTTGTCTGAGTAGGTACAAATGGGAAAAGGAGCTACAGTGAAGTTTTAGGTTGTTTGTTTTCCCCACAGAGCGTGCAGAGATAAAGAGAAGTCAAGAAGTAGCTTATAGCTAGAAAATATTAAAATGGCCACAAAACACAGACATTTCTTTTATATATTTTTAATTATACCCAATATATAATAGGAGAGTAAATGGTTGTCAAAAATAAGCTCCATCCTGAATCTTTCTTCTGCAATAACTCTTTACTGAGTAACAAACTTAATGTGCCTTGGTGTGGGTTTGCATGTGTTTGTGTTGCAGGATTTCCTCCTTCATATCTTTACAGTCTTCAGGATCCTAATCCGACCAGAAATGTTCCCTAAAGACTGGACTGTCATGAGACTGGTCACGAACAAGTAAGAACACACACGCAAACAAATCAAGGAAAGCAGGAAGAGGACACCAATCAGGACAGACAGGAAATCAGAGGCTCATGCAGATATGCAGTATGCATCTCACTCGCAACTAGTCGTTTATTCTGTTTGTGTGCTTTCATCTGCTAAAATATTCAACCTTGGTTCTCTCAGTTAACACTTGATTTTGATCGCACAAAGAGCTTCAGAAGATGGAGAGATTTGAATGTAGTCTGCTCATTTAATATGAGAGTAAATGCAGTGCTTATCCATCCATATTATTGTCTGGAAAAACAAGTAACAGTTTTTTCATAATAAAAAGTTTTGTCAGACAGAAAAGTGTAACTTAAAAATGTTATGCCATAGCTGTTCATGGTTTTGCCTCTCTGCTCGTATTTTCCTTTAGCAGTGCAGAATGGAAATGACAGATTCCCCTCCAAGGTGACACAGTAGTAATCTTCTCCACCTCTTGCTTTCTGTGTCTCTTTTTGTTCTTTTAGTGTCATCATCACAACTGTCCTCTACCTTTCTGACGCTCTGAGGAAAAAACTTCCTCAATGACAAGTTTGACTACAAGGTAAGGAAAGGTGGCAGGCTTTGTGTGTGTGTGTGTGTGTGTTGTCTGAACAGTGCTGCAGTGCTTCAGAAGTCTGAATGTCAAAATAGCTTCAATTCTTTTTAAAAGCCTGCTGCATTACTTTACCACTGACACACAGACAGACACATATATAATATGGAAGTTCATCACACATCACAAAAACTGAGACATGGATATAAAATCGAGCTAATACCATTATTCAGATGCTTAGCGCAGACTGTGCAGCAGTGAGCTGAAAGCTGAAAAACAGAAGAAAGAACAGTAAATATACTTTACACCAACATCAGTGACTTATTCTGGTTTCAGTATTTTTTCTATATGGTACAGTCATGGACTATCTAACAAGCTTGATTTGATCCATTTTGAAACATACAGAAATGAAGTAGATAAAGTAGCAAAAAAAAGGGTAATTCTAGACCACCAGTGCATTTTGGCTTTTGTAGAGTTTTTAAACTGATTCGTGATGGTTTGTTGTTTTCATAAACATTTTGAGATGTTTGAGTCTAGTGTCTAGTGCTGCTGCTGCTGCTATTGGCTTAATGAAAATGATGTAAAGTAAGGGTGTTTGTCCTATCAGTATTATGTCTGATAGTAAGTTACTGTGTGCCCACACGCAGGTAGACACTTTTGTAGGTTAAAGTCAGGAGGTTGTGCACGTTAACAAGGTGATGTTTTTTTATTGCAGGTGTGGGATTCATATTTCTACCTGTCTGTAATATTTATCAACCAGCCCTGTCTTCAACTTGAATCCTTCTCTCCCTCCAAGAGAAAGAAAATACTGGAAAAGTAAGTGCTGATTATTTGCAAATGCTCGGTATTCTTTGCTGGATGCGTTAGAGCAGTCTGTAATGAGCCACACGCCTACTCAACAAGCCGCTCTATCTTGCTCCTCCTGTCTGTCAAGAACCTCAACACAGCTGGACACACAGTGTACACTCACTCTAATGACTGCTTAACATGCTGTTCTACAGCTTCCATCAGTATGTGCACACATTTTTAACCACATTTTGTTGTTGTTTTTTTGTTTTGTTTTTTTATCATGCAGATATGGAGACATGAGGGTGATGATGGGCTGTGAGATCTTCAGCATGTGGCAGAATTTAGGTAAGGTGATAGAATGGAAAAACGTGTCAGTGCTCATCATGGCGCGCATCTTATTCCTCAACATGGGCTAGACCCATGATGGAGAAAGTTGTTAAGCTCATCGTCCTTCATGTGGCATATTCACAAGAGATACTTACTGAGTACTTACTCAATGTTTCTGTGCACGGGATCCGTCTCATTGTGCTTTGCAATTCACTCCTTTGCTGGATTCCAGCTTGATCATTATATGGATGGATCTGCATGATGTGTAACAACGTGGGCCATCATGCGGACCAATTTTTCATTTATAAATGGCACTACAGCCTCCATAGTGCTCATAAAGGAAAAGAGGCCGAAAAAAAAGCTGAAAAGTGCACAGAAAGAAAAAAAAGGTAAAAGATTTGCTGATGCAGGAATGTTTGGAAAGAAATTTGTGAAGGGATTTTAACCTAATGACATACATGGCATATTTGCTGTCTGTCTTTCATTTCAGCAATAGCTGGATCTCTTAAAGTCCTATGGTGATATTGAAACTATCTAAATCCTGTTTTTATTTATTCATATTTATTGCTCCTCTGGTGCAAAAGTAGAGCTCTCGGAATCTGTGTGATGCAACAAAGCAAACAACTCTCTGTACTTGAGCTGATGGGATCTAAAAAAACCCCCCTTTTTTTCTTCTTTATACCATTTGTCACCATGGCAACGGACTGGATGCCTTGGTCTGCTTTATGTGGATGCTTTTGTTCTGACTCTGTGATGGATGGATGCAATTTTGTTTTATGGTAATTTCCAACGTACTGTTCAAGTGTGGTTTTTCTCATTTTCAAGTACACTTTGGAACCCCCCCCCCCCCCCCCCCCTTCCTTTCTTTTTATTTGATAGTAATAATAACGTTACATCTTTCTGCTGAAAATAATGGAATAAACTGTGCACTCTAAATTGTTTCGCTTTAGCACTTCAGCCAAATTGGAAGGAATTTGTGAAGTGTACTCTATCAGAATCTGTCTAAAAGGGAGGAGAGAGGAGAGAAATCCACTTGACCTTTTGATTTCAGAGCTGTGTTAGCCAAAGAAAAAAAAACTTCTGAGGCATTATTTTTTTAAAGGTGTAATGTTTGTTTAAATGATTAGAAGATGGGGGAGTAGCAGAAAACAATCAAAACAGAAAGTTTTGGGGCTTTTGGGAACTTCATGAACTGCTAGAGCAGGATTTATTGCAAAGGTTTTGAAGGAAGACACCTTTCCAGAGTTGGGTAAATTGTCTCTGACATAAACAATATGCTGTGTGCAGGGATAAAGTGAAAGCCTGACCTCTGTATCGATCTGTATCTTTCCTCCAGGTGAACATAAGTTGAACTTCATCCCAGCAATGATTGGGCCGTTCCTGGAGGTGACGCTGGTGCCTCAACCTGATCTGAGAAATGTCATGATCCCCATTTTCCATGACATGATGGACTGGGAGCAAAGACGCAGTGGCAATTTTAAGCAGGTACTGCGTGCTGCTGTTTCACAGAAATCCATTCACCAACTCAGAACTATTTAATCGTGGCTTTAACTCTTAGTTGCAAAGGTCACTGAAAACTAAATTCATCCTTGTCATAATCAAAAATAAGCCATTATCTATATTACTGGATAATTGGAAATATAACTTGCAGTGTGTGTTATGTTTAAGTTTTTTCTAAAACATTTATATTCATTTATAGCTGGTTATGATTCTCATTGCTAAATAATAATATTAGTTACATTTCTGAAACTTCTGAAACCACAATAATTAGTATAATATATGAACTGAAGTATGTGAATGCGAGAGACAGACAGAGCCTTACAGAAAACTACTAACGTTTTTGTTGCTAAAGGTGGTTCTACAAGCTACTTGGTCATCTTTAGTTTTTCACATAACTGTAAATTCTAACAATTTTAACTGCAAAAGAAATTGACAGATCGATTAGTGTCTTGTCAATCACAAAACTTACTCCCTAAAGCATATCCTGCTTTAATATCAACGATTCTCTAAAAATATCACGTTGTATAAACTAGTACTCAAAACTCATTAGTAAAATGTCTATTCAGGTAATAAAACAAGTGATTAATAAGCAGTCAGATTTTTCTCAGTCAGAGGAGTCACCCTCTGCTGGCCATTACAAATACTGCAAGTTTAAGGGAATCCTGCATTCTCATTCAGATAATTAAGTCTACTTTTTTGATGCAGCACACTTTAAGATCAAGCTCTGCGTTCTTCTTTATTATGTCAGTGTTGTTCAGATTGCGAGCCTCTGAGCTTTAAATGCTTTTCCTCACAGGTGGAGGCCAAGCTGATTGACAAGCTGGACAGCCTGATGTCTGAAGGCAAAGGCGATGAGACATACAGGGAGCTCTTCAACAGCATGTGAGTTGGTAAAAGAGTCAGGAAATGTTACAAAATCTAATAAAGTAGGCATTTTTCAGAAAGACTTTTGAAGGAAAAGTCTCTGCAATTTGTTAAATAATTTGCCGCTAAAGCCTTTTTTTTTCTAAATTAATTAATTAATTTATACAATAAACAGTAAAATCCCAGCAAAAACCTACTTGAAAGTGCATGAAGGCTAGTTTAGGAGACCTGGGCACTTCCAGTGAAAATAGCTGTTTATGGGGGTCTAATTACCTAAATGATGCAACCCACACAAGGCTTCATCAGGTAAATTATCTGCGTGGGCTGCAATCCGCAGGTCATTTGCCTCACTAAATGGCCGTTTTATCTGGAAGTGGATGTGTCTAAGTATTCTGCTTTTGAGAATTAGCCTTTAACCCTGAAAACCCAGAGCACAGATAGCAGCGTTACAGCTCTGAAAAGGCCTCTTATACTTCAATAAAGAAAGCCATTAAATGGGTTAGGTTGCTTTCAGAGCGTGTAGCTAATGAGGGAAGCAACACAGAAAGCTGCAGGCTTACTTTTAAAGTAACAAACATGTCATTATTATAAAAGTATACAATAGGTAGTTTTGTATTTGAAATTGCTTATGTAAAGCATATTTTTCAAGCAGTGAGAGGTAAGTGATGGGCATTTAATCACCTTCATCTTCACTCACACCTCCTCTTTGGTCAACTCCTTTTGTCTGTCCTTGAGTTTCCAGGTTTGTACTCCTGCATGCTTAGTGTTTGTGCACCCCTTTTCATATGTGTGTGTGTGTGTTCACCTGAGTGTGTGCGTATCTTGGTCCCTGCTTCTTTTCTGTTCATATTTTTATGTCGCCCTTCACTCTGGGCTGCTAGTATTTGAAGCTTTCAAAGCAAAAATCTTGCATTTCAACTTTAAAAGAAGAAGGAAAAGAAAACCACATTGTTGCATTAAATGAAGTCGTATTTCCGATTCACTCTTCTGCTGTCGCACAGCTGCAAATCAAAGTGTGATCAATTTTATGAGTATGGATCCACTTCTAATATCCCTTTGTCTTCCATAGTCGATCATTCTCTTTCCCACCATTTGTACACGTGAAACATTACAAAATATGAGCCGCAGTGCCTCTGCATTTTATTAAAGTTCAGTACTTATAGTGTGCGCTATATTGCAATCATGCATAATTGGTTATTATTAACACTTTTTTATGTTTAATTTCAAATTTCTTTTGTTTTTAATGATTTAAGCCTACTTTTAGTTCATGATTATTGTTTTTTCTTTTTCCACTAATCCCTAAACTAACCTGTGTGAGTGTGTGCTAATATTAATATTAATTTATTCCGCCTATGCTTCCCGCCTGGAGTAGAATTCCTCTGTTTGGTCCGTACCCTAGGTAAGACACCCTCCTCTTTGTTCTCTCAGTGTCGTCTGTGTGAGGGGAAATGTGGAGCAATTACAAAAAAGAAGAAGAATAAACAGCTTCAGTATTTTGGCTGTTGTGTGTTTGCCCTTAATTCTATAAAAACCTGTTTTTGGTGGCATAACAGTAAATAAGGTGTTGTAATTTTTTTTTTAGCCACCTTTGTGCTTTTTCTTTCTTAAGCCCCTGTAGGCAGGCCAACAAGCATAGGTGACACCGGTGTGACTGCTATTAATTTTGCTTCGCCTCCTTTCCTTTCTTAGTTGTTTCTTCCATCGCCGATCCTTTCGTATCTATTTCCCCCCCCCTTTTGCCCACCCTGTCTCTTTTGGTCTTTACATCTTTGTCTTGTTCTGTCTCTCTTCATTTGTCCTTCAGCCTGCTGAAGAAGATCGAGAGAGAGACCTGGAGGGAGAGCGGGATCTCTCTGATCGCTACCGTCACCCGTTTAATGGAAAGGCTGCTAGACTACAGGTGAGCATGCACACACGTTCACAAATACTTACAGAGACACACATGCTTAGTCTTTTTAGTCAAATTCTCAATGTTTCTATTGCAGGGATTGTATGAAGTTGGGAGAAGTGGATGGCAAAAAGATCGGATGTACTGTCAGTTTACTGGTGAGTAGCTTAAACTGTGTCAGGCAAATATGTTAATGTTTATCTTCTATTCAACTCTGAAGTTATTACCTTTTTAATTCAAAATGATGAAAAAGTAAAACATATGTAATATATAGAGGATAATTGAGTATTTTTGTGTGGGTTTTTTTTTTCTTATTTAACTGGAGTTATGTGCAAGAGGACCTCAGTGTGTAGGCAGAGGGATCAAAAGGACCCTGCAAATCAGCAGCTGAACTATATTGTTGCACCACTTTTAAATGCCCTCATTACTTCTTTAAATCCCCTCTCTAATGGTTATGATGGTCTCTCTGCTAATGTTTCCCTCTTTCTCTTGTGTTTTTTCATTGTATCATCGACTGCTCCTGGCAGAACTTCTACAAAACAGAGTTGAACAAAGAAGAGATGTACATCCGCTACATTCACAAACTGTATGATCTGCATCTGAAAGCACAAAACTACACAGGTACATTGAAAGGAATATACTGCCTTGTTGTACAGTGTGGCTGAGCGTGGGTGATGCATTATTGCTGTTTTACGGTTTGTCATAACCAGGGCTTTAAGTTGGGATTTGGCAGGGAATCGTCAGGTCTGCTGTAAGGGGACAGAAATAAGTCATTACGTAATTCCCACTGTGAGGTCCAGTAGGGTTTTTAATTTGTTTTTCTTTTTGCAGCTTTTCCTGCTGCTGGTTCTGAGGTTTACTAAACTTTGTGGATTTAGCCAGCTACATTCTACAATATATAAGAAGATGTTACATGAGCCATCACTAATTTCTTAGTCGACTAAACGGGAAAAAAAACAGACCTCCGGTATTGGGTTAAATTTGATAACTGTTCAGTGGAAAGTGTCAAAAACTAATAACAAAGGCATTTTAAACCATTTATCACATTCTCCAATAATGAATCATAGCTATGCTGCACCTTGCATTGTGAAATATAAACATTACACTTTCATGTGTTACTAAAATATGACAAAATAAACATCCAAAAAGCTAATAAATTGCGACTGAAAGTTGTGGTGCATTGTGCTGTGCATTATGAATGATGCATGCTGTTTGAAAATTTTATATAACAACCATATGACAACCACTTGTTAAAATCTAAAAAAACAAAATAATAAATCATCCAGCCATTTTCTTCCACTCATCTGAAGTCAGGTCGTGGGGCCAGCAGGGAAGCCCAGACCTCCCTCTTGCCACCTCCTCCAGCTTATTTGTGGAGTCTTTCCTAGACCAGCTGATAGATGTAATCTTGTCAACATGTTGGGGTCTACGCATGTTAGGACATGCTCGACTGGAACACCTTACCCAGGAGGCGGCAGCCTTAGCGGTCTCCTTTCGATGTGGAGGAGTAGCGGTTCTACTCTGAAGCCCTCCAATTGATTGAACTCCTCACCTAATGCTAAGACAGAGGCCATCCACCTTTCTGAGAAACCTCATTTCCACAGCTTGTATCTGTGATCTCATTCTAATAATGTTAACAAGCAGATCAGGTGTAGATTAACAGATTCATGGCTTTTCTCAACAATGATGCACCATCTGGTGGCAGATGGCTTCACAACATTTTGGACGCAATTTATCGGCATTGGGCATCAATTAAAATTTTAACAGTTAGATTAAACAGCTCGGTTAAATCCGGTACAGACGAGTGACAACAGCAAGGATTAGTCAGCTAGTTGCACGCATCTCCAGTGCACACCCACAGAAACATTGGCTTACACAACAAAAAAACCAAACAAACAAACAAAAACACATACATATAAAATACAAAATATTAGTTACAGTTACAAAATGTTATCTTAGCTATCGGTGGCTTTTAGTAAAGAACACGAAGGAATAGCATGCTAACAGGCAGCAAAGAAAAATAACTTTCACTCACCAAATCCTCATTCACCTCGTTCAAATATATTTTATCTGCAAAAGCCAAAAGTTGGACGCCATCACTCTCAAAGATTTATCATGAAAATGCAACTTGCTGTCTGGTTTAATATCTTTCCCTTACTCAGGCTTTTTGCCTGCTACTTGCCTCATACAGTCTGCTGCTTTTTATCTTTTCACCAGTGAGGGGCTCTGTGTTTACAATGATTTGACTGCCGCTGGCAAATTTGACAAAGAAGCAAAAGTACAAAATAACGACAGCAATGAAACTACAACTACTCGCACCTCATTTGAGGACAATTCCCAAATGTATACAATACAGTTCACATCACATTCCCCAGATGATATTTTATCCATCCGAAGAGCGTTAGCTGAAAGTAGGATGGAAAATCAAAATCTAAAGAACAGGATTAAACAAATGCAACAAGAGAAAATTCAACTAGAGAAGTTTAGACAAATGGAGGCCCAAAATAAACACTTGGGAGAAACGCACAATGAATTTCCCATGAATAGACAAGACCAACAAATTAAAAATACACAGTATCAGCCCAACATGCAGATTATAAATGAAGGCTGGGGAATGATGTTTGGTCAAATACGGCAACAAATTATTAACCTGACGTGAGAAAACAAGAAAAACAGCGCTCAATTAAGAGAAATCTCCTGCCAGCTTCATGAAATGGAAGATATTAATGAGGAGATGGAGGAAAAGAATCAGGAGCTGAAAATGAAGTTTGATGAAGCCCTGGTAAAAAAAAAAAAAAGAAAGAAAGAAACTCTGCAAGAGAAGGGCCAACAGGACATAAAACAGAAAGAAATTGAGTGTTAAGTTTCAGAACATCGAAAAATACAATGAAGGCTTGCAAGTATCGCTCGAAATAGCACTACGCAAAAATGCAGAAATACTTCAAGAAAAAGTGCAAGAAAATCAGAAAGAAGCTGAATTTCTCCAGATTCTCTAGATTTTTCCAAGACTTTGAGAGGAGAAATCTAGAACTGCAGTTATTTTTAAAAAAGAATGAAGGACAAAACCATTGAACTAGAATGAAAAAAGATGTTCAAAGATGGAGTGTAGGTTCAATGAAATGCTAAGAAAAAATACAGAGTTTATACTGAAATGCAGGCGCAAAATCAAGAACAAGAGAAAACACATGAAGACCTGCAGTGTACGCTTCAGGAAACGCAGAGGAGAAATAAGGAGTTAGAAGGCATGTGCAACAAAGTGCAACAGAGAAATGCAGACATGCACGGGCCAAAGCTAATACAGGAGGCAAAGTCTAAAGAACTGAATGAAAAGCTTGAAGAAAAACAAGCAAAACTAGAAGAACTTGACAAAAGATACAAGAAACTTGAGACGCAAAATACAGACACAATGAAAGACATGAAAAACCTCATCCTTTAAAACAAAGAGCCCTAGTTTCCGCTTTTTCCAGAAGAGGGACTCTGCTGCTTCCTCACTTGATTCTGAGGAGTAGCCTTGTCTTCCTCTCCCTCCTACCAACTCTCCTCACTCCTAACCTCCTCCTAATCTCCCTTCTTCATCCTTTTTCTTTCTGTTTTTCACCCTCACCCCCCAACCAGTCGCAGCAGATCGCTGGCCCTCACTGAGCCTGATTCTCCCGGAGGTTTCTTCCTGTTTAAAGGGAGTTTTTCCTCCCCACTGTCACCTAGTGCTTGCTCAGAGGGAATTGTTGGGCTGCGTTCACTTTTGACCGCATTAATGTTTTACATTTTTAGCAGTATGGTCTCCTGCTTTTACTCACCCAATAAAGAAAGGGATAGACAAAAAAACGTGTTATGTTTCTCTTATGAAATAGGCCAGAATTTCCACAGATGTTTAAAATAAGAAAAACACATGCATAATATGCATTATTTAGACTGATGAAGATCATAGATTTTACACACATTTGGATTAAAAATGTAAAAATAAATCTCATGTGAATCAGAATATGACATCTAAGCATTAACCACAACTGCAACAGGGGAGAGAAGGGGGGTAAAAAACGCTGCATGCAGGTGTGACCATGGGGTGATTTAATGGTTTCTGTGGCATCAGTTGGAAGCACAGGCTGGCTGCAGCATATGAAAATCAAGCTCACTGCCTATCAGATTTAATTGGTCATTAATCAAAGGTGTGGGATTGCAGTTCCAGATAGGTCCGTCCCACTTTAACCCCTGGTCTGAACACATACTGTATGATGATTATTGAAATGTGCTTTCATGTTGTCATCTGTTCATGGTCTTCTGCTTCAGTTTATTCATCAGTATTTGAGACACTGAATCCTTCACAGGTTCTTTAAACAAGAAAAAAAACAAGCTGCTAAATGTAAATTAATATGCTGTTTTTCTCTGTGTATGCTCACAGAGGCGTCCTACACCCTGCTGCTCTATGACGAGTTATTGGAATGGTCGGACAGGCCGCTCAGAGAGTTCCTCAACTACCCCATGCAGAGCGAGTGGCAAAGGAAAGAATATTTGCATCTCACTATCATCCAGAACTTCGACAGGGGGAAGGTAAGCTGGAAAGCGCCAGTTTTTCCTCCACAGTCATCCGTCCAATACATTTGCATTTGACTTTACAGAAACCAGAACATTTGTCATGTGATGTAATCTGTGACGTTTCTAGCACACTGGCAAGGTAGAATGAAGGAAGTAAGCTGAGCTCAAACACCAGCAGGACAACTGGTTCCCTATAACACCGTTAAATGCCAGTGAATGTACTGTGCCAGTGTAAAGCAACAGCATGTTCAGTTTTATTCAGAGGAATTTGTGCCAAGCTAATACCCAGCAGCACGTCAGCTTCTCATGCATATTCAAGAGCCTTCTAATTTAAATGCATTTCTATTTCATACCTGGCAACGAAATAGAGGCGCAGACATATTATTGATGGCTCTCCTAGAGTAAATATATGCTGGCCATTAATACGTATATTTCAAAATAATAAGCACCAACAGTTTCATAAAACATTAATAGTCGGCTCAGACGCATCGGGGTGAAAGATGAGAGAACTTCTTTTCCTGCTTGTTTAGTAGATATGACATCATTCACGTAAAATGAAGAGGAGGGCCAAGAAGAGATATTTCTATCTGTTATGAACTGTGACGTTGACTAGAGGTAGCAGCACCTCTTCCACTTAATCGGGGGAATTGCGGGTGGCTGTAATTAGAGTGGGATTCATATTGTCCCACAGTATTCCACGCTGTTCCTCTCAGATGGCGATGATGGCCACGCTGACTGTTAAAGCATGATTCGCTCTGATGGCGCCGCATTTAGCTAAAATAATCTCATCAGTGAGAAATGTGAGCGCAAACAGAGCTCAGCTGATTCAGGACGCAGCGTTTCTCACTTGATAAACGGTTCCCAGGCTGTTGTTTTGTTTTCGTCTCTCAGGAGTTGCTTTCTTTCATCATCCCAACTTCACTTCTCTTTTCCAGTTTTATCTCGTTATCCTAACTACCTTTGCTGTTTCTCTGCACTCTCAGGGGAAGGGGGGAAGTGGCAAAACAAAACTACTCTCACCCTCTCAAAATAACACATCACTAACACAGGGGGGTGGGGGGATCTCTTTAAATCGTTAAAAATGCCGCCCCTCCTTACTCGTAGTGCAAATATCCTTTACATTCCCGAATTATGACACCTTCGAGTGCTGCCGATCACAGAGTGGAAGGCAGCAGGAAAGGAAAGCTTTTCACTTAATTAGTGAGATGGTCGGTGCTGCACGTACCTGTATGGCGAGGTTGTTTGTGTCTGCTGGCGTTGTTGACTCGCCAGTGCCATCCAGTGGAGACCGATTGTGTGAGCACTGCAGAACAAGTGTCTTAGTGTTAAGTAGGTTTCGGGTCAGTCTGTAACTGTCAGACTGGACACGATGAAGGTGACAGGGAATAAGTGTGTGTTTTTGTGTCCTCAGTGTTGGGAGAATGGCATCATCCTTTGCAGAGAGCTTGCTGACCAGTACGAGTCGTACTACGACTACAGGAACTTGAGTAAAATGAGGGTAAGTTGTTCCAGAAGCTGTGGGCATGCTGCTTGAGGAGTCCTTTTTTTTAACCTGATGATGCCCTGGTCAGTCAGAAAAATGCACAATATAACTAACAGATTAGACACTGCTGGTTTATAAGCAGTTTTGTCTTTTATTGTCAGATGATGGAAGCGTCGCTCTATGACAAGATCATGGATCAGCAAAGATTAGAACCTGAATTCTTCAGAGTCGGATTCTATGGGAAGAAGTTTCCTTTCTTCTTACGGGTATGTAAATCACCATATTCCCTCTTTGTCTTGAACAGCTAGTTGAAGAGAATAACACTTTCACCCTCTTCAAAAAAGAAACGGCGCTTCTGAAAGAATTAACTTTTCTTATATAAGACTCCACCAGTGGAAGGTGACATTCAGCAAGTCTTATTCAGTGCCATTTAATGATGTAACAGGCCCTGTCCTTGGTGGAGTTTGCAGATGGTGCTGCAGTTTCAGTCTGTGCCCACTAGATGTCAAGCTAACCCCACACTGCTTCTTTCCCAACCACCCTCCACTGCAGAATAAGGAGTTTGTGTGCCGAGGCCATGACTACGAGAGGCTGGAGGCGTTCCAGCAGCGGATGCTCAACGAGTTCCCCCACGCCATCGCCATGCAGCACGTAAACCAGCCCGACCAGACCATATACCAGGCAGACGCACAGTGTATCCTTCAGTGTACATGGAGGCATGAAATGAAGTTGTGGTCAAACACGAAACCCTAACTGAGCAGATAGAGTCTTGGACGTGGGGACTAAACCGACTGCATATGCATGCATGTGCTGTCAGGAAGACTCAGCTAGCTTTGTGTATACACGTACACAATTGCCCTGCAGGCGACATGAGGCACATGCTATCACGCAAACATACAGTGCTGCAAATTGCATGCAGTATACAAAATGTAATACAAATCACAATCAGACACACTAAGGTTTTGCATTTCCTTAAACACAACAGCTAAGAGCCAGTTCCTACCAGGGACCAGGCACAAATCAACTAACCTAACCTCAAGCTCCCTTCATTTTTCTCCCTTCCATGCCGTGTTCAGATTCACTCCTACAGTATGTGGGACTTTTTAATTATTCACACCAATGTAAGGGACAACTGCTGGCCTAGATAGAAGAGGGAAGAAAACAGGCAGACTCGATGACATAGTGACACAAAGACTGAAGGAAACAACAGTAAAAGAGAGAACAGGGCTGAAGATAGAGAGACATGTTTACCAGCTATGAAAGTGAGGCTGGTGTCTGTCTTTCTGTGTGTGTGTTTGTCACTGCAGCAAATTGCAGTCTTAGTGTAGCAGGAACAATCGCAAAAAGGTTTAAAGTATTTTGGCAGGTGTTTGTATGTCTTCCTGTCTGGAGGTTGGCAGAGTTTGTCACCACAGTAGTGTTGCAGCCCTCAAAGTTGCCGTTAGGAAATATTCCAGGTGTGGATGTGACATCAGAATGTAAACTGATTAGAAAATAGCCTCAAGTTAAGATGTACTTTTCATTTTTTAATACGTTTATGTGCGATGCGCCTACCTTTTATACACACGCCCCACTCAAAGTGACGTCTGAATGAAGTAGCAGGCTGTTGTGTTGTTCTCACATTACGCCAATCAATAGTCTCTCTGATTGCTCACCCATCTGTAAATCCTTGATACAAACACTCATGCATATGAATTCATGTGCGTCAGCTCTCCTCCCTCTCTCTGATATAGTTGTTCATCAGTGCAGGGCTTCTCATAATAAAGGAGAGGCTGGGCATTTTTGAAAGACACTTAACTCACTTTTCACTCCTTAACTTTTTAAACTGCTCAAGTTGTCAAGTCTCACTGTATGTTTTCTCATACTAGTCAAAAGAAAAACTTCTTTTTCCCTCTTGCTTTACAGTGTTGGGCAACAGTTTTGAGTCACCTATCATTTCTTTTTATTCTGCTAGGAAAATGGGAAGAAGCAAAAAAAAAACAGCTTGTATAATCCTAACAAGCTTGGAAGTCAATTATTTGGTATGATCACGTTTATTCTTCAACACAGCCTGAACTCTCTTAGGCACGTTTTATTGTCATTTCTTTAAGTAGTCTTCAGGAATAGTTCACCAGGTTTCTTGAAGGACATATAAAGATCTTCTTTGGATGTTTGATGCTTTTGTTGCATATTCTGTCAGGATGATCCCACACTGCTTTGATAATGTTGATCTGGGGAGGCCAAACCATGACTAATAGTGCTCCACTGTGCGCTTTTCCATCCAGATATGCATTTAATGCATTTGCAGTGTGTTTGGGATTGTTGTCATGCTGAAACATTGTTGCCAAACAGGTGTTGTTATGTTACTGATGATTCAAAATCTCACAGTACTTTTCTGCATTAATTGCATCAATTTTGAAAAGTTTCCCAAACAATGACAGAACCTTCACCATGTTTTACACATATTTTACACACATTACACACAATTTGAACAAAATTTCATGTGTATTATGCGTTAGAACCTGACTAACATAGGATTTTTAAGGCCATACTAACATTTGGTGATTTCTCATTCTGATATATAGACCGATATATCAGATTTTGAAACATCAAAAGATTTTCCTCACAGTTATTTTGTGAAGATATTAGTGAGTCTGTTCTAAAAATAATTTGACAATGCAGCTTAAAACTAAACTTTATGGTTTCAAAAACGTGTTGTCAACATGGAAGTTGCAGAGTGCCCTCTGCTGGACAAACTACACAACATCAACACTTACGACATGGTTGAAAGGTGTTTCTTCTGTCTCGTCTTTTAAAAATTCCCTTTATCAGCGGTTACAAATGCTGATACACATATCACCAAATCGCTGATATTGTCCGATGATATTAGCTAACTGATACGTTGGTCCAGCTCGACTATACATTAGTCTATGCCAGCAAATGTTTGGCCAATATCTTGATTAAAGACGCACATAAGCTCTTGCCTATGTGTGTCTTTGTCATGTTTGAAGTTCCGATATGCTTTCGGGTCATTGAAGATTTCTTTCCATTTAAGTCTGCAGTGCTTTCCCTCGTCACTCTCTCTTGCACTTTCCTTAACTTCCGGGGCTTTCAGACCTGCAGATCTATGCTGTAACCCCCATCCCCGACAGTCAGGACGTGCTTCAGAGAGATGGAGTGCCTGACAACATCAAAAGCTTCTACAAGTTTAATCACATCTGGAGATTCAGATATGACCGGCCCTTTCACAAGGGCACCAAAGACAAGGAGAATGAGTTTAAGGTAAAGAAAATTTCTCTGCATTTATCTAAGGTTATCTTCTCTTCAAACCATCGATTGTGGATTTTTGCTGAGTGGAAAAAAAGGAAAAAAAGGAGCCTGAATGTGGAGTCATTGCAAAATGTTATGTGCTATGAAAACAAGTCTTTTTTTAATGAATATTTCAAAAGTTAAAATCATACATTTCTGAACATTAACATTTTTCACTGATACGAAACGGCTTCATTTACTTCCTTCTTTGCCCTGTTCATCCATCATGGGCCATGTAGGGAGTGATAGTTTGAACCAGTGCTCAGGTATTACTTTGTGTATAGTGCATGTTTTATTCATTGTGACTCCGGTATCAGTAATTATACACAGGAACTCGGATACTAGTCAGAGCAGTGTACTGCTTGGTGCAAATGAAGCCTTACAGCGTGATGTAGTTATACACACTTCACACAGTCACGCAGATGCACACACTCTAAACAGATACACACACCCGACACACAGACGCGGATATTATTCTCATAAATATTCTGCTTTAATGCACACGCTTCATGCAGCCTTCTCATCTCACTTCCATCAAGGCTATTTGGCCAAATTTAATCGTGATATCATATTTCCATCAGGACTGGATATTTCTGGTCCTTAGACGGGAATAATATCTATGATAAACTTTCACATAGTGACAACAGTATGCCGCAGTCAGGATATGGTAATAAACTGAAGTAGGAAAGAAAGCTTTTCTTGAAGTTTCTATCTGCATGACAGAAATTGCTTTTTTATGTGAGATTCTGCTTTCAACTTCCTGCTCTTAAACTGCAGTGCATGTTTTTTTCTATCTTTTTTTTTTTCCTCAAGACTTGTTCAGGAGGATTTCTTGGCCTTAAAAAACATAAAATCAATAAAAGGGCAGCAATGTTGTGTAGTGAGTCGGAAGACCTTTCTTCAACCTGAGGACACTGGATCAATAGTGCATGTCAGTGCTCATCTGCTCTGCTGGAGTGTCCTTGAGCAAGATACTGTCTCTAAATAAATGAAGCTATACTGTGTTAGCATCTTGATCATTAGAAAGCCTTTAGAAGGGTCAGCTGAACAAAAATGCCCCCAAAGTTGTGAAAGGATTACCGATTTTTGAAAGAAATTAGGATAAAATAAAGATGTGGGGGTTAAGGTAACAGATATATCAAATACTTAGGTTTAAAAGTAAAAATGCGCAAGTGACATAAAAATATAAAGTAAAAATACCATCCATCTATTCTCTTCCGCTTATCCTTTTTTAGGGTCGGGGGGGTGCTGGAGCCTATCCCAGCAGTCTTAGGGCAAGAGGCAGGGAACACCCTGGATAGGTCGCCAGGGCTAACGCATAGACACAGACAACCATTCACACCTGCATTCACAACTATGGGCAATTTAGAGTTACCAGTTAACCACAATTGAACTCAGGACCTTCTTGCTGTGAGGCAACAGTGCTAACCACCGTGCCGCCCAAAGTAAAAATGCATGGATCACATATCCATAACTCTTTGCAATTGCCCTTTAGCCCCACTTAGCATAACAAGATGTTAAAGTAACATGGTAGCATGCCCACTACACATCAGATTGTCATTGTGATTAAATTAGAACACCATTACTAGCATTTGGCATGAAACATCACTGTGGCATTGAGGTTACAGTTCACGAGAAAAACTAGCATACTAGCTGTTTTAAGAAACTAGCATGGCTGTAGACGCTTAAACATGCTGTTGTTCTTATTAAGTACTAGCAAGCCTGTAGATCTTGACAAGGAGGGAAGTTTCTAGTGCTAAGTACAGTAAACCCCCCAAAAAGTAACTGTTTGCCGTCTATATGTAACATGTCTATAAAATAGTGTTGTTTCACTTGTATTATAAATCTATTATATTTAGAGCCTGCTGTTAAAATTAAAATTTCATAGCTTGCCTGCTGTCTTAATGACCTTTTGAGAGGCTGGAAATATAACAAGCATGCTGGCTGACAGCATAACTGTTGGAGAGGAGATTAGACATATGACATGTGAGTAAAAGTGTGTTTTTGGGTAGTAGGCTTTTTTATATTTTCCTTTAACTGTGGCTCAACAATTAAATCCTGAACAGTGCTGCCACTAAGATATGTGTACAGCGAGCCTAAGTATTTATGGATTTTTTTTTCTGTATGTTTAGCAATCAGCTAATGCTCATGGATGTATTGTGTGTATGCAGAGTCTGTGGGTGGAGAGGACAACTCTGACTCTGATCCAGAGTCTTCCAGGCATCTCCCGCTGGTTTGAAGTTGAAAAGAGAGAACTGGTGAGTGTGACCCAGTCTGATGAAATAACAGTGAAGGCATAAACACAACACACAGCCATTTCACACAAGGGACACAGTGATACTTTCTCTTTTTTTTAATTTTGCAGGTTGGAGTTTAGAGTAATGACAGCCAATACACAAGTATTGATCCAAGTCATTAGACTGAGCAGCAATCATGACCTAGGTCATAGGTTTGGGGCTATTGGATGTTCAGTTTCCGCAATTGGTTTGATTGGATGTCACGCTAAAAGCCAAACTGCTTTACTTTGATTGCCAACGTGTCCAATTTTTAGAAATTATTTTTGTGTTGGGATTTTTTCCCCCTGTAAGTGGCAAATTCCTGTTATATTTGACATGGGACAATTGCTACACTGTTACATGTAAATGCTTTGTCTTCTCAATCAGATTTCTAAGGGTCAGATTTACACGGATTTTGAAATGTTGCTCTGTGCAGTTGCGCTTAGACCAACACAGTGTCTGTCTGTGATGGTCTAAGCGCATATTCTTTACTTCACAGCTGCTGAGCGTGGTGTGAAATTGTGGATTGTAAAGCCAGTGTTACTCTATGATGGCTGTGGAGTGCAGTAGCATTTAAAATGGAGACTGGCAAAAGCTCAATTAGCAAAAGGATTAAGCTTTGTGTGAGAGGGAAAAAATAGAAAAAAGAAATCAGGATGAAGGAAAAAATATTTCACTGTGCCTTCACGAGTATGTGTCAGAGTGTCCATATATTAATGTATATGTTTAAAAAATAGTACTTTGTTTTAAATGAAGCTGCTACAATAATTCTTTATAGTAATGGTTAATAAATTGATACATGTAGGTGTTTTTTGTTTTTTGGTAAATAACACAAATACAATTAAAGATACTGACCCAACTTTGCAGCTGCCTCACTCAGAGAGCTGTTTTCACTGAAAAGGCTCTTTAAAGCATTTCCAACAAATTTAACAACAAGCTGGTATCGAGTGTTTACTTCTAAAAAGACTCATTTTGGATGTCAAGTATACCACATAATGTGTAAATAAGCTGGTGCTAAAACTTCTACCATATCAACTTAAAAGGTCCAAATGATTTTGGCAACATTGTATTTTTTTAAGCTGCTTTTCCAATTGCTGTATTGTAGAAGAAGTTCTGTTCTGGGACAAAAAAGTGGTCAAAACTAAAGCATTACAAGCTGAAATATCCTGATTTATAGAACCTAATATGTTTTAAACTGCTGCACCATTCACTATAAAGGACCTCAGTAGCATTTATAATTTAGCAGACCCTCTAAAATGCCCATATTGCTCAAATATCTTATAGATATTTTAGCTTCCAGATATTATTTGTAAAGCTCCCTTTAGAGCTTCATATAAAAAGCTACAAAATGTTTCTTCATCCTTCATGTGAACAGGTGGAGGTAAGCCCACTGGAGAATGCGATTGAGGTGATCGAAAACAAGAACTTGCAGTTGCGCACATTGATCACCCAGTGTCAGAGCCGGCAGATGCAGAACATCAACCCTCTCACCATGTGCCTCAACGGGGTCATCGACGCCGCAGTCAACGGGGGACTGGCCCGCTACCAAGAGGTATGAATGGCTTGCTGGAGGATAAGGTTGGAGGATTTTAGAGACCTAAGCAGGAATGAGAGGCAGTGACATATGGATTACCTAACGATGCATGAAGGTGGCTTAAAATGGAGAGATGTATGGACAGAAAGTGTTTTGTGGAGGGGTGGAGCGGATGAACAGATGGATGGATGGATGCATCGATGGCTGGATGATGGCTTGACCAAGTAGATGGATGAGTGGAAAGCTGGAGGGGGCGGAAGTGGGAAAATGAGATGGATGGGTAGTGTAGGAATAGGTCAATGGGGGGGATTTTTTTGGTCAGATAGAATGATAAGGTGGATGTGGGGGGAAAAGAGACGTGAGGTCAAATAATGGCAGATAGATGAATGGGAGGAAGGAGTTTAAGGGATTAGATGGCTAATGTAGTCCTAAAAATTGGAAAGAAGTTGCCATGTTTGCAAATTACTGAATTTTAATGCCCTTAAAATAATTTTCACAATGACAATAACAAATTATATGTAAATACGCCGCTCGTGTATTTTGAAGCAAGTATGTGTTGCAGAGAGAACAATTGCTAAAATGTGTTTAAGTAAAACTAGATGGGAACATCGTCAACGTAACACCAAACACAGGACCAAATTGGTGGTGTATTTAGCTTAATGTTAGCATTTTAGCCACTATGTTCATGGCTGCGCTTTAAGCTTTATCTGTGGAAAAATGAATAACAACCACAGCTAGTTTAGCTAGCACAGGCTCCGGAACAGCTTATTAGCTAATGCATGGAGATTACGGCACCAATGCTTTATTTGGCAGAGACATAATGCCAGTTCTTTACAGTGTTACAGTCATTAGTAAAGATTATAAGAATCTCCATCATTGTAGGTGTACAACTTTCAACTTTAGGGTTGGGTGCTAAGGTAATTATATACCAAGGTATACCAAGGTAATTATATACCAAGCCGAATTCTTAAGGAGGCAGAGTGCCAGATTAATAAAGTACAAAAATCTAACTAGTCATATCTTCCAATCACACAAACTTATAGTATTTATATGATGAAGTGGTAACAGATTGGTATGTAAAGTTGAAATATGGGCAATCTCATCGAGAGCTCCATTTACTGCTGCTTTTTTAAATGCTCCGTGAGTGGAGACACTTTAACCATTAGGAGCTCAACTGAAAAGAAAGAAGACTAAAAAAGAAGAAATAAAGATTTTTTTTTTTTTGTTCTCCACAAATTGAGTGGACTCGGCTGCCTTCTCTGTGTCGCATAGCAACCACTGTGACAATGCATGTGTGTTCTGTGGAACATATACTGTATGTGTGTGCTTGTGAGTGAAGCGCATGTACTCAGTACAAGTACCCTATTAAGGGTTGTAGGACGCCGATAAAAGCCCAAAAATAAGCATCATAGAAGTGCTTTGCTGCCAGTATTTTGCTGAAAACAAAAAAAATCTATATAAAATTTTGCAACTTCCAAAATATTTACTCCCATTTTACACACTGTTTACGAGGTTAGGTATATAATGATATGCATAGAGCTGTTTCTCTGGGTAAACACTGACCAGCGTTTCCTTCAAATCGTTTGTAATTTATATTTTCACATAAATAACAGAAAGTGATCATACCGCATGAGCCGGACACAGATTTGACCTTTTTTTTGTTGTTTTGTTTTGTTTTTTAATTTGTTTGTTTTTTTCTGCAGCAGACACATTGGCACAAATATCAGCAGCTCATTTTTCTTGGCAGAATATATCATGCGGTGCCCCACAGACTGCATCTATAAATCTATTAATTTACCCGCGTAATGCCGATTGACAGCTGTGGAGGTTTGCTCGGCTCCAAATGAAGGAGAAATTGTCGTTATTAATATTCAGATTTATTGCTGTAGTTTGAGTTGAAACCCTTGAGGGGGAATGCTGTCTGATTTATTCCCCCCCTCCCCTCAGCATTCCGTCTCTAATTGGACTTTTCTAATGATTAACTGAGCCACTCCACAGTGAGGTCTCACTCCCTGCAGCCCGACGAGAAATTTCCATCATTTGTAGAAAATTATTGATTATTTTTTGATGCCGTTTCTGGGGGTCTTGGATAGAATTTCCTGGTGAAACTCAGTACTTCTCTCTTTGAGCTTCCCACCTCACCATAGAGTAATAATGTTTATGCAATAAGATTTTTTTTCTGTTGCACAGTTTAATAAGAGGGAATATTATATCCAGCACATACTAATTTATGCCATCTTGATAAAGATCTGAGGATGCCTGTCTGGAATAATAAGGTTCCTTATTTTATTGAAGTTTCATAGTCTGCAAGCCGCATGCATCCTTTGATAGGCATCTATGTGTGTGTTTGGGAGTGCATATGTCTGAAGCAGCCTTCAGCTTCTCTTCTCTTAAGTGTCTCTTTGGAGATAGACAGCTGTGTCCTTGAGAGAGGAGCCGTGCTGATCTTTTTAGTGAACTCCTCCTTACCTTTCAATCTCGTTTTTTTTTTTTTGTGTGTGTGTGTGCGGCAGATTTATAAGCAGATTGTGAGCTGGGTCTTTTCATCGGTTCTCCCTCGCTTTGTGTACTCTGATGCAGATTGAAAAGGATTTACCATAATCTGTAGACACACTGCAAGTGTTGATGGCATTGTAAACAGGAAAGATCTTGCATTTAATGTATGGAAGTGACAACCCCCCCCAAAAAAACAGTTATCATCATTCAAAGCAGACCGGGGCATTTTTCATCTTATCAGTTTCTCCTTTGAGTCGGGTTTTTTTTTTTGTGTGTGTGAAGGCAGTGTCTGGGAAAGTGAATAGAAAGCACAGTCTGCAAGCCAAAATCAAGAAGGATGATGTTTCTAAAGAGACATGATCTCTAGCAGAGCACAATGACACGAATGAAAGTGATATAAAAGGGGCTTTTAAAATCGCAGACCAAATTGGCTCTTAAATCAAAGCAAAATCAATGCTTTGATTTCACTAACATCCATTTGGCACTGTATTTTTCGCCTTCTATTTTTAGCCACTATGTACTTTAATTCTGCCCACTGAACCTGATATTAATATTGCAACACAAATTTTCCAGACAGGACTTTTACACCCTGCATTTCAGTAGGATGTGATTTTTTTTTTTTTTTTTAAACTCAAATTTTTCTCAGTTTTTGTGAACATTTTAAAGGCAAAGTACTCAACAAATAGCTGTGTGGACACTAATTCGCTGTGTCAGGCAGGCTGCAATTCAGGTAGCACTGCTGTGGAGAGAAAAAAAAGCCCGCTGCTTCAGCTCCCAGGGCATACATAACAGATGTTCTGCATTTTTGCCTCCATGCAGGCCTTTTTCGTGAAGGACTACATTATGAATCACCCCGAGGACGGAGAGAAGATCGGGCGACTGAGAGAGCTCATGTTCGAGCAGGTTGGAAACATCACTTGAGCTCATGATGTCTTTTTAAATGCAAAGACAAGATGAATCATTTTTATCAGCTAAATTTGGCTTTCAATTATTGTGCACTTTTTTTTGTTTGTCCTGCAGGCACATATATTGGAGTATGGCCTCGCGGTGCATGAGAAGTTTGTTCCTCAAGATATGAGACCCCTCCACAAAAAGTTAGTGGACCAGTTTCATCTCATGAAGTCCAGTCTAGGCATACAGGTAGGTATCGACTTTAAAGAAAGCCTTTTAAAATGCTGTACACGTGTAACTCAATGATAGATTCAAATTTCATGTTAAACAGAGGTTCGTTTACCTAATGAATGTCATTCATGTGTAAGGATGATTAAAGCTGTCTAACATGTGTTGCTTTATTTTCCTCAAATTACTTATCAGAGTCTTTGAGCCTTAATGGAAACAAACAGTGAATGTGACAATAGAAACTGACTGCTGTGCTAAGAATTCTGAGTAAATGACCCCTTTATTCCTCTAAAGGGGAAAGCCACCCCTCATTAAACAAACTGCCCTCATCTGCATGTTGTGTGTTTTATTTACATACCTCACGCTGGCACAAAGAAGCATTTAATCATGTGCACTTTCTCCCCCTCCCAATTTAAAAAAACCCCAGGAGTTTCCAGCATACGTGCGCGCGAGCCCGGTGCACTTCACCAACGGAAGCCCGCGGACGTGCAGGAACTCCGTGCCCAGCATCATTAGCCCAGATGGCGGCAGAGGAGTTGCCAGGCGGAGGTGACGGCTCTTTTCTTAATTTCCATAGCTTTACGCGTATGTCTCTGTCTTTCTCAGCTAATTAAATTAACAAGTGAGGAAAACGTATTGCTTTTCAATGTCAATTACTTCTCTGGTTTATTATGCCAAGTCACCCAAAAAGATCTTTAACTTCCATCTCTGGAGTGCATAAAATTTCTCCTTCGTATTCTCTCACCTTCCTTTACTCGGTCTTAAAGCGCTGCCCTTCAGTGCAGACCTTTGTCCGCATCTTACTTTCTTTTTCTTTTGCTTTTTGTGTCTCCATCTCACCTCGAACGTCACGCTCTCTGCCTTTTCTCTCTTCCTCCTTCAGTTCTTTACTGGCATAGCTCAGTACAATAGGTGTGGGTGGCTGGCTGGCACCCACAGGGATGTTTTCTGTGTGGCTGCTGTCGGGCCAGCGGGCAGACTGTGTGTGTGTGTGCGTGCATGCGTGTGTGTTTTGATGTGTTCAGTGACCCTGCCACTTCGTCTACCTGCGACATTCTGCCTCCAGAGTCTGATCCCGCGGGGCGCAGCCACACACAAGAAAGATGGAGACGCACACATCACCTCAATCTCCCTGTGACATTTCGTATTTTTGCTTGTTGAGTTCTGATTTCTTTTTTCCTTTTTTCTCTATTTTCCAGTTTCCAACGAAGAACCAGGTCACATCTCTTTCTTGTGCCTTTTGGCAGCATGATGGAATGCTGTGATTGATGAATCAATTGCCTTCTTCTAATCTGGTATTTTCTGTTTCTCTGTTTGTCTATTTTTTTTCTTTTTATTGGCCTTACTGCTGCTGAATCTTTGGTGAGTGAACCATTTTAAAATCTAATCATGTATAATAGTATGAAACCTCACCCTTTGTATTGTAAATCATCATAACCCTCTCTCTTTCGCCCTTAGCCTCTTCAGCTACCCTGCGGTGAACCGTTACTCCTCGTCCTCTCTGTCATCTCAAGCCTCCAATGAAGTCAGTAACATCACAGGGCAATCGGAGAGCTCGGATGAAGTCTTCAACATGCAGGTAGTCTCCCTTTGTGCCTACGCCTACACGCCCACACAAAGGCACTTAACCTAGTAGACTGAGTCCATATCCCAGCATTTGCCCTCCTCCTCCCTTCAGATTTCACTTGCAATGCTTTTTAATCCACTCTCACTCTATTTCACTCCTATTTCTCCTCTGACCCTTTTTCTCTCTATCTTCCACTCTTGCTCGTGTGAAACGCCGTCTGTCCGTGCAAATTGTCATGATTATATCAAATAAGGACATAGTGCTTTGTGTGGGCCCGTCCGGGGAGCCCCGCTGGAGTCTAATCTAAACTAGATTTGGCCAATTCAGAAAGCTGCCGACAACTCCTGGCAGGCTGTCTCCCGCACCTGGCAGGCTTGGAATAACAGGAAGAGGGGAAAACATGGGAGGGAAAAAAAAATCTGTTGTCAGGGATGTGACTGAAGCTATTACAAAGAGTTAGTTTTGTGCTTCTTTTTTTCTTAAGTTTACAGAGCAGGTAGAATTTACAAAAAATTATAAGATGGACGAATCATAAATTACAAATATATGTATATATATTTATATGGTTTTAGTTTTGTTAATTGATTGAAGATGCCCAACATTATCTTGTTTCAGTCAGATGTTACTATATTTAGTTAGCGGCGTGTATCCACACACTGCAAAAGAGCATCATACATGTAAATGCTAATTAATGCTACGTAACAAACCAATAAATAATAAAAGAATGGGTTCTTGGAGCACGGTTTTCTAACATAAGGCCCGAGGGCCAGAACTGACCTGCCAGAGATTCCGACTGGACTTCTTTGAAAAATGTGAAAGGTGGCATAAATTTTGGACTTTTAACTGTATCTTCATAAGTTTGACAGCTTTTCCTACTGATAGCAAACAACTAGCAGTAAAGCAGTCTGTGTCATCACATACTAAGTAACCAAAGTGGCCACATCTCCAGTAATGCATACCTTTAAGCCTTAAACAGATGAGTTAGAAAAACTGCCACAGCCCTCTTTGTGCTAGACAGCAACTATATAAATTTTTCAAGTGAAGTTGGGCATTTTAACATGGCCATCTATGGGACTGAGTATCTTTTGAAAGCTGCCTCAAGTGGCCAGTTGAGGAAGTGCACTTTAATGATAACTTCTTTATTCCGCTGTTGCTTAGTACTGTTTTTTTTTGTTTGTTTGTTGTTTTTACTTACTGAGAAAAAGGTAAATGTTACAGACAAAACTTATAATAGATGCTCAGCACAAACTAGATTAGAAATCAAGCATATCCAATATAAGCCAAGCAAACTGGGATTTTGTTTTGGTAGATGTATATTGTATTAATTATGAATATTCATGATTTTCTGCAGTTTGATGGTGGTATCAATGTAGTCATCATTTTTGTTTTTTCCACCTGCAGCCCAGCCCATCTACCTCGAGCCTCAGCTCCAACCATTCTGCCTCGCCCAACGTCACCAGCTCAGCCCCATCCAGTGCCAGAGGTGAGTCTGGCACTCAGCAACACCACTTATTGTACAAAAACGATACACAATGGGCTTTTAGCTGATATTTCAATCCACACAGAGGAAGCAGACAGAGGTTCAACTGGACAGTCTGAACCTTTGACCTTTCACTGACACAATGTTCTCTCAATCCACCGCAGCATCCTGTCTGCTGAGGTTCGAGAGGTTAGATGACGGCTAGGGATAAATGCGGAGGAGGTTGACAGGGGGAAGAAAAGAGAACAATGAGGAGGGAGCATTGAATGGATAGTGCGAGACTGAAAAATAGAAGGAATACAAAATGAGCCCAGATTTAAAAAAAAAAAAAGAAAAGAAAAGAAAAAAATGAAATGAAATGAGCTGAGAGAAATGCTGTTGAAAGAAACATGGAGCTAGTGAAAATGCAAGAGAGAGTAAGAGATCATTATAGCTGAGTATCCCTCTTGGACTTCAGCACAATCTCCTGTCCAGGCCGGTGTCATCCAAGCCTCCTCTGCGGTGCATTTTGAATGTCTAATGCCTTCTCTTGCTCTCGTCTCAATGTGTTCTGCTTGATCCCCGTCATAAAAAGTAAGAATATATGAAGACGTTTATGGAAGTGTACACACTCCCCTTTGGCAAGGTGCTGACAGCGGCCGACGCCCTTATAAAAGTGCCCTCTGTCTACCCATAAAGCATGTTGAGACTTATGGCTGCTGTGGTGTTATCTGAATGAGAGCCAACGATGGGCATTTCATGCTCATGTGATAGACATCCAAGTGCTGTAATATTCGTTAATGGATCAGGATCCATACAATAGCTACAGCAGCTGAGGAGAAGTGCTGTGAAAAAAAACAAAAACGTACCAACATGTGTGTGGGGGCGGGCTTTTGTGTTCGTCTCCGTTGGCGTGTTACATATGTTATAGTGTCGAACTCTAGCACATGTCTCTGTTGTGATTGTCCAGTGTAACAGAGGAGGTGAGGGAGTGAGGAGGGTGTGTGTTAGAGTGTGTGTGTGTAGGAGTGGCCAAGCCATTTATCATGTTGTGGAAGTAGTGAGGCTGAAAGAATGGTAGAGAGGCTTGGAGGGAGAAAGAGAGATTGGCCTTTCCTGATTGCCAGTGTTTGCGGGTAATAGCCTAACACCTTGCTGTCGTTTGGTCCCTTATGTGTTTGTGTATTTACTTGTGTGTGTGCGTCTGTGTGTCTGTTACCGCTCTAATGTCTCATACCATCCATTCCAGGATCCCCTCAGATGGCAGAGAAACACAAGCATTCCAGAGAAAATGCCTGTCTGTCTCCACGAGAGAGACCGGTCAGTGCCATCTTCCCCAACCCCCTCGATCCTGCACAGGTCAGCACACACATTCATTTGCACTTACAAATACAGCATTCAAATATGCCTTTTATAGCTATAGTGCATATGTCATAATACCTCGTGTTCCCTGTTAGAATGCGTTTCAAGTGTTATGTTCAATTTGAAGTACACCTCAGTGACTGTTAACAAGCGAGCACAGAGACACTGGAGTTGTGAACCGTTTTCCGCTTTGTATTGCATGAAGGTGTCTACTTGTCAGTTCAGCCTGTTTGCACAAAATAATAAATGACTAATCCCATCCCTTTTTGCAAAGGGTCTGGCTCTCATAAGCAGTGTATTAGGCTGTTTTAGAGAAAAAGAAATAGTAACACAAGAAGATACATTACATAACTTTGTTTTGCAAAGTTGCAAGAAAAGTTTCTTATGATTCCATGTAATTTTTTAAAGCATTGTTTTGTATTTAGTGCCTTTTGTATCCTTTTCCATACTTCATGCCACATCAACCGATAGGGCATAACACTCTGATCACTGGCAGGTGAAGTGAATAACACTGATTATCTCTTCATCTTGGCACCTGTTAGGAAAATAGGCAAGTGTAAGGGTTTGATTGAGTTTAACAGAGGCCATGTTGTGATGTTAGATGAGTGGGTCAGAGCATCTCCTAAACTGTAGCTCTTGTTGGGTGTTCCTGATCTGCAGTGGTGAGTGTCTGTGGAAAGAACAGTGGGTAACCCACGACAGGGTCATGGGTGCTCAAGTTTCACTGATACACATGGGGCGTGAAGGCTAACCTGTGTGGTCTGATCTAAAAGACAAGCTGATAGAAGGGTGCCAATACACAACAATGGGCACATGAGCATTAGAACTGGACCACGGAACAATGGAAGAAGGTGGTCTGGTTGGATGGCTGCCTGCATGTGTGTCGCTTATCTTGGGAACATCTGGCACGAGGATGCACTATGAGAAAAAGGCAAGGTGGTGGAGGCTGTGTGATGCTTTGGTCAATGTTCTGCTGGGAAACTTTGGGTCTTGCCATCCATGTGGGTGTTACCCTATGTACCACCTCCCTAAGCATTGCTGCAGACCCTGTAGATAATTTTATGGAAGCAGTATTCCCTGATTGCTGTGGCCTCTTTCAGTAGGATAAGGCACAATGCCACAAAGCAAAAATGGTGGAGGACTGGTTTGAGGAGCACAACAATGAGTTTGAGGTGTTGACTTCAAATTTCCAGATCTCAGTCCAAGCAAGCATCTGTGTGATGTGCTTGACAAACAATTTGGTTCCATGGAGGCTCCACCTCACAACTTACTACTTAAAAGATCTGTTTGTAACATCTCGGTGCAGATACCACAGCACACCTTCAGGGGTTTAATGGAGTCCATGCCTTAATAGGTAAGGGCAAAGGCAGGGACCAACATAATATTGAGCAGGTGATCACAATGTTATCCCAGATTGTTGTATATACTATTACAGTGGTAGATACTTATATTAAACCTGGAGTAAGTATCAAGTAATGAGGTTGGCATATAAGTAAGCGAGAGATAGCTACAGAGTTACAGGGGAGGTGATTAAGGCTTGGGTCTGAAAGTGAAGGTTCACAAAGCTAGAACCCAACCTCACAGTGTTAACTTGAAAAACATGAACATGCAGCATGAACTATCTGCAAAAAATAAGTTTAGGTTTATAAAGTCAACGGCGCCAGTGTGTACTTACAACTAGGCTGCAGTGCCGATGGGGGAATTGTTCGGCAAGAGGCATCCAGCCACCGAGCTTGAAATCCCGTTTCATGCGCCACTAACAGCGGGCAAAAGCTGAGGATTACAGCGGTGAGAAAACCGATAACATAATCTACTGGAGCTTATATCACTCCACTCTTGAATTCTGGGTCAGTTTTTTGGTTGAATTCAGCAGCTATGGTGCTGTTTTTCATTCCCGAACACTGTGAAGCACTGCAGGGTTGACCACTGCTACCTAACTTAATAGACTACACACTCAAAACTGGTGGTTTTGGCTGAAGTGAGTATGCTATTTATTTATTTTTTCTTAGGAGGGTAATGGATGGAGGAAGAGTCATTTTTCTCTCAGTTGTGGCCCTTACAGATGGTTCTGTTGCTATTAGTCCTGCTCACGGCACAACCTGTCATCCAAGTGTGTGGCTGCCTGATTTTAACAAAAAAGGCAAAGAAGAAGCAGGGTCTATATTTGTCCAGCTCTGCAGCCACACGTAAGGTGCATACTGGGGCAGAAAACAAGGTCACCTTTGCAATGTACAATATATTTCAATGAGTGACTGTCAAAAGAAAAAAGGCTTCTGGATGAGGGCGCATGCCGTGAGGCTATTCGTAGCATAGAAGTGCAGTTTTTCAAGAGCTGCTGATGTTACTCATGTTTTATTAAAGTCAAACAGTCCGGCTCGCCTTTATTCCTGTTAGCAAGAAAGATAAAATAAATAAAAATCCTTTACAGCCAACTAATGCTACAACAACAACAACAAGAGCCGACACGAACGCTATGATATTGCAGTTTTTCTCGATGAAGGACAGACTGTAACACAATCACACACTCCATCTGCAGTGACAAAGCCACGATAAGAGAAAAATAATGTTTGCCTTTCAAGGCCATTCATCTCTTGCGGTCAGTGCCTGTCACTGTTCACCTGTTTTTCTTCCCCTTGTTTGTGTTGAGTCATTTTGAAGTGTGGAGGTATTGATGTTAGGGAGTCGAACAATTATTTCCAACCTGACAGCAATGAAAGACTCGCTATTAGCTGCTAATGGAATATTGATTATTAGAGATATTGATCGCTTGTATCATTTACTGTAATTAGAGCAAGAGACTAAGAATAAGGGACCTTATTTATACGTTTTCTTTTTTGGGGGGAATATGGAAAGGTGCGGAGAGGCATCACCCACTTCTGGAAAATCCAAATCTCTGCTATGAAAGTCACACACAGCAGCCTTTCTTTCGTGATTCTTCTTCTTTTATCCCGTTCTGTTAAATTTGTCCCAACGCTTTCTGCTTTTCAGGCTGGTGATTCTGTTACAAATACAGTTCTGTGCGGTATGTGCTAGACAATAATTTGGACTACTTCTTCCTTGTGCAGAGAGCCCCTGCTCATCAGATAGGCGATACCACTTTACCGAGGAGTGACCCCAACCTCTCAGCACCAGATAAAGGTAAAAACACTTTGTTTAACATATTTCTTATATCCTTCAAGTGTTCCCTCTCCTTCCAGGGAAACGATGCTATCTCACGTAGTCCTTCTTTTGCATTAAATGCATTTTTTGATTCTCTGTTTCTTATTGTCGATTCAGAGATGGTTTATTTCTGATTCTATGGTGGCCCTGAGATGCAACGCAACAAAAATTAAAACAAGGCATTCTAGAAAACACAACAACAGCTGAAAAGAACGAAATGTTCTTCACTTTATGATTCTGTCCTTTCAAACTAAGCTTTGTTAAAATGCAGGAGCAGGTAATGGGTAATGTACCCATTAACTAACTAACTAGGCAGCTCATTCTCTTTCTCTTAACAAAACCTTCTTTAAAGAGACAGATTTTAGGGCCAACTTGAAAGAAAGGCAGATATGAAATATAAAAGTGAGGTCAGAGGTCAAAAGTGACATGATATTTGGATGCAAACTATAATGTGACATTTAGAATTCTCATATACTGCTATCATTTAACCTTGAAGACAAGGTCAGAGTTCCAAACTAATGTGATATTTAGAATCCCTATATATCATTCCCTATACGTCTGTATGCTGTCAATACACACAATGGCAGTATGAAACACAGCTTTAAATAGCTCTATATAGCATTATTATCACACCAATAATATGGGAGGTCATATATAAAAATATAAGGAGAGGGCAGAGGTCAAATGTGACGTAATTTAAAAAAAAAAAATCTTTATATGGCACTTTCTATATGTTTACAATATAGACTGCACGGTTTCTAAATGATAAAATTCTTGTCAATTTTCAACCAATTAAAAAAATACAACTTTTAATGGATCGTTAACGTGACCTCACTCTCCCCCACTACAAAGTTTTATCGGGATTCATTCAAAAAGTTTTTGCGCTATTTTGTTGAGAGACCGAATTGCACACAGACAAACAATAGCAAACAGAAAATCTTGGCGGAGGTAACGAAAAACTGTCCCCACTATTTCCGCGCCTTTGTTTTTTGGAAACATCTCTGTGCTGTCTGAAATTTAGTGATTTCTAAAATCTTGCTTGCGTTTTACAAAATGTTGTGTTTTTATTGTTCTTGTTGTGTTCCCACCTCAGCGCTGCCGTACATTTCCCACATCCAGTTCCCAGTGCTTGCCCATTAAGCACACACCCCAACCACACACACAAAGCTCTCTTCACTGATGCTTATGCTATTCTACAGAGTAGCATTTTATCTGTCCAGACATGCGGTATGTGTGTGTCACAGTTTGGCCACAGATTGACTGAAGGCATTTTTTTTTGTTTCCACACAACTGCTTCTGGCCTCAGGATACAAACAAACACATAAACACTCAACATACACACAGACTAGATTATAGCTTTTCATAATCCATCATCCTGAAAGAGTGAAAAAAAGAGCAGGTACTATCCCGACAGTACTGATGGACACATGTGACATTCCTGTGTACGAGTGCATATGGATTAGTTCAGCCCACTCGTTGTGATTTAGCTCAGCACAGATAAAGGGAGATGCACATGTCTTGTATTTTCTGGGTATACCTGCCATTTGAGGCAGAATGTTAACAGCCTCAATTATAATTTCAAAATACTTAAACAGTGTGATTATGAACCAAGCGCACCCTTTTCCCCCCTGTTATTGCCATTTCTTGCAGCAAAACAAAAAAGAACAACTCTCAGAACATTTCTTTAAATAATTATAGAGGATTTGCGGAAAAGACACATTTTAAAAAAAAGAGCGAAGAGCGTGGATGCGGTAGCTTCCTTGTGACTCGCACACAAACGCACACCTTTCCATGTGATTCAGCTGTGATCTGTAAATAATGCAGCGAGAGATGCACAATATGGTGTCGAGACACCTACAGGCACATAACGTAATAAAAGGTGTTAGAATTAACACGAAACCTGCGAGTGGCATTATCTGCGATGAACCTTTATTTCTGACTCTGGAAAGTGTTGTTTATAATATAACATTCGCTGTAAAACATGATAGAGGAATATTGCTTTGCTTTATTTTTTTGTTAAAGGGCTGCTCAGCAGTTGAGTCCAGAGACATCAGGCCTACCACAACTTTCGAAACTGTGACCTAAGTACTCACTCACAGTGGGATGTCAGTTATGGTGCATGATTACCTTTTATTTTTTACTGAAGTGTCTGCGAAATGTCTGCGCTCTGAGAGCCGAAGGAGCAACTTGAGAGCTTGAGATCTGATTGAATGTGACCTATAAATCTCACCACTAAACATCGTCTGAGATTTCGTAACAAAAGCTACAGTAAGCTTTTAAAGAATGTTTATGAGCTGCAAACTGAAAGTTTTGTGGCTTTAACCATAAAACCCCAAAAGTCTGCCCTGATTTAAATTCTGCCTCTCTCCTCCTTCAAGTTTGGCAGTTTGGGAACCTCTGGATGGCTTCCAGTAGAGGGTTTTTTCACTTTTTTTAAAAAAATGATGAAGTTCTCGCCACTTGCTCTTGTGCATTTGTGATGTGCAATGGATCGGCTCTAATGTGTCAGAACAGCACACGTTAAATTTGATTTTCATTTTGAGGTAGAGGACAAAAATCTCTGTGATTCCTCCTCATTGCAGCAATAAATGCCACCAGGCGCAAAAATCTCCCACCTCTTACACGCAGTCTTCTCTCTGCGCTCTGTCAATACCAACAGCAAAACCCAGTTTGCACTGGCAAAATGCCTTAGTAAATCTGCCCCAAGGTTACCCTTTAATGCAAAGCTAGTGAATGATCTAACTCACATGCCTCCAGACATTAAAGAAGAACTCTCTGTTTGCATTCTGACCCCAGATGACAAATTCAGAGTGCACAACTCAGTAAATGTTGAGCAAGCACGCTCCTGGTTGTGTTTCTAAACATTGCCCAAGCTACTTTCAGACTAGGGCTACTGGGACTATTTCATTGAAGATTTCTCTTTGGTGTCTGGGTTGAAGACATGATTTTTCAACATGAAGTTTGGGTTGGTTTGATACAGCAAGTATCAAGTTAGAGGTGCATGGTGAAATCACAGATGGACGTGTGCAAGTGGTCAGGAGAGGATCTAAAAATAACAGGAGCCCTGCAAGCGGTCTAGATGTGACTACAGCAGATATATTTCATTCTTATAAGGTTTTGGCTTTTCAGGCTAAGATTTCAAACATTTTTGATGCCAACTTGTGCAATCAGCACAATCAGAATTGTACAGGACGCACCACAAATTATCACTAGATTGCATTTGGTCAATTGTAGGACAGTGAAGGCTAGAGGTAATTCAGTGTGTCAACAAAAGAAGACCAGACCCAAAAAATAAGCTGGTTGGCAGCTTTTAAGCTCCTTAAAACAGAACACTAGAAAAACCGCAATCAGAGTTCAAAACACAGCTTTTTTGGACCAATCAAAACCTCTGAAAAAATTGCCTAATCAGGACTTGTTGTGAACAACAACCTTTGCAAATGTCATGAGTCTCTCCTGGAGGATTTGCTAAATCCTGAAGTATGTAGCATCACACTTTTCCATCTCCCTTAGAAATGGTGAGGAGTGAATTCTGTCATGTGTAATAATCCAAACTGTTCTAATTTTGGCAGATGGAAGTCATGTTGCATCTGATCACTCATCACAAGCAGCTGATCGATAATTTCTTCTTTTAGGATCTTTAAATGGTTGAAATTGTCTCTGTGCTCTAAACTCAGCAAACACTTTGCAATTTAACTTGTGGTAGTGATCTGATCACTCTCAATATGTTGTCAACAATCATACCACCCATTTAAAATGTGCAACATTTCACTGTGTTCTCATGTTATCCTGTGTAACCCATACCTTGTCATGTGATGTCGTGTTTTTGTGTACTCTAAAGTGAGGCCCGCTCCCAGTAGTTGGAGCCTAGACAGTGTCAAAGAGGGTATGCCACACTCCTCTGACTCTGGTGGCAGAATGCTATGCCCTCCTGTGCCTCCTAGGCCACCGTACTCAGGTAAAAGGAAAAAAAAAAGCTGATCCAAGAAAATCCTCCAGTGACGAATGGTACTAATTTTCCAGTCTGACTTTTGACACCCGGTGCTTACACCACCTTTTCTTACTAAAGCATTTTCCATCTGAGGCACTGTTTCCTGTCCTTCTGCTCTTACAGTGGCAGCAGCATTTCCTTCACTAACAGTCTTCAGTTGTTGATATTTCCCTCTATAAGATGTTTGGTTCAAGTGTGAACAAGTGTGGAACTCTCTGTGGACTTTTAGATGGCTGAAGTTAATGCCAATTAAAATTCGAGTCAATTCCAAGTTTCTTGTTTTTTTTTTTTCTTTCAATCCCCTTGAGAAATGCATGTCATTACATTTCAACAACAGTTTTTTTTCCTCCACCAACAGCTCAAACTCTCTTTTAGTTATTTACTTATTTAAAGATGCACCCGTGTTGACTTATTCCCTGGTGTTTCCTGATGTATTGCACTGCCCAGCAGCATAATAAGCAGATGGAGTGTTTTTCTTTTTCTGCCCTCTCTGCATAGTGCAGTAACAGCTGTTGGATGTAAAAACAGCTTAAGGCGGTCCAAAGGACCTGCAGCACATCAGCGCTTATTTTGACTCATTGACGCTTTAAGCCACTGCCCCCTCTTTGCTCCAAGTGTGTATGTTTGCGTGACTCATGCTGTGTCATCCTTGTGAATGGAAGAAAACACTTCTCTAATTTTTATTTTACCTCTCTTTCCTCTCTCTCTCATCTGCCAGGCTCCTCGGCTAAAAACATGAGGTCACAGTCTCCTGTTCCCACATCCAGATCACCGCAAAAGGTTAGTTCCTTTTTTTCCTTTTCTTTTTTAAGTTTCTTGTTACTTTGCTGTGACAGCCTGACCCTGCTTAAGCTGGTCATAGTGTTAACAGAATGAGAATTGAGAATTTTATTTCTTCTTATTTTTTATTTTTTTGACAAATGTTTTCATGCACAATAACACAAGAAGGTGATACAAGGTTGTAGGAAGTACAGTCACATGAATTATCAATTTTCAGTGCTTAACAAATTTATTAGACCAACCCCCAGTTTAAGGTTTTTAAATCCACCACTTTTCACTGTTTTAATCAAAGTGATACTTTGAATGCTAAAATTTGACATTTTTTATCCATCAAATTTTAAATGGAGTGTTTTACCAAAAAAAGCAGAAAAAATAGGGAAGCGCATTAATTTTTGATTAGAATGCCAAATTGCAGTTATTTACCGAGATTCCTTAACAAAAAAAATAGTTTAATGGTTGAATGTTACGCTTGATTAATATCTGACTCCTCTGAGAACTTGAATGGGATAGCTCAAATTTGTAAAAATAGGAATTCAGTTTGTTATTCGCCCAATAAATAAAAATGTCATTTTTAGTTTTAAACGTGTTTTTGACAGATTTCGAAAATATTTGTTTTGTTTTTTTATCACAGGTAAGGTCTAAGAAATTTGTTAACCATTGTACTTAATAACTTTCAGTATTTGATAAAATTAGAATTATTCATACCCTTTCTTAGTATACAGTTCCGATTATTCCTCCAAATACGTCTTGTAGATGATCACATTGTTTCTACAGGTCACCACAGGGGTTTTGGCCAACTTCTCTTTAACCACCTTCTCCAGGTCTTTAATGTTTTTTTGAGTTTGTTGGCATGGATATGGTTGTTAGTTCTTGCTGCCCAAGAGCAGGTTTTTTGGCATACTCCTTCGTATTTTTGTTGAGAAGCTTTATATACTGGTCCTGTTTCACGATTCTACTCACTTTTGCAAGGTTTCCAGGCCCATTTGTTGAAAAATAACCCTATAGCAGCAGAGCATTATACTCCCGCCTCCGTGTTTGACTGTTGGAACCGTGTTTTCGAGGTTGAAAACGTCACCTGTCTTTCACCAAACAAACCCTCTATGCCTGAAATGACCATAACTCTGATACCTAAAAACTTAGATCTTCATCCAGGTCAGCTTTTTCAAAACCTAGATGAACTTTTGTGTGCCTGTTTTGGAAAAGTAGAGTCTTCCTTGGCTGGCATTCATAAAGGCCCCCCTTGTGCAATGTTTGCTGCAGTGTCTGCTATTCTATTTCTGTAGAATACCCTCGTTTGTGATGTGTGGGTTACGGTTGGCCTCTTGTAATACTTTTCTTGTGAGATGGGACATCACCTTGTGCTTTCTAGAACATTCCTTCAGGTGGAATAACATATACTTGTTAATGATGCTCTGGACTGTGATTTTGGGACTTGGAATCACTTGGATATGGCTTTGTAGCTTGTGGCATTCTTGTAAGCATTCAAAATATGTGACCCAAGGTCCTTACTTAGTTCTTGCTTCTTACCAATGGCAGATGTCCTATTAGGGACCATGAACTGACAGTGTTTCTACCAACTCCCTTCAGTTTATAGCTCCCAGAAATGCTCTGGAAATCAACAAAGCTTAGTTTTTTTGCCTGTAGAGAAATCCGGAGCACAGTTTGGGTGTGTTAAAATATCCGTGCTGTAAACCACAATTTCCTTGATACTGAGGAAATGAGAGGCATGAATAATTTTGGACAGAAAAAAGTAAAAATGAAAGTATTGGTATTTTTTTTGTTATGCTAATGATGTGAAATAAAAATGTATCTGGATTGTTCCATCTCAGCTATAATTCTTTTATCATAAGGAAAATCTCACCAACTGAGTTTTTATGTACAAGAGAATTTTAAAAGATTAGATTTTTCTTTAGGTGGATGGATCATTTGGGGCATAACTGTACGAATGCAATAACATTAGCTGCAAAAATACCTGTGTCCATGCCTTTCAGTCCCAAGGCTTGCACTTAGTAAATCCCAACAGTAGCTTTTTAACACCAAGAGGTTTTTTTAAAAAAAATCTTTTTTTCCCGCTGGCACAGACTGTTTGTAAAGCTGTCCCTTAATCTGCTCACTGTAAACACCGACTGAGCCCAACTGGGAAAGACCCGGTCCGACTGAGCTTCATCTGTCGGCAAGTTGAAATCATATTCATAATCAGCCTGACAGACGTTAAGCAGCAGCCTCGGGATCTTTTTCCTGTACTGGTATCCTCTAGCTAACCAGCTGCAGGGTCTTTATTGTACTCTGTGTCAGCCATGAGACTGGGGGAGCTTTGCATTACTGTTCAGTGAAACCATTAACAGCTCCAGTGCTGTTAATGGTTTTCATGTAGTTTCATGTCACACCTGTCCCAAAGTGTCGAAAAAATGGGACTGGCTTGAGGGCATACAGTGTATTAAGTAACTCTACACCTGGTAGAAACCAACAGTTATACTCTGAGTTAGAATTCAAGCTCTAGGACGATGTCACTCTGTGTGCTCGTCAAAAATATGCAAAACCAGATCGAAGGATCTGTCAGTGAATTTAAAAGGAACCCCGACTATTATGACAAGTTACTCTAAATATGTTACAAATTATCTCTCCTACGTAAAAATACTACATACTTGAGAATAACTACAATTTTTTCATTATACACTAAATCTTTGTTGTTTAAAACTATTTTGGAGCTGTGGGAGCGGCCATGTTTTCGCGCACACAATGCATTCTGGGACGATGACATGTATTGGTTGTCGGCAGTATTGGCGCTTTCGTTTCAGCTAACCTGTTTTGTTTTTTATAGTGTAGCAACAGTGTTAATTAACTTGCCTATTAGTGACCTGGTTACGACTTGATAGACCAGCACTATACCGTCATGGAGGCTAACTAGGGCTGCCCAAAGAACATCTGAATTAAGACATACGGCTTCACAGTTTTGGTGCACTGTGATGCATGGAGAATTTGTAAAAATAACGATATCGTAATTTCACTGTATAATAAAAATTAAAATTTTATTAATGTCTTTATCATGCGGTTATGTGATACCATGGATAGCTGCTGCTATAAAATTGAGCTCTTTACAACAAACGCTCTCAGTCGCCGTTGCCATTTTCAAGCAGTTGCCGCATAGACACCAGTAGTTTTCCCCAACTCTCGCATGCTTGTGTGGCGGATTGCTTTCATCTTCATCTAAAATAAGTACTGGTTGACTATTTTCATCCTCTCTCAGTTTGCTCTGGTTCAAACTGGGAAGGTTGAACAGAAACCATTTCCAGTGTGCTGCTAACTGTGAACTCGATGCGGTGCAACCGTATGACGTCACTACCCAAAGTGCATTGAGAAGTAAATAACAATGACGGTCTACTGGTAAATCGGTTTTACATAAAATGTGCTTAAAAGGAAAACATTTTAAAACCACATATATATTATTGAAATTTTGTGTCTGTTTTTCCTTTACTATTAAAGTGACAAGCTGCTGCAGTGAATGTTCCCCTCAACATCTTGACTGGAATGTTTTGAAAGAAGTTTTTTTTTTTTTTTTTTTTTTAATGTCTCTGACCTCAAAGTTTATCTACAGATAAACCTCACTTTGTTTTTAAGCTTGGATTTATTGATGATCGTCTTAATACCAGTCTGCAAATGCAGAAGAAATCTGGGAAACGTTAACTAAGCAGTGAGTGAGCTCTTAATGAGGGTAAGAAGTTGTTTTGAAATGCTGTCTAGTCTTCTGCTAGCTGCTATCTTATTTGTCACAAGCGGGAGTGCTGAACTCCCAGCGTCGTCACAGGTGTGATGTCTCCTCACATGTGACAACTGCCACGTATGCGGCTGTTTGTGTGCGTTTCCCACCACTTGTGTATGAAACAGAAAGAGAGAGAGAGCGAGACACTGGATACCAAAGTGTGAGTGACAGCTTGGCGCTCAGCGTGCTCAGTGTCAATCAAATTTGTGTGTGGCAAAGTGTGTTGGCACGTTTGTTTGCGTGCGTGCTCGATGTGGCGATAGAAGAAGCCCGCAGCGAAGTACCGAGTGCCCATCACAGCACAGCCTGAGATGGATCCTCTGTGGACCTCCAGCGGGCCCCATTATCTGGCACATGAGCGCACCCATGCCAAACGCACACATCAGTCAGTGCAGCCAGAGGCCTATTACCAGACCACAAACCCCAGGACTGCAGTGAACCTGCAGAAAACACATGGTGCAAGTCTGACAGGGCTGCACTTACTCATCTCCAGAGGTGGAAAACTGGGTCAGGAGTTTAAAGTACTTGTCAGCACTGTATTAAATATACAGATTTTATCACGCTCGGACAAATGTGAAAAGGCTTGTGCAGTCGTGCATGTCAAATACATCTCTTTGTGCATGCCCCTGTAGCAGGAACAATGCAACCTTACCGATCAACTGTATACTCCACTAGATCCAATTATTTTCAGCAGATATAATGGCAGCATGGTGTAATTGCTTAGAAAAACATTTTGATGAGTGATCGGATTTTTGTTGGAGGGAAGTGCAGCATATTGTGTTTTTTCGTCTCGGTGCACAGGGCCGGTTGATGGAGTGAAGAAAATCTGGTCCTTTCATTCTGTTCACCGACTACGTTTTTAAGGTTATTCATTGTTGCCACACAGCTGTGTTAGCACACGTGTTTTAGCCAGCTCAGTAGAGGGGGGGACAACAGGTTAAATGGTTATCACAAGCGACTCATGATAATTAAGACGAAACTTACATGGCATATGTGATTTACAGAATATTTTTGTCATGCACCTAAAGTTTTGTTCATTTGGGAGGGAAACATAACCCCAGCATGGAGGTTATATCATGGTGATGGTAATTGACATGAAAAAAAAAGCGTTGAGTGTGCATTTGTTTTTAAAGAGCTCTCCTGTTTGGCTCTGATGTCAATTTGCAGATTTAATAAAATCCTGAGATTTTGCTCTGTTTTTTCTTGTTTTCTTCTTATTTTGTGTTATTGAATATTAGTTATTAGAAAGTGTTAATAGATGAATTATCAATTATACTTCGGATTAAGATCCTCAAAAATATCACTATATATATTCTTTTTTTAAAAATTGTTATACTTTTTAATTTCCTCTTCAGTATTACTCTGCTTTCACGCTCTGTAATTCAAATGAAATTAAAAAAAAGAAGAAGAAAAAAACGACTGAAGTTGAAGGCGGTCATTTTTTTTGTTTGATTTATAAAAAAACAAACAAAAACCCAATCTACTGTTTGTCTGTTATTGTATTTTAGTTGCCCAGTTAATTGTTTACCAAAAGAAATGTCACAGAATATCACAAAATCTTATCAGTTTTCTTGTGTCTTCTTTCTTCCAGAGGTGACTTTCCTTTCAAAAGGGTGTTTTTTGTTTGTTTGCTTATTTAAATTTAGCAACTGCTTAAATGCCAAGTTCTCTCACATCAGACAAAGAAACACAGCGAATCTTTGTAATTAAGATTCTGGCGAACAGCTAATATTTTGATATCCTTATTAAAAAATCGAGTAAAAGTAAAATAATTCTTGTTTTCACTCTGATTACAAGTTTCACAACAGCTTCACCTCTTATTCTGTCTGTAGCTATTCTGACATCAGTCATTGTAGGTTTAGTGTACGCAAACATTTAAGATTATTTTCTGTTTATTAGGAGATATATGAATGGGAACTTCTCATCTGCTCCCCAGATCACCTGTGGTGTACCTCAAGGATCCATTTTAGGGCTTATACAGTCATGTGGAGAAGAAAGTATGCCTTATTGAAGTTGTGTTTTATGCGTCGGGACATAATTCAAAACTCTTCTGGGCCTTAGAAGGTCTTAAAAATAGGTACATACAAATCCCAAAAAGTTGATTCTTTTCATCTGGGCGTAGTGTTTTCAGGTGAACAGAATGAACTTTTTTGGACTTGGATGATTGAGTATGCATCAAGACAGGCAAATACAAACTTCTGATGAATAGCAACAAATGACATATTGCATTTTTCGTAATACTATTTTCCCTATAATCTTTACACCACTTAGATTTTTATTTTTATACAAAAACACAATTACTAAAGATTGATTTGATTTGCTAGTAGCATCACTGTTGTTGATGATATCCATGTCCCGTACCGGAAAAGCTCTTTCTCTGTGCAGTGAACTACAGTATTTTTAAATAAAGTCTCCTATTTTTCAATCTAGACCACAGTGCCACCTTTCACCCCTTCGCCCACTGAGTGCCAATCTGCCAGTCTGGTCTCCAACTCCCCAGTCCTGTCCGGCAGCTACAGCAGCGGCATATCCTCCCTCAGTCGCTGTAGTGTGTCCGAAGCTTCAGGAACCGAGTTCCCCACAGGTGACCATCCGCCCCACCAACTGCCTCCACCTACCACCTTGCCAAACTCTGTCTCCAGTAGCTCGGACGAGCCCATCCGCAGAGAGAACAAGACACCGCCACCCTACAGCGTGTACGAGAGGAACAACCCCCGCAGGCCCGTGCCGCTTCCCCACAGTCTCTCCATTCCCCCACAGACGGACCCCCCGGCCCTGCCGCCCAAACCTCACCAGCTCCGCACAGGCAGCATGAAGTTGGATGGAACCGCCGACCCTCGAGTCCCCAGACCGAGGCCTCTGCCCAGGAAGGTGTCCCAGCTATAGGTGCTGGTTACAGAGCACACGAAAGGCGATGGCGGGGAGAAAAAAAACTGGCATATTTTGCACTTTTCTACATGGCACTCACTTTTTTTTTTTTAGAGACATTCAATTTGGCATTCCTGACCTACACTCCAATAAAAGACACAAGCCTACACATTAACAGGCAGTCTAGAAACTGAAAAGCTGGCAGATAACGAAAGTTTCTTTTGTATTTACTAGAGGGCATTGCATTGACTTTGACTTGGTCGTTCTGCACTTTTAGCTCTAGTACATACAATAGCTCACCACAGTCAGTTGTAACACCACACGTTTACCGAACACTCTAGAAAAACACAGTTTTGATAGATGTAATAATCTCAAATATATGTATATTGGTATATATGAGAATTGTTTTGCCTTAAGTATTGGAAACAGAGTCTTTTATCTGTGAGTCTTGCACGTTTTTTTTCCTTAACAGCTCAGTATATTTGTATACTGTACGGCTAAAAAAAAGGTGCTAGAGGCCTCGAGTATGCATTTCATTGAAGTGTAGTAGACAACGGTGTGTTCTGATTTTCATATCCACATAAGCAATGGTACAAAAACCTCAAACTTTGAACTGATACTAACAAAAATGTATCGAATTTAAAAGATCTAATACCTGTGTTGTTGATTTTACAAATTCGACTGCAGTTGTGACCTTATATTCGTTATTAATATGCAGTAATACAGAAACTCTGGCAAATGCAACTTTGGCACAATAATGAGAGCAGTTTTACTTCATGTGGTCACATTAAATTTGAAACCTCAGCAGACCTTTAGTGGGATTTGAAATCTAAAGAAACCACTCTGCTGCCATTCTTTCTTCTGAAATTTGAACATTATTAAATCAGTGACTTGCTAAAATTACCCATAGGGACAAGAAGAGTCTGGACCAAACACATGGGTAAAGGTAGGTGCAGTTTCTACACAGAGAAACTGGAATTTTTACAATGCCCATTGCCATTAACGTGAACACATCCTATTCCTCCTGCATGATGTATATGACAACAGGGAGGGGGGGAGGGGATCGAGTAATGTGCCAAAGGAAACTGAACAATGTGCTGTCGAGAACCTTTTTCTTTTTCTTTTTTTAAACTGGGACCTGGAATCAAGAAAATTGGAGAAGCTGAAAAAAGGGTCTCTTTTTCCCTGTTTTCCTAATAAATAATAAACTTTACCCCAAAATCTAAATTAATCTTTAACCTACTGATAAGACGAAACTTTCGAAAAGCACAAACAATAGCTTGTCGTCCGCATTATGACCTGTACTGTTATTCTAAAGTCTTTATTTGACAAAGCAGTAATTGGAGCAGATTTTCACAGTCAGCAGTGACCTTAAAACACATGAGGAATGATGTTGTGTTGGGAAAAAATTTACAAGCTAATCACTGACAAATATTTGTACAGTTGACGTCTACTTTCTGTTTAATTAAAAAGAGGACGTGAGTTGACTTCTCAGCACAACCACATCGCATTGCTGCAGTGAAGTAAATGTTCTGTGGCAGGCAAATTTCACACTGTTTTGTAAAATGGAGACATTTTTTTTTGGCATAATATATTAATAAATTCAATCCTGTGCAAAATGTTTTTGGGTCGGGGGTGGGAGTGGGTAGCTTTGGTATTGTTTGGATATGTTTCATTTTTTGTATGGTTGATTTACTTTTTGATTTGTTGTGAATTATTTGAGATTAAATATTCACATTAATCAGCACTTGAGAACCTGTAAATTAAATGAGATTAATGTAAGTATGCCAAATATAAAATTTGTGTATTACAATTAATGTAAATATTGTGTTTTTAACAAAATGTAGCTATAACAATTTACAGCTTTGAATGTAATGTTGAAGCAGCAAATTATTATTATAAATGTTCAAACTTTTATGGTTTTGTGAGTGTAGAAAAACTGAGGTCATGCATAATGACTCCTAACTCATTTACAAGTTCAATAAACTGCCCTATGTCATACATTTGAGTGATTTCTACATTATGAAACCTTGTGGATGGTACAACACTGTGCAAAAGTCTTGGGCTACCAATCATTTCTGTATATTTTGCAAGTAAAATGGGAAATGGGTGCAGGGGTTTACTAAAACATTTACAAACATATATATATATATATATATAGGGCAAACACAGAGTTTGTAAAACTCTAACAAGCTTGAAGTCAGAATTTATTCTTCAGCACAGCCTGAACTCTGTTAGTCAAGCTTTTCTCTGTAGGTAGTGTTCATGAACAGTTCTCCAGGATGCTTGAAGGAGATTCAAAGCCCTTCTTTGGATATTGTGCCCCCCCCTGTTAAAATAATCCCACATTGCTTCAATAATGTTGAGGTCCAGCCTCTGGGGAGGCCAATCCATGACTGAGAGAAAAAACACACACAACAGAACACTATCTAGGTATGCTTTTATTAAATTGCCAGTATGTTTGGAAACATTAACAGGCTGAAAAATGACACCGTTGTCAATCAAACGCTTTACAGATGGTGTTTCATGGTGGATCAAAATCTGATACGAGTACATTATTAATTCCATCAATTTCGACAAGATCCCCAACACCACTGGCTGAAATACAAACCATGACAAAACCTCCACTGTGTTTTACAGATAGCTGTGCACATATATTGTTGTATATCTCTCCTGACACACTTAATAAAACTAGCTAAACCAGAAATGTCTAATCTGGGAATCACACTGATGATGTAGAAGTCTCAAAAGCTCATGTACAAAATATGATACACTTGGCTATAAAGGGTTAAGAATGGCTTACTGGCAAACTGCAAATGGATCAACTGTTGGGACACTTCACTCGGAAGGTCTTTATTAGATTATACAATAAAGTATATATTATAAATATTATACAATATTGGGCGATCGTGGCTCAAGAGTTGGGAGTTCGCCTTGTAATCGGAAGGTTGCTGGTTCGAGCCCCGGCTTGGACAGTCTCGGTCGTTGTGTCCTTGGGCAAGACACTTCACCCGTTGCCTACTGGTGGTGGTCAGAGGGCCCGGTGGCGCCAGTGTCCGGCAGCCTCGCCTCGGTCAGTGCGCCCCAGGGTGGCTGTGGCTACAATGTAGCTTGCTATCACCTGTGTGTGAATGGGTGGATGACTGGATGTGTAAAGTGCTTTGGGGTCCTTAGGGACTAGTAAAGCGCTATACAAATACAGGCCATTTACCATTACGGAGTTTCAATGGTTTTTAGGCCTGCTATTTTACACTGCAAAATATTATTTTATGTGTGTCAGACTATTATCTTTAGTTAACTATACAAGAAATACTAAAGAAATGGGAAAATTAAAGTGTCTAAAGATACCACTTAATATTGGTTCTTTGCAAAGTTGTCTGTTATGTGTAGACACAAAATTGATTCATCTTTTGAGTTAGATGCCATCTTTAAAATGCCTGAATGATTCAAAGGTCAGCGTTAAGCAGACTGACAACATGGTCAGGTACAAGGACTGGACTGAAAAAGAAAGAAAAATCAGCCAATGTCCAAAGAAAAACTTTCAGAGACCTTCAGAAAGCCAGGAGAATTGTTACTCAAGACCACTTTAAAAATTTGAAGAAAGTGTAGCTTCTTGGAAGCAAAATATGAAGAAATAAGGTTTGACTCGAGAGATTTGCACAGTATTATAAGCCTGTTTCATTTTGTTGGGTGCAGGACATTCACAAGGCAGAACACTTCTGCTTCTGCAAAGAACTGAGTTGATTTACCGTGAGTGATGAATCTGCCTCTTCAGTGGTTGTGGATGGGAGGCAAGCCTAGGAGCATGTTGTTGCTTCTGGTTAGGAGAGTCTATTCGCTGGACACAGCTTTGGTTTTGGGCAGATAGTGTAAACAGTTCACATCAGTGCACTTTTTGTGTGAAATCGCAAACTGTAAATAGAAGAAGTGGCTAGCAACTCAAAAGGGGAATCCGTGAGGAAAGACAGCTGTCAAAAGAGGTTAGAGTCAGTTCCACATTATGTAATGCTTCAGGAGTAAATCTGCTGTGAAGTAATATTTTGTATCTTTGCCTCTTATTTTCAATAACCTTACTACAGCAACATGTAGCATGGAATTTTGAGGTATTTAAAATGAAAGGACAAAGCGGACAAAATAAAGCAGATTAAGGTTGCTCGACTGAAAATGATGAGGCTTTATTTGAACAAGGAATTCACTAGTTGTTACAAGCAGGTTCCTGATGATTACATAACAGGCCTTTTTTCAGCAAACCCTTTGGCTCATCATTGAACAGCACAGGTGTTGCTCAGCATGTGTAATACCATCACCCTTAAGTCAAAGCAGCTACGTGGAATTCACTACGACAGGTCCAAAAACCGTATGTACTGCCACACTCTGGCTCACTTTTCAAGAAGAAAGCAGAAGGGAGAAGACTATCTGCAGTCTAGCAGACCACACAGTCAGTAAACCATCCTATGTATACAAATGGACTGACTGATAGATTTCAGTGACAGCCTGGAGGTATCAGATGTACTTCTGTTACCTTTCGTTGGGTGCAAGACATTCATAACACTTGTCTGCTTCTGGCATGGTCTTGACACGGTTAGCATAATTGCCTCATAGCAAAAAGGTCCTGGGCACGAATCTGCTTCCTTTATGTGGAGATTGCATTTTCTCCTTCGGAGGGTTGTTTCTGGGGCAGTCTGCCCTTTTCCCACAGTCCAAACACATGTATGTTAGTTTAATTGGTGATTCAAAACTGGCTGAAGGTGTCAATCTGTGTCTGCATAGATACTGTGTTTCTTGCACCAGTGCCACAATAACCAATATTACTGGATTAAGAATTGTGGTTTGATGAGATGAACAAATTCCTAGTTTTAGACCACTAAGATGTGAGGTTCAGACTGACATAGAGACACCCCCCCCCCCGCCACACACACACACACAGACACACACACCACCCCCACCGCCATGGGACACGTTCAGAGGGTGTTGAGGAATGCTCTCACCCAATAATCAGCACAGCAGTTGCTGCTTGACAGAACCGACTGAGGGACCTTGAACACATGCAAACCCCCTCTCTCTTTTCCCTATAAAGATACTGTGCGTGCAGCGTGGTGATTGGGAAATGTTCACACTTTCACCTTGTCAACACTCATCATAATTGTTGGTGGTTCGCTCTGATTTGACAATTATTATGTCAGGAGTGAATTTCCAGCTAATCGCGGAATCTCCTCGCAGCACGGGTAGTATTACAGTAACTGGGAGAGAAGTGCCTTCGCCATTCAGCGAGCCTGGGACAATTGTAGTCTGTTACAAACCTCAGCGGGCTTGTCGGTCTGCTCATTATTGAGAAAAGAGCTGCCTTTTGCTTGTAGAAGAGGCAAACAAAGCCTATACCGGCTAAAAGGACAGGAGAGAGTTAAGTAGGCGACAAATTTCTGCTGATCCCAGACACTGACATTTTCCATGGGCATAGATATCTTCCTTACAACAAAAGGAAGCATAGCTGGAAGGCATGAGGCTGTAATAGCATGTAAATATTGTGAACCCGCAGAGCTCCTTGTAATTGTAAAGATGTTCAACACCTTTCTAAGAGATGCAGCGTTCATTATATCCAGAATGAGGTTTTTGCTGCAGTTTAGCCCTATTATACAAGCACTAAGCATCCTCCGTTTATAGCATTCATGGGTGATGATACATAATTATCAGGGGAAAGGCAGTGCTAGGTATTAATTTAAAATTGCCTGGAGCGAGTTTTGGAGAACACACAGCCGCAGAGAAACCCAAGGTATTTGTCTCGCTCTGCAAATCTCTCCAGGGAGAGGGGGGGAAGCTGGAGGAGCTCTGCAGGGAGCAAAGAACCTCCATCTCAGAGGCAACACTGAAGGAAGTTTCAAAGAGAAGCTCGCAAGAATAGATGGCGTGTTTTATCTTTCAGCTCCACTCCTATATCTGCTCTGTTGTGTTCGGCAGCTTACGGGGGATTTTCACCTGACAGATTCAAATACTCCAGGTTGTTTTTAATGGCAAGATGAGTGAAGTTAATTTTTTTTTAACTTGTGCTGTCCTCCTCGGAAGACTATTGCCTCAGTTGAATGGGGAGTTGACTGGTAGTTTCAAATGCTTTGAATGCTACGAAGTAGCGCGAGACAAAAAAAAAGAGATCAGGGAAATGCAGGTGTGTGTATGTGAAAGAGAGATTGTGTATTATTGTAAAAGACACACTGTATACAGTATATTCAGTAGATTTGTGCAGTGGTTTTCTAAAACTACTGCAGGAAGGTTTGGTGCAGAGTTTCAAATGTGTGATAAAAAGAGGGACATGGCCAAAATACACTTCAGTTATGATACTTAATAGACGACTTAGCTGGAATCCAAAGTATTCTACTCCATAAACCTTTATATGAGTAGTTCTAGTGAGTAGTAATGTGTCAACATCTGAAGGTGACATCTAAAAGCAATCACTATTGACTTAAAAAAGAGGGGAAAATGAAAAAAAGATCACAGACTGTATAAAGAAAATGGATCCAAGTCTGAAACGAAATGTGCATTATTCCTAACGGACAGAAGGGGGCATTACTTGTGGTTGGAAAAAAAAGTCTGGTTGTATCAACAGGTACCTTCCAGGATTGAAAATTTATGTGCAAATGTGCAAATGCCATAAACTGCAGTTCCTCTTACAGCCACTTGGGGCTGGCTCTAATGGTGAGTCATTACCCCATAAATCAACACTGAGAACCCTGTTTAAAGCACTAAAAACTGTTTTGGCGAGCCTGTTCTCACTCCCGACGCGTAATATACACACGATTTGTCACGTCCCAAGGCGTTCCATGGGAACGCGAAAGGTGACTTTCCGCATTCCTATGCTACGCGCCAGATCGTGGATGAAATTGAATAGAATGATGCTCTCGTGGTAACAGACGTTCCAGCTGTGTATTCCAGCCCTAACCCTAACCTTACCCCTAACATAACCTTATCCCTAACGTTAACCACCACTTTAATCATCACCTGAATCGTGTTAGATAGCGTTTTCCAAAGCGATTTAAGTAAAATAAACGTACATGTGTAGATTCATTCCAAACGGTTCTTATGTTTCCTTATTTTTCCGAACTCGTAATATAGGGACGTGTTGGATGGCCGAAAATGTAATATACCGATGATTTGTCATCCTGGTCAAATGTTACGCTTTGGGAGTGAGAACGTGTTGGTTTTGGCCTGCAGTAGTTCCACCTTCAAAACAACTCACAGATATAACACACATACTGGATGTATAAGGGGTGCCTTTTGGTGCATTTTATCATTATCTGGCAACTAACATGGCAAACTCTGTGGTGTAGTGCCTTTGCTAAAATGTGTTTAAGCTGAAATGACTTATCACATCATTATATGATTTAATTTTGTATATTCTATATGTTTTTGATAAAGGAATATTGTGGCGGACCACCAGATGGCTCCACTCACACCCAAGTTGAAGGGAAGAGCTGGCACTACATTACTGTCCGGAAGAACATGTGCAGGCTTAAGTCTGTCAACACACACAGTCTCCCTTCGACCCCCAAAATCCAAAACAAAATGTTTCTGGCCCGGTTCGATAACCCTGAATGGGCCGTCATACAGCGGCCGCAGCGGTGTCTTGTGGGCATCGTGCCTGACAAAAACAAACTTAGCAGTCTCTAAAGTCTTTGGAACAAAAGTGTCAGGCACGCAATGGTGCACAGGACCAGGAACCCGAAGCGAGCGCAAAAGTGGGTTGAGCGATAGCACTGATGGATCGAAGCAGGGGGGAGGGTTCTCCGGCAAGAATTCTCCAGGCATGCGGAGGGGCTGACCAAACACGAGCTCAGCTGGGGAAGCGCCGAGATCCTCCTTAACCGCACAGCGCAGCCCAAGCAAAACCCACGGGAGGCGGTCAACCCAATTGCCACCTTGTAAGGAGGCACGAAAAGCAGCCTTAAGCGACCGGTGGAACCGTTCACACATCCCATTAGCTTGCGGGTTGTATGCGGTTGTGCGGTGGACTTTAGCCCCCAGTCCATCAGCCATGGCCGACCAAAGCTCGGAAATGAACTGGGGGCCTCTGTCTGACGTAATGTCCGCGGGCGGGCCGAAACGCGAGACCCAGGTTGACAAAAATGCCCTGGCCACCACTGCTGCAGTAGTGGATGCCAGGGGGACTGCCTCCGGCCACCTGGTGGTCCGGTCAACAACTGTCAAAAGGTGCGTAAAACCTTGTGACGGCGGCAGAGGACCCACCAGATCGACACGCACATGATCGAAACGTTTGCCGGGTATAAAGAACTGCTCCAGAGGCGCCTTGATGTGTTTATGAACCTTCGCACGCTGGCAGGGAATGCACGCCGACGCCCATTCCTTAACTGATTTGCGAAGGCCTGGCCAAACAAATTTAGAGCTGAACAGTTTAACAGAGGCCCGGACCCCCAGATGAGAGAGAGCATGTACCGAGTCAGAAACCCGACGACGCCAGGAAACGGGAACCACTGGGCGAGGGCGGCCGGTGGAAACGTCACAGACCAGGAAAGGACCACCGTCCTGCATGGGTCTGTCCTCCAGTATGAGGCCCGTCTGGGTGGATTAAAGCTCGAGGATGTCCGGGTCACCGCTCTGATCGGCAGCCATGGCGGAGTAGTCTATGCCGAGAAAGACAGGAGAAACCAGCGCACGGGACAAACAGTCAGCCACATGATTGGATTTACCAGCCACGTGCCGAATGTCTGTTGTGAACTCAGAAATGGCTGCCAACTGGCGCTGCTGGCGTGCACTCCATGGATCAGAAACCTTGGACATGGCAAACGTCAAGGGTTTGTGGTCCACGTATGCGGTAAAGTGACGACCCTCGAGAAAAAAACGGAAATGGCGAGTCGCCAGGTGGAGCGCGAGTAGCTCCCTGTCAAAAACGCTGTAATTGCGTTCGCTGTCACGCAGCGTACGGCTGAAAAAGGCGAGCGGTTGCCAGACACCCGAGATTCGCTGTTCCAGCACCGCACCCACCGCTATGTCCGACGCATCGGTGGTCAACGCAATCGGCGCTGAGGGGGACGGGTGGGCCAGAAGGGCAGCATTAGCTAACGCTGACTTAGCATCAGAAAACGCTTGGATGCTTTCTGGACACCAGTCGACGGCGTCATTAGCCTTCTTACCTTTTAACGCCCCGTAAAGGGGCTTCAGCAGATGTGCCGCCCTGGGGAGAAAACGATTGTAAAAATTCACCATCCCCAAAAATTCCTGCAGTGCTTTAACGTTTGCAGGACGCGGAAATTCCGAAACAGCTCGGACTTTGTCAGGCAACGGAACCGCGCCCTCAGTGGAAATGCGGTGCCCAAGAAAATCGAGAACGGGCAACCCAAACTGGCATTTAGACGGATTAATAATCAGTCCATGCTCCGTCAAACGCTGAAAAACCTGACGCAGATGGAACAGGTGCTGCTCATTCGAGCTGCTGGCTACCAGTATATCATCAAGATATACAAAAACAAAGGGCAGCCCGCGCAAGACAGAGTCCATCAACCGCTGGAAGGTTTGGGCGGCACCTTTCAGGCCAAACGGCATGCGCAGAAACTCGAAAAGGCCGAAAGGTGTAATAACGGCGGTTTTGGGGACGTCCTCCGCGCGCACGGGAACCTGATGATATCCCCGTACCAAATCGATCTTCGAAAAAACAGAGGTCCCTGCAAGATGGGCGGAAAAATCTTGGATGTGGGGAATGGGATAACGGTCGTTCTCCGTGACATTATTAAGACGGCGGAAATCCCCACAAGGTCGCCACCGACCATCAGATTTAGGCACCATGTGTAAAGGAGAAGCCCAGGCACTATTCGAACGCTGCACGATGCCCAGGCGCTCCATGGTGGCAAATTCTTCCCGAGCGACAGCCAGTTTAGCAGGGTCGAGGCGACGCGCGCGCGCGCGCGCGAAAACCGGGGGCCCTACTGTAGTTATGTAATGCTCCACCCCATGCTTCGTCACAGTGCTCGAGAAAGTGGGGACAGTGAGTGAGGGAAACTCAGAAAGCAAACATTGAAAAACGTCACCCGAATCCACTGAGTTAGCATGCACCACGGGCTGAGCACCCCGAGTAAAACAGGGTAATGAGGAAAATGACACAGCATCAATTAAACGTCTGTTAGCAACATCAACCAGCAGTCCGTGAGCACAAAGAAAATCAGCGCCTATTATAGGCACAGAGCTAGCAGCAACAACAAAGTTCCACTGAAAGTCACGGTCATGAAAGCAAACAGTCACCAACCTTTCACCGAAGGTTTTGATGGGAGAGCCATTAGCCGCTGTTAGCAATGGCCCGCAGCCCTCAGCTAGCCCGTCCGAGCCAGCCGGGGGAAGAAGGCTCTTCTGTGAGCCGGAGTCCACCAGGAAACGCCTCCCCGAGGGTTTTGCTTGGGCTGCGCTGTGCGGTTAAGGAGGATCTCGGCGCTTCCCCAGCTGAGCTCGTGTTTGGTCAGCCCCTCCGCGTGCCTGGAGAATTCTTGCCAGAGAACCCTCCCCCCTGCTTCGATCCATCAGTGCTATCGCTCAACCCACTTTTGCGCTCGCTTCGGGTTCCTGGTCCTGTGCACCATTGCGTGCCTGACACTTTTGTTCCAAAGACTTTAGAGACTGCTAAGTTTGTTTTTGTCAGGCACGATGCCCACAAGACACCGCTGCGGCCGCTGTATGACGGCCCATTCAGGGTTATCGAACCGGGCCAGAAACATTTTGTTTTGGATTTTGGGGGTCGAAGGGAGACTGTGTGTGTTGACAGACTTAAGCCTGCACATGTTCTTCCGGACAGTAATGTAGTGCCGGCCCAGGCCCCTCGCCGTGGCCGCCCTCCTTCAATGGGGTTGACAGACTCTGGTTTTCCCCGCAGGACTACCCCCGGACCACCAACGTTTGAGCCTCCTTCTGCCTTTCCTGCTCGCCTTCACCAGCCTCGTTCACAGGATGGACCTTCCTCTGCCTGTTCTCTCCCTCCCAGGTTCAGTCGTTCGGGTCGTTTGCTTAGGCCCAGGGTCCTGGACTGAATAGAGACCTAACTGTGTGTTCAAGGGGGGGTATGTGTGGCGGACCAGACCCATGCAGGACGGTGGTCCTTTCCTGGTCTGTGACATTTCCACCGGCCGCCCTCGCCCAGTGGTTCCCGTTTCCTGGCGTTGTCGGGTTTTTGACTCGGTACATGCTCTCTCTCATCCGGGGGTCCGGGCCTCTGTTAAACTGGTCAGCTCTAAATTTGTTTGGCCAGGCCTTCGCAAATCAGTTAAGGAATGGGCGTCGGCGTGCATTCCCTGCCAGCGTGCGAAGGTTCATAAACACATCAAGGCGCCTCTGGAGCAGTTCTTTATACCCGGCAAACGTTTCGATCATGTGCATGTCGATCTGGTGGGTCCTCTGCCGCCGTCACAAGGTTTTACGCACCTTTTGACAGTTGTTGACCGGACCACCAGGTGGCCGGAGGCAGTCCCCCTGGCATCCACTACTGCAGCAGTGGTGGCCAGGGCATTTTTGTCAACCTGGGTCTCGCGTTTCGGCCCGCCCGCGGACATTACGTCAGACAGAGGCCCCCAGTTCATTTCCGAGCTTTGGTCGGCCATGGCTGATGGACTGGGGGCTAAAGTCCACCGCACAACCGCATACAACCCGCAAGCTAATGGGATGTGTGAACGGTTCCACCGGTCGCTTAAGGCTGCTTTTCGCGCCTCCTTACAAGGTGGCAATTGGGTTGACCGCCTCCCGTGGGTTTTGCTTGGGCTGCGCTGTGCGGTTAAGGAGGATCTCGGCGCTTCCCCAGCTGAGCTCGTGTTTGGTCAGCCCCTCCGCATGCCTGGAGAATTCTTGCCGGAGAACCCTCCCCCCTGCTTCGATCCATCAGTGCTATCGCTCAACCCACTTTTGCGCTCGCTTCGGGTTCCTGGTCCTGTGCACCATTGCGTGCCTGACACTTTTGTTCCAAAGACTTTAGAGACTGCTAAGTTTGTTTTTGTCAGGCACGATGCCCACAAGACACCGCTGCGGCCGCTGTATGACGGCCCATTCAGGGTTATCGAACCGGGCCAGAAACATTTTGTTTTGGATTTTGGGGGTCGAAGGGAGACTGTGTGTGTTGACAGACTTAAGCCTGCACATGTTCTTCCGGACAGTAATGTAGTGCCGGCCCAGGCCCCTCGCCGTGGCCGCCCTCCTTCAATGGGGTTGACAGACTCTGGTTTCCCCCGCAGGACTACCCCCGGACCACCAACGTTTGAGCCTCCTTCTGCCTTTCCTGCTCGCCTTCACCAGCCTCGTTCACAGGATGGACCTTCCTCTGCCTGTTCTCTCCCTCCCAGGTTCAGTCGTTCGGGTCGTTTGCTTAGGCCCAGGGTCCTGGACTGAATAGAGACCTAACTGTGTGTTCAAGGGGGGGTATGTGTGGCGGACCACCAGATGGCTCCACTCACACCCAAGTTGAAGGGAAGAGCTGGGTGGAGATTTTGGCGCTTACTGTATCTTAAGTTCTGAGAGACAGTGTGTGAATAAACAGTTGGAGTGAGACACAGGAACCTCTCGTGTCGTTATTTCTTACCTCCACAATATCATATTTGAATATCATTCAAGAAGGAGAACAATTCCTGTAGACTATTTAAAGAGATTACAAAAGGTTCTACCTGATATAATGTGTTTCCGTGTATGTTTGCACATGTTTCAAGAAACTGCTGCCTCTTTATCTCAGTAAAACATGGGGAAATAAGGGGAGGCTCGAGACCATTGCACAGTACTGGAACTGGTATCACAGCAGCTGGTGACAACTTTCTTTGTTAACGTGGGCTTTCTGCTTCAGGGTCTGTGCATGCTCACATAAAAAGGGGCATCTGACGTGTCACTGAAGTCTTCTTCTGCACAAAATGAATCAATTTAGCATTGCTTTCTTCATTCGGAGAACCTTTCAGAGGAACAGGTGATGCAGATCTATAAAGAACATAAAAATATAACAGCGCGCTGCAAATAAGTAGGCCAGATGCTGAAGAAAATAATTAATTTGGTCATTACAAGCACACTGAGCATTAAAATAAGTATATTTATATATTTTATATTATGGTGCAAATTTATATCATGCTTACAGGACACTATAAATGGAAGAATTTGTGAAAAAGTGGCACTCCCAGAACACCTGCTTCATATCAGGTTATGTGTTCAGCATAAGTTTCCATGGTGATCTAGCCACCCACTGCCATCATCATATTTTATTTTTTAAGTGACTACCCTTTCTGATGCAGCAAGCTTATTGTATCTGTGGTGTATTTAAGCCTTAAATCAGCATTTGGGTTGTTGTATGTTGAAACAGCTCCTGTTGAATGAACACAGGAAAAATGAGAGCGCAGGGCATTCCAAGTTTGGAGGTTAAAACTTACTTGAAAACATGAATCACTAAAAGAAAGTATTTGATCCAGTGGAAGCCTTTGCTCCTTACAAAGAAGCAGAGCTGCATTCCTTAAATTTCAAGTTTAAAGGGAGAGAGATGTGAAAGTAGTTAATCCCAAAATATTTGAAATTATTCCGCTTTTTTAACTCGACTTACCCCTATGCTTGCTAGTTCTAGAGACTCTTTTATCCAGACAACTCCACTCTTCTCATTAGCATACGGCCGTATCCTTTCCAATGAGTCATCCTCCAAAGGTTAGCAAACGGCGACCCTGTTTACTGAGCTTTTGTGTCTGCCAAGGGTTCTCGATCCTTGCTTCCACTCCAGCCCACGTGGTTCAGTAGTCTGCACGTCAGGGCCAGAGGGCAGCTGCATCAAAGCTTGCATCAGGCCAGCCATGTTTAAAAGGTAGTCTTTTGCCCTTATCCAACCTCTCACTGTCACCTGCACTCACTCTCCATGGGGCGTATATTAAATTAAATGTTAGGCTCTTTCCTTCCCCCATCTCTTGGGTGATTGCCTTAGTTCTGCCTGGCTAGTTTGGCCGTGAAGCGGACTTTCTTGTTTCTCCGAGACACATGAATAAACATAAGGTCAGGTGAGATTTTGAAGCATCGTCTCCTCAAGGGTTTGCTGTGGAGTTGAAAACCAGCTCAGGGGTTAACATCAGGGCAGGAAGGACGGCACACAAGTGAGAAGTAAGTCTCCCTGCTCAAGTCTAGGATGCAATTTTGAAACATGACTTGAGGCCAACCTAATCATGAAAATATCTATGTGATTTATTGCACAATAAATACCTGCCAGTGATTACCGGTGATGATTCTTCATATTGGTTTATTATGTCTTAATTAAGATTGCTTGTGTTAATCAAGTGTTTAATTGAACAAGTTTTGTAATAGGAACAAGGCTTCAGGCCCTAACAAAGCTGAAGCCTCTAAAGAACCCACACATTGCTATCGCGGTCTGTTGTACAGCTACCTAACTACTCCTTTAATGGCAAATCATTTTACCTATATTTATGTTAAAATCATTTTTAACAGTATTCAGCTACTTTCACTGCTTTGTTTATCACAAACTCACACTTGTTTACATAGCTATAAGGAAATAAAACCACTGTTCACTGAGTAGGCTAGTAATACTGAAGACAGAAACATAACTGTACCCGCTCAACATAACCTGTGAATGGCTTCTCAACATGCAACCTCTGAGATTAAGTTATTAAAGTTTAACAAACCTCGTGGGCCTCAGAACTAACTCTCCCATGGAAGTGCCTTGAATTTGCATTCTGTCAAATTACCCTACTGATTTATAAGCTCACTATTTTCCTAATGATTTTTTTTCTTAGCTGCTAGTTCGACATTTTGTTCTATACAGCATGATGAGGTCGTATTTAGAGTATTGTACAAAATGTAGAAGAGTACCCTACCTTGCTACCCAAGCTAGTGCTAGTATTAGCTGATCAACACTGAAATATTGTCAATATACAGACGCCTTCATTTTTCAAATAAAAAAACAAAACAAAAAACAATTCAGCAGTGCAAAAATCCTTATTAAGTCATTAAAAATGTCGTGCATGAATCGTTAGTGATGGCATAGTGGCTACGGCCATCATTACAGTTGAGGCTTTAACACACCTGATGCATAAAATCTGTGCAAATATTTCAAACTCACCTATTTTTAATCCAGCTATTCACAGCAACCATAATTTCACTGGACAAATTTGCAGCATTTATTTTAGGCAATAAATGGTCAATTTTTTAGATCCGAATAAACCAATCTGACCAATCAGATAACTGCATTTGGCAACAAGAGCACTTTTAGCTCTGAACATGCACCCATACTGAATATACAACGATATCACAAACACACATTGGCTCACTGAAATTGTTTCCCTTTTTCCTCAGATGTGGTCCTAACTCTTCCAACAAGAGCTCAATGGTCCTGTGTAATGGCCTTTTGGCTAACACCACCAGCAACACCACAAAAGACGACAACTAAAATGCATGATGACGGAATTATTTCCAAAGAAATAATTATCTAGACTTCAGGCAGTCATTGACTGCAATTGATTTTGATGCTGAAACCATTAAAATGCTGTATAAATTGTTGTAATTCCTAAATAGTCAATGTAATATTTTGGTTAAATGCCCTAAATTAATGCTGAAAGCCTGCACTTCAGTCACACCCTGATTGTTTTATGGAAAATCCACTGTGGTGGTGTACAGAGGCAAAACTCTTTAAAGTCTCTGTTATGGAGACAGCTTTCTTTCGGAGAAGTGTTTATTTACTGACAAAATATTTGTTTCTCATAAGGATAAAAATTAGAACATCTTTTACATCCATGGCAGCTAAACCACATGTCATATTTGGATAAGCCAACAGAACCCTTAAACCTACATATTAGAGGAATATTTGAATGGTGTTAATATAAACTATGTCCTTAAGAGCAAAGTGGAGCTTTGAAAGAAGGGGAACATAGCAGGGCCACAGTAATTTCAGGTGTTGCAAAGTATTAGGTGACCTAAGAGCACAAGTCACATTTTGTAGAAGCCTCTAGACCACTAATAAACCATTAGAACAGTAATTTAAAATACAGTATATTCCAGAATAACATTCAACTTTTACATGAACTTGCATCACCAACATACACACACTTGAATCAAAGTTTCGTGTCATCTGCTAACAATAGCTGGAAGCGGCAGCAGTGGCTTCCATCGCTCTCAAATTTACAAAGTGGCTCCAACTGCTTTGCAATTTCAACAAAAAAGCTACTTGACTGCCACAAAGAAAAGCACAGACAATTTTTTTTCTGCATCTTTCTGCAAACTATTCATTCTGCTGCTTGTTTTCAACTGGCCTGATATTGTCAGTGGTGTTTTAGAAAACAACACTGTCAAAATCTGGTGCCCCTGGTCGGTGATGAACACGGGCTGGCAGCAGGGGGTAAACCATGGAAAGGATAATGCACTGCTTGAGCATGCATGGTTTGATTCCTGTAGGAGAATGACTTTACTGGACTATTACCGCTTCAGCTCAGCAGCACTGAATTGTTCTTTTTGTTCTGTCAGTGGAGCTCTGAGGGGTTTCTCACAATGAATTCCTATTGATTTTTCTGGTCATGTCATCAAATTGTGTGTGGCTTGAATCGTGACTACTGTTTTCTCATCTGCTCCCTGAGGTTCTTCTCCTCTATTAACTTTTTATCCTATTTGGTTGGGGCAAAACTACACAAAAGACAAGCAGAGTGAACACCAGGCTGAAACTGGGAAATGGAAGTAAACACAATGAGCAGACCTGCTGTGTAAGTCACTTGTCAAATGAACTTCCAGGAAATTCGGTGAATGTTGATCCTCAACCTCTTTTTTTCCATTGTTGTGAACATTAGACTAGAAAATCACCACCACATGGTGCCTCTTCGGTGTAGCTGTTTAAGAGATGCAGTTTTCTGCATGTAAATGCAGGTTAGTGTAAGTGAGTGGATGCTAAATGAAAAGTATAATAGTGAAATTATTTTGTACTCTTTAAAGAGTAAGCAGAAAATACGAGAATATTCCAGAGTTAGAACATAAATCTCCGTCTCTTGTATCTTCCCCTCCGTCTAAACTCCTCCCACCTGATGGTAGCAGGCCAATTAAAGATAAATGTTGAGTTTTGGTCACATAAAGAAATTGAAAACCTCTCCTCCATGTCAAAATCCTTTGCCTTTGACTTTCTATAGACTTTTTCTTTTGTTCTTTGTATTATTTAATACCAGCCTACTGATATGGTCTGAACAGACCTGTAATTAGCTAAAGTCTGTCATTATGAGCTAGTTACTTTTAAACCCAAAGAAAAATATTCTAGATCCATTTCAGGCCTCTTAAATTACAGTATCACAGACCATAAAGGTTGATATTGGAACTTATCACCTTCGGATCTACCTGGTGATGCAGTGGTTAGCACAATTGTCTCATAGCAAAATAGGCCGGGGTTCAATTCCACTGGCCATTTGGGCCTTTGTGTGGTGTTTCAATGTAGGGTCTTGGCACTTTGGCTTCCTCCCACCGTCTACAAGATGCATATTAGCTTAACTGATGATTCTAAAAATTGCTAAAAATTGGTGTCAGTGATTGTCTCTGTGCTCTCGGCTCACAGCAGCTGAGATAGGCTCCAATCCCACTGTGACTCTGAATTGGATAAATGGAAGAAAATGGATGGATGGTAAGTTTAGTTAACAAGGTGTAACTATAAATTTTATAGGTGCATTGGCTCTGTATGTGGCTAGATCCACTTCAAAGAAAGTTAAATTAATGCTGGTTAACAGCAGCTAATGCTAAAGGTGAGCAATATAATTGCAGATGATCCGAAATCCATGCAGTGGTATACAAATCCAGATATTGCAGCACAAAATATTATATCAGAATCAAAATACTTTATTAATCCCAAAGAAATTATATATGTATTTATTCAAGGAGGAAACCCTAAGAACACGATAACAATACATAATACCCCTGGACCATGAAGGCTTTAAAGATTCATTTCTGCTGTATAACCAGTGAATTTATGGAGATTTGCTTGCTTATGTAGCAAGTGTCAAGTGGCCTTTCAAGAACTGGTTATTATGGATTGTGGATTTTTTTTTTTTATCCATTACAAGCCTTACTGGAGTCTCACCTGTGTCCATAAAGTCTTTAAGTCTCTGTTCAAAACACCACACAGTTTGCTTTATTGCCTCCAAATTCAATGTAGAATAAAAACTGTTGCTCAGGGGGTTAGCTGTTTGCAGTGCAGCTGCATCAACACTACGCCTCCACTCTAAACAATGAAACTGGCTACTCCAGACGTGAGAGCAATGTGTAGGCGGTATATATATGTGCACGGAGAGCCGGTATCCTAATGTAAAAATAGACCAGTCTTCAGTTTCTATACTCTACCCTTTGTATGCACATCCATTGTACACAAATTTTATACAGTCAGCATGAATATTCATTAATGCAAGCAAAATGCAACTTTTATGCTGGAAACTAGAGATAAACTTTATTTACCATTACCGTGTTGCATTATAGCATGTCATGGATCAAACTCTATTTTACATTTGTATAGACAAGCCAGCGTATTACTTAAACACAAGGAAATATGAAAAGATGCTTATGATTTAAAATACGTTTTTAGAAGTATAAAGTAAAACTTTCCATAGTCATCCATATCCACACCTCTTCGAGTCAAATATCATTAATACTTATAGCACCTCCATCTTCAAAAAGTTCTGGACATCGCTTTTTCTCAAGCCACTTCAACTACCATCTGTGGGTGCTGTACATGTTGATAGAGAAGTTCAGCACACTATAATATGCACGGCATGCTTCTAGTCTCTCGCTCGCTCTGTGTGATAGTTCAGCCATCTGTTAATGTGCTGCAGTCTTAATTATGCCCTCATCACACTAAGTCAATCAGAGGTGTGCCTGAGCCAACTGTAACACACCTAGCACGGCCTTTACCAATCAATAAACTATCCTCGCGGGACTGCTGTAGCTCTCACCAGCTCAGGGGGTCTCAGTCAGTCAGTCTCAGCAGATTGGTTGGGAATCTTGCCATGTTTTTGCTGGAGGTGCTTTAAAAGGCATGTTTGTACACATTGTATCTGAAAGCCAAATGTGCACTGTGTGTGTTGCTGCATGTTAACGCCTTACTTCCCAACTTTTCATGCAGATCAGTAAAGCTGTCTGATAGTTCAGTGGTTTGCGGTCAGTGATCCACTACTCAGTATACCGCACTGCCTAAATGCATGCAAGCAATTTTTCCTTGAATACTGTGCTTGTTCAGGAGTTTCATAATGCGATGTGCTATGCAGTCTGGTCTTCTCGTACAATTTTGTATAAGTGGTTGAGAAATTTCCAAGGCCTTTAGTTTGATAACAGCAGTGTTGAACATTACTGAGAGGCAGAGGAGACAGATGTTGACAGTGAGCAGTGGTAGGAGTGAACTCAGTAGTCATAAAAAAAATAAGTAAATCCAGTGACCTATGTGGGACGTCTGTTTCAGCAAAATAAGCTACTTATATTGTGAACTTTAACAAAGATGAACCCGAGGTTATTTCAGAAAGGTTAAGGTTTAGTTCAACATTAATATCCATAACACTGCAGGCAAAACAAGCTGTATTTCTCTGGGCATGCTGTTTCTGAGCTGCAATCCAAAGGGCACAAAATCTTACAAGGAAAAACACAGTTTTTTAATTGTTTTACACCATTTTATATATGCATCTTCTTTAAGGATTTCCATTCTTGTCTGCAAAGAAATAACAAGCAAAGATGATTCATTCTTTATCCCAACTGTAATCCTCTTCTCACCTTTAGGAGCATGAAGTTTGCATTTTTTGGATCCCTAAAATTTTTTGCATCCCTAAATAAGAAGAGGTGTTCAGATTAAGGGCAGTGCCGATTTCCTGGTTATCCAGTGATGCATTTATGGGCACGGCACGTATGGCTGTACAGCACCAGACTACCTGGCGGGTCTGTTACCATAAAGGTGTAAAAATAGTACAAAGCTTATCGGCCCACTCGATCAATTTAATGGAGACCTCTACTGATGTCATTTGTTAGTGAGCTGAATACACTTGATTCTGGTCATTTATTCACAATGCTTCTCCAAATTTGACCCTTTGTAGTTCCTCAGTGCACCGTTTCACTCAAACATTAACATTCAGCCGACCTTATTCCGCATCATTCCTTGGTTCAAAAGTTCATGTGAAGAACCGCCTGTGTACCCAGCATTTCTCCTCTTCCCAGTCTGCTGTCTCTCCCTCAGTGGTCTATCAGGCCTCCATCAGAAGCTTGGCTCTAATCTGCCGACTCAGGGGTGTGTTTCCTGCATCGGGGCTGTGGCCCAATCCATCTGTCTTCATCAGTGAGCTGGGGCGGCTGTGGGTTTGGGCCAGCAGGACCCCGGTAAGCACCAGCTGCTAGCTGCCTTTTACACTGATTCCCACCAAGTGGGACATATTTACAGTACAGCTAGCTGCCTGGTAAGATTGGAGGACCTTTCAGCTCTTAGCGCCTGGATTTTTATTTTTTCTCATGTGGCTTCATTCTGGTTACCTATTATTCGCTTAGATTTTCCACGTCTCCACAGCCAGTGCTTCTTCTACCTTTTAAATTCATCTGTCATGCCCATTTACATCATCATCTGCCCATTTACATCTATCCACATCTCTCATATCTGTGTAGATATGAAAGAATGGAAGTCAGTTTATTGTCAGTCTTAAACAAAGACACAAACCTTTGATACTTTATGATACTTACACCATGTAGTTTTTTTTTTTAATCTAACAGATCTAACAGATGTTCATTTCCAGTTCTCTCCCCAGCCATTATCTCTGTTGTGATAGCTTTAGTGCGATATAAATTTATTTGGGTCAGTCCGCCTTGTGCAGCATCGATTATATGGTTCCATAATGCATTCCCAACAGTACATCTAAATTATTATTATAGATAAAGGTTACTACAGGAAAAGAACAAAAAATATATGCCAGGTTTACACATGTAGGACTCCAAAGTCTACTGCACTATTTTCCTGGAATAAAATTGATTTTTCTTTCCATTATTAAAAGGGTACTTGATCTTTCACATAATTGCAGAATTTTGATGACAAATTCTCAGCACCCACAGCCTAAAATGAAAACAGAAAACGTCATGATTAGCCCTTTTAGCCCTTTTCAAAAGTCTTAATAAGGTAATTGTGGCAGTGTTGCCTGAATAAGACAGAAAAACTCAAGAACTTAGCCATACAAGATCCTAATGCCTGCTAGGATTAATGAACTAAAAGTATTGCTAATAGTTTTAAGAAGGACATAATTATTTGCTTATAGAAATAATGCAAAGCTCAGAGGCAAGTGACCTTGTAAGGATGATTTGAAGGGGCTGCTACTAAACATGGTAAGACACTAAGCAAATTATCTTGCTTATAAACACCAGGCTGGCCTTTAGCTCCTATTGAATAAGGCCATGGGCTCTGAACAAGGAGACTGCTTTAAGGAAACACTGGGCCATTGCTCCTTCCTATGGAAATCAGTTTGGGTCTAAATGGCAATGAGATTAGCACAGTACTGATCTTTCCTTTCTACCTAAATACAAGCTCCCCTTTCCAATTTAGATACCCTCCAGTATTGCCATGTGTCATCTAGTGGTAATCTATCTTGAAAGCATGGTACCTTTTTAAAAAAAAATAGTTTTACCCAAGCAGGGGTTTGGGGGTTAGCGGTGCTGGTCTGTTCTTCAGCATGCCTACTATTTTAATCCAAAGTGAAAAACAACAAAACATTTGAATCCACTGCATTGACATTTAAAACAGACATTCATGTTTCCTTGAGGCTGGATTGGAATAATTTCAATTAATTCACCTGAGATAAATAGTAATTTGTAATCTATTAATTTTGTTTTATTTATTAGTGTTTTTTTTAATTAATAAAATTTAAAAGAGTGAGAACTGAAGCAAACATAAACACATTTAAAAATGAATTACTAACACAGAACTGGTGTGAGGTTTGTGAGGAGAATATTAATAAAGCACATGCTAAATTTCTAAATGTATTTACAATATTAAATGCTAAGAAATGTCCTATAAGCCAATGCAGCGGTGGTCAAAAATAAACAGGTAGTCCATGGATCACTAAAGGTATGAAAATGTCTGCAAAAAGAAAAAAATACTCTTTACAGACTATAAATAAAGGAACAACAGAAAAAAAGTTTAAAATAAACTAATATTTTGAGGATTTTTAAAAAAGGAATATTGCAATAAAATATTAGAGAATAACAAAATCAATATTAAAGGTATCAGGAATGTGTTAAACAGTATTATTAATACAAGTAATACAGCTAAACCTGAATAATTTGTTGAGAATGTAGATGTGAAAGATATACTTTTTCCAGACTTGGCCAGATTGAAGAATTTAGAAATTTTATAGACTAAAAAAAAGTATGTAGCAGGAATCTTTATAGACCCCCATCCCTCAAAAACAACAACAACAACAACAACAACATACTATTCAATAAATTGGAAGGACACATTATTAGAGGGGTTGGATTGAATTGAGTGTTGAGCTACTTAAGATACATGTAGCAATTTTCTGAAATAGATGAATGCCAGATGAATACAAATCAACCTGCATGTGGAGTTCCACAGGGGTTAGTGATAGGTCCAACCATTATTCATATTATGCATAAAAGACAAATATAGTCTCAAACATACTGAAATGCATATTATTTGCAGATGATACGAATATCTTTTAGTCAGGTGAAAGTTTACAGGAACGTTTAGAGGCAAACACACCAGAAAAATAAATTGAAACACTGGTTTGATATGAAAAAATTGTCACTGAATTTAAATAAAACAAAGTTCATCTGATTTGGAAAAAACTAACTAATCAGTTTTTTTACTCATTATTTTCAAACATGTTGAAATTTATGGATCTGGTCAGATTTAAAATTTAATGTCCAGAGCAATAAATAATCTTTTACAATAAATTTTTTTTTCAAAAAATGTTCATGAACAGAGCAGAGGGTTATGACCTGAGGGGGACCTACATTTTAAAAAAACACTAACAACAAAAAACCAAAGCAAACACAGTAACGATAAAAATTATGAACTTGTGTATAGTGGTCAATGGAGTGAATTTACTGTACATTAAAAATTGATAATTGTATATAATGACATATTACAAACAGCACTACTTTGGGATATGTATAGTTAAATAATTATAGAGGGATATATGTAGATTTGAATATTAATATAACATGAATCTGTGTATTAGGCATATTTATTTATAGCATATACCTGTATTTTAGATTTCATAATCAAAACAGATGAGTTAGACCGGGACAGGATAGTATCTGCTTTCTCCTACTCCTTTACAAACAGGAAAAAGTCAACATTTTGGGTTTTATTTTCTCCATGTGAATATGATGGCTTTCACTGATTTTGTGTTTATTTCTTTTTTAAGCATATTAACGCTCACTACTTCTATGTTCAAAATAAAAGTTTGATTGATTGGTTGAATCTTTTTGTGCCAGAGAACCTGGAAAAATTGGACTTTTCCATTAAGTCTTCTGCACTTGTGTTTGTTGCTAGTTAACAAATGTTAGCATGCTAACACAATAGTTAGCAATTACAAGTGCTAAAAGTCATCAAGGTTAGGAATCCTATGTGGAAATTTATGTCAAAGCAACTGCAATGCACTGTTCTGGTGAGCTGGATACTGCCATTACTACTTCACATGTAATATTTTACTTTTTAAGTTACCTGGCAAAGATGGAGATACTTCAAGTACTGCATTTGGTGCTAAAGGGGGGGGGGAAAGAAAAAATATACCTGCCAGAATTCATTCATTCTCTACTCTGTTCTTCTACTCTTGTACTCCAGTTTTCAGCAGCAATGGATGAGGGTAAAGCACTCAAGGGCTGGTTGTTGTGCTACAATAAACTGTGATGTGTGACAACATCAGAGGTCCAATTGATACTGATAGTACAATGACATCTCCTGGCAGGCTTATAAAAGAAAATGTCCTGCCCACCATCTCATGCTGTAGTGAGGCAACATGATCGTGGGGAGTTGGGCTGAGTGGGAGCTTATGCGCTACAGCATAATGTGATTGAAATATTTCTAGCATTCTCATGCTGATTTGTATATATTTGCTGGGACTTCTGTGACACATAGAAATTGTGTGCATGTGTGTGTGTGTGTGTGCAGCATTACACTGTCCATGAGGCACTTGTGGATTTTCAAAGCTAAATCTATTTTTATGTTTTAGACACATCATCTATACTTAAATGTCAAGTCTTACAAATATACATATGTGAACAGCATATTTAAGTAGGATTTGTTCTGACTGTTAGACAAGCTTGGTCTATATCCACACATGAACATGCGCATAAAAAACAAACAGGGATGTTAGGGATGTGAAGAAAAACTGCGGGGGGAAACTGTGGGCTGTGCAATCATCTGTGCAGGTTCTGCAATGTGTACAGCAATGGAGAGGTGATGTCATGTGGGAATAGCCGGCTTTTTGCCTACAGTGGAACAAAAGAACCGTCCTACCTCAGGTCTCTTTCTCACTCACTTCCCTTCAGTCCACCTCCGTTTCTGTTCCGTTTCTGTGCGCAACAGTGGCTAATTCTGTTAATCTATCCAGACAAGGAATTTCCATGGTCCCCCCATTTTTCTGCTTTTTAAAAAAATGTTACTTTACATTTTTGCATAGCCATTCTTTTTTGTTGTTTGAGGGCAATTACACACAATCAGAGCCGGATCAGGCACCGACTCGCGCAGTTTCCCCCCACCTCATTATTGGACCCACTCTACTCATATCTTGATTGAAGTCAGCTCCTTTACCTATGTTGAAACAGAGTCGAAACACTGTCTTCCTCCACCATGTTACTCAGTTTTTCATCATTTTCTCATAATCTTACTCTCTCTCCCTCTCTCTGAGGGATTATGCCTGAACCTTAAGCTTGGGTTCCATCCTAACTGTGTCAAACTCTTATGATATGCAGTAAACAACACTGGCATCAGACAGCAGTGTGGAAGAAACACTGTGCCACATGCACCGCAGCAGGAACAACATGCATTTTTCTCTGCGAAGATGCTAACCTTTAAAATGTTAATTGTTGTGCTCCATGTTTAATCATGGGAGAGAGCCAAACTCCTAAATATAGCCATGCTTCCTGTCCGTGCTCACTCACGTGGAACACGGCTAATTTATATTGCATCGAGATGACATGAAAGACAGCTTCCCACAGGTTCCTAATGCCAATATATTATGCACACTTTCAGGGCAGCGATGTTGTAAAAACTGTCCAGGAAGAGCTCGATAGTGTAGTGTGCAACAAAGCAAACAAGTCTTGGTTTTGCTTGTGACCTTCCATGGGACTGCAAACGGAAGATTAGCCTTTGGCACAATGTAGGGTTGGCTCAAGTGTTTCTTTTTTATTGTGTTCTTGTGCTGAACAAAAAAAGTTGCAGAGAGACACTGGTGGAAATGCTCACCAGTAACAAAAATAGTCTGAAAAAGATGATTATGTATTTGTTTTCTCCACCGGATGCGGATGGCTTCAAATATGTTACCCGTTGTTCGGTTGCTGCCCTTAGTAGAGTGCAACATTTAGGTCTGATTTTTGGGCATGAACCCTTAGAAGAAAGAATAAATGAATGTTAAAAAAGACCTTTTGCTTCTCAATCTTTTTATTTTTACACTTCCGCCTCTCAATCCTATTTCAGGCTTGCTCTAAATGCTCACATCTGCTGTCAACGCTCCTCCCAACACTTTGTTTCTTCATCTCTCCTCTGGCAGTTGATTTATTATGCCTGTTACTCAGCGAAGGCATCATAGCACCGCTGAAGGCAGCGTGCCGTTTGCAGGCCACCAGTGGTGCCTTTGTCTTTGAGCCACGCTGCTACCAGCAGGCCTTTGGATGCTTGTTGCCATTTCCACTCTCAAATTTGATTGCAGCAGAGAAATGAAAGCCATACCACACTCCACATGGGGTTCAGAAATGAATATTTCCCTTCTTTTATTCACAGTCTTTCTCATCCTGCCTTTTAAAGACCTGCGAACTGCAATCTAGAGGTAATATCAGATGAAATCTGTCTTTGTATCCGGGTCATGCGGCGAGCAGTTAACGTCAATGATGTTGATTTCACAGTATGCCAGACTTCACGAGGAGCGTGGTAATTTCTCGAAGCTGCAGACTTACCAGTGCGCCCTGCTTAAACACCACTCATGTGTGATGAATTGTGATACTTTGTTTTGTTATGTTCTATTTGATTTGAATGAATGACAAAATCACAGAGAAATTGAAAATAAATTACAGTGCTGGTTTTGTTGTTTAAGCCATTGCCCCAGTCACGTTATCTGGGCAGAAGAGCAGAAATCTTTAAAGAATGAAACTTAATCATTTAGCATGGTGGCTGCATCAAAAGCGCCTGATTGCTTTGAATGTAGCGTCCTGTACCGCTTCCCATTCATAAACCCTCTTTGTTGGCAAAGGCAGAGATAAACAATATTCCTCACAGTAAAATCCAAGTCTGTGAGTCACTCCATTCTACTCTGGTCTCTGTTCTATTCACTGCACAAAATTACAGTCTTATCAAATTGATTTTGTCTATAATTGGGTCCTAAATGCCTTCCTAAAAGCTCTCAGGCAAGTAAGATTGTTTCACCCATTTCATGCAGATATCTTGTTTCACTTGTTTCAAGCAAGATATTTAAGATTTTTACAGCTTGTACAAATGACATATATGAAAGGGTTTAGACTATAAGAAGATCAGCGCTCAGAGTTCTGTGGACTTGAGTTGTACTAATCACTGTATTTCAGTATAAAGACTGATTCAATGTCTGCATGGGATGGAAAAGGTTTTTATTTATCGTCACATACTGACCAAACCAAAGCGTTGATAAGAGTCAAGCTAAAGCAACTAGCTGGTAAACAAAGGAGAGTATTAATCAGCTGTCTGGACCTCCAGACATTCAAGTCTTTAAAGTTGCTGCTTCTTCACTGTGAATGATATTTTATTCATTTTAATTTTATTTTAATGTATTTATACATAAAGTCTAAGTATGTTATAATAAAGTATTTATATGTATATAAATATGGATTACGTATAAATATATAAAATATATAAAACATGTATAAATGTATAATATTGCTGCATATTTATACTTTATATAAATATGCAGCTTAAATATGTTAATATTAAACCACTTTAGTTGATATACCACTGGTCTTATCGGTGTTCTCATATGGTGTATAACTGAATGTGTTGGGTAAGATTAACAGCACTGTAGTCCAATCGCATTGGTAGGTGTGCACCAGGGGTTCTGATCAAATTTCAGAGGGAGCTAGTATCGCCCCATTCCTCCAAGCATGAATTCCTTGCACAGGCTGGAAGGCTATAAATATATTAAATAAATATATTTATATGCAGCCTGTGGAAAGCTTTCAAACAAATTGTCCACATTCAGACAGAGAATGCAACAGCGTCAAAGAAAATTCATATTCATACAAATACACATCTCCCCTCTAGGTGTCAAATTATTTGACGCCTAGAGGAGAAACACAATTAAATGGAAACGGTGCTTGTTCTTGTTCATAACACACATCCAAAGACTTGTTTTTTTCTTGGCTCAGACATCAGGCTAGCAGGGCCACAGCACACTGACCCCATCAGAGAAACAGATTGTTTGTTCTAATCAGACACAACACAGAGTATCGCACGCACCGTGAGATTCATTAATACTAATACAGTTTCAGCGAATGTGTAAATAGTTAAATATGGGGGAAAAAAATGTCTGAAAAGATTAATTTGCAACTGCTAAAAACCCTCAGACTTTGAACTGCTTTCTAGTGCTGTTTGATAAATAAATATAGGTTGTGTCTAAGGGCAAAGATGCTGCCGAAGCAGCTGTTTATTGTGGGGCACTTAGTTTTGCAACAATTGGTTGACCTGTAGGAAATTAATTAATCAGTGACGGCATAAAAATTAATACACTAAGTGTTAATAAGTGCCTTAGTGCATGCTTGTGGCAAACGCTGATCCAGATATGTTAAAATTAAAAATGATGTGAAAGTAATGTGCAGTTTTTTTTTAACATAAGAAAGTTCTACATGTGGGAATTAGATGACAGTCAGTGGTATTTGCAATGCACTGTACTGTGATTCATACTCATTATCAGTTAGCTTTCTCCAGTTTGGAATGTGCTAGGTCAAATTCACACACCCCATCTTCCCCTTGCAGTTTTTTTTCCTCCCTTTGGGGAGCTGAAAATGTGGCTGTTAATTAACTCGCTTCAGATCCCCCACTTGTAGCTCTCTGTCAACACTTCCTTTACAGGAATAATCTAAACGGTCTGGGAAGTCGCGAGTTCACACGTTTGTGTTCGTGTGTAGAGCAGGTGTATACTTGTGTGTGAGTGGAACAACTGTACTTAACGCCTTTTCACCGACACACCTGCTCAGCTTCATGAGCACAAGATAGAGGGGTGTGACAGTGGACCTGCTTTAGAATCCCAAATCACGCTGGATTTAGTTGATTGGCGTTTGTGTGCATCCTGTTGGCTTTGACTTCTAGTGCCTGAACAGTAAATGGACTGCTTCATATATAGGTCTTTTCTACTCTACATGAGCACTTACAGCGGTTTACATCTAGACAGAGTAAGATAGAGTTGATCAAGTTGAAACACTAACTTTTCTACAGACGCATTATGTAGACCATATAGCAGCCGTAGCATATGTTTGACTTAAAATGACAACTTTCTCCACATTTTGACTTTACCCTCAAAATGAACAGTAGTTTGTTTTTTTTGTTTTATCTTAATGTGGCCCTAACACTCTTTGTACTTCATGTACATTTATTTCTAAGTGCTTTCTAGCATTTACTCTCCAATGAATGCATCAGGAACAACTTGGAACTCAGAATCTTGCTCAATGATACTTTGCCCTGCAGACTGGAGCAGCCAAGGATTGCAACACAAACCAGCCGATTAGTAGATTTTTCATACAGTAGCTGACGTGGACAATCTTCTACAAGATTATATTTCATGGCTTAGTTATCATTTTTTTAAAGATCTTGCTTTGGAATCCCACTACCAGAACACACGGTGAGTTAGCATTTTCAGGGAATGCAATAGAAATGTTGCATTTCTAAGTTTTAAAATCAGTATTAGGATTTGATGGCAGAAACTGATCCCAGTGATTGCTCTTGCAGGCCACAAAATCAAGCTCAGCAGTCCTGGCAGATCAGCTGATCTCGATGCCAGCCCACATCAGCTGACAGATCAGCTGATACTCCTCTCTGTCCTGTGGGTGAATGTCATATGCGGCATGCATTTTAAGCTGCTTCAGCCTGCATGCAGTTCCTTCTCACTCTGTGAGTGATCCCCGCTTGAATGGGAATGTTTTAGGCACCTAAGATTTTTCTTTTAGAACAAAAAGCATTACTGTCTGATACTTACAATAATATATTGAGGTTTTGAAGATTCATCTTATATATATCATTAAATGTAAATACGTTTATTGTGCAATAGACAGCAAATATTATTTTTCTTTAATAATAGTTAATTATTTAGTTTAATTAGTTTTGTTTTTTAGTTGTTTGTGTTTGTGCAAAGTAAAGCATGTGTCTTCAGTTTGTGCAGATTGCATGTTGCTTCTTTGTGGGGGAAGGTGGAATTAATATTGGCCAAAGAGCTTTTATATGTGGGAGCTGTGTGGCTGTTGAAGGTCTATAAATAAATTATGCCTATATGTGGTGTCTGTACCTTTAGGGAACAGCGTTTCAGATATTAAAAGGAGCTACCACTTCTGGAAAAAGCCAAGAAATGCTAAAGTAGTGTGTTACTGCACAAGAGAAACAATGGCACATAAGAAACTGTTGTCTGTTGGTTCTAAACTGCAGTCTTTCTTCCTTCTCACAGATTTTGGACTCAACTTGTGATAGTAATTGTCGCTATTTTCTCTTGTTTTGTTTTTTTGGGATATGTATGCACACCCGAACAAAGACACATGCACATTCTGTTTTTAATACTTTAAAGTACAAAGAAAACGAGCAGTATGATCACCTGCCTGTCTAGTGAGTCTCTCATCCTCTGGATAAACTCCAGCTCTAACTCCTTGGACTTTAAACGAAACCAAGCAAAGCTGCAGAGGAGAATAAAGACTATCGTCACAGAGTGGCCCTCCAGTTAGTTCTAACCCATCAGAGAAAAATAAAGACTTAAAAAAAAAACAAAAAAAACCCACAGCGGAGTTACTGTCTTTCTAACCACAAAGCGAGAAACTCTCTGGGGAAGCAGCTGAATGATTATGAAGCCCACTATCAAAACGTAAAAAGAGAAGGGATGGGGTAAGCAGAGACTGAGCATTCAAAAACAGGACTGAGAGGGTTGTCTATTTCAAACTCATGGCAGAGGCCTCATTCGTAGAGCATAATGGTAAAAAGAGTTCCCAGTCATACTTGATAGTTATGCTCGATAACATGAAAAACTCTGTCCATCCAGTTCTGGTCTCTATTAAGACATCGTCCTCAGTGTGTTTCTCACAATAGTGTGCAAGTTCGGCTTTTCATTGTGTTATTAGACTCCAGTCAAGCATTGTTTGACATGTGTCTGTCAGGGTGGAGCCCTAAAGGGTAGGAGCTCAGAGACGCACTGATGTTCAGTCATCAGAACAGATAGATATGATGAGACAGCTGCAGTGATTCAAGCACGCACACACATATACACACACTTACACAAACAATAGTCCTCGGGGATTGGAAGCACTGTGCCAGGTAGCACAAACACACAGTTTGTGCATGTGCACTTGCATACATATTCACAAACAGCCTCCTTAGGCTAACATACATATATGGAGCTAGGACTAGTTCAAATGGGGGACGAGTGCAGAGTGAGCTGGTCCAAGAAATACAAGGACAGACAGATGCAGACAGAGCAGGCTGCCAAACTAAGTTTTTAGGAAGGAGGAAAAAAGAAACATTAAAGTTCAGGTGTGTAAATTTGTATTTACCCTGCGTTATGAAAGACTCACATGCAACGATGCGTAGAGTATGTTATTAAATTAAAAAACTATTTTCACTCATCCATTAAATTAATACATTTCAACTCGCTTCAACTGCTTAAGATTTTACATATTTCAATATAACAGAGGAAGTCTTTGAAGTATGCATTTTCTCATTTAAGTTATGAGACTCCATATGTCTGCTGAACATACCATCAAGTATACAGTATATATGCATACTTGGCTTTCATCTAAACACACAAAGTGACTGATTGTAATCCAACTAGATTTAAATAATGGATCAAAGCTGTTGATATTCAGTCTATCCAGGTATCTGGTGGACTTCACTACCCAGACAAGACAGAGCCAGTGGTTATCCTTTCTTCCCTGTTCAAATGAATGGCATCCAATAGGCTTAATCTCTCCCTGGAGCATCCATCCAATGAGCCTTTTTCTTCTTGTTCCAAGCATAAAATGTCCACACAGCCCAATACTTTCAGAATTCCCATATATTTATAGATGAGGTTAACCCGGGGCATGTTTATGTAGGGCACATCTCTAAACTCCCAGTACCTGTTCCTAACATACCATGGATGCCAGCAAGCAAGAAGGTGTTGAATTACCTTAAGCGCTCTCTGTCAAACTGTCCAAACCATATCATGCATCAGTGCACAGGCCAAGTGATTTTATTTATTTATTTTTTAAGGTGCTTGAAAAATTGGGTTTTCACCTTTTTTGCAGCACCACAGAGACCTGCTTCACCTCCAAGCTCGCTAAAACCACCAGTCCATGGTTAATCTAACCTCACCTGGCACAACATTTCCAGATCTTGACTCTTAAACCAGTGGGAATTATTAGGTGTTGAACGGAGTGTTGGAGTCTCGAGGGGGGAAAAAGGTAAAGAAAACTTATTTCTGTATGAAACGGAGAATGCGCCTGAAGCTGAAACATTCCTGGCCTTTTCACAGTAATGAAGTGCTTGAAAATGGTCCACTGGCCCCAAGAACTGAAACATGATGGTGATAGTATTTGACAGTTTTGAAAAAAGTAAGCACATATACATTATTATATAAAAAGTTGGATAACTTTAGTACATAAACTTACATATACATAAGTTTTCATAATTTTATCTCTGTACACTACAACAGTGGATTAAAAAAAAAAATCAAAATGTGACTTTAATTGAACCAAACTATTGGATTAACTTCATAGAGATTAGAGCCATTTTTAAAAAAATTACACTTCCATTTTCAAAGGCTCAAACAAGACTGGGCAAACTACCAATTCTAAATACAAATATATTTTTTAATTCTTGGAGGAAAATCATTTGTGATTGGCTGAACTCATTGACATCACCAAATACTGCGTTTTCTACCCTTGAGATGCTTTCCTAGGCCTTTACAACAGGCACCTTCAGTTACTGCTTGTTTGTGGGCCTTTTCAGACCTTTTGGTGTTGCTGAGAGTGCATGACTTCATTTTCAAAATGTATGAGATTCTAGATTTTACCACTCCTCCTACCAATTAACCTAACATGCATGTGTCTGGACCGTGGGAGGAAGCCTGAGTACCCGGAGAGAATCCATACTTCCACAGAAAGCCCACACAGCTCGCTGGTGGATTGCACGAGATTGAAGAACCTGGGACTTTCTTTCGAACCACTGTGCTGCCCCGTAGTGTGAGAACAAACTCATTTGTATAATTTAGAATAGTTTGCGTGTCAACACAACAGCCAGTAGTTGTTGAAGTGGCAAATAATGAAATCTTTATAAGCAGCCTGAGTTTTCTAAGCTCTCAGAACATTGCAGGTCCTATCAAACGATATACCCGTAATAGAAGTTGTAGCATTTATCTTCAAAACCTATAAAAGTGCAAACAGCTTAGCTGATACACTGAATGACCCTGAATTCTCACGTTTACAATATAGATTAAAGGGTATTGTTGTTCCATTTCTGCAATTATCTGGCAAGTTAAAGAAACTAGGAAATGTACTGACATTAGGTTATGTTAAGAAACTGGAGTATACACTTGCAGGCTTTGAGCCAGATCACAACATTTTTGAAATGCTTGTTTTTTTTTTTTCTTGTTTTCAGTATTCTGTTCATCTTTATTCATGACCTCTGTTCTTTGTGAAGCACTTAGTGGCAAAATAAAGTTCATGTCTTAAGAACAAGTTATGAATAAATTTAAGTGTAGCTAATACATGCTTCTAGTCTTTATAACCTTCTGTTTTTCTGCTCTCCCTGCTTGCATATATCTGTTAGAAAGGCCATGGCAAGAATCCAAAAGTAATGCAAGGAAGACGTCTCATCAGTTACCCTCAACACTGATCCTTCAGCACCGATCCTTTCTGCACAAGTTCTGTTCTTCTTTCGTCTTTTAAGGAGAGAATGCAGAACCGTTGATGGTATTTGATCTTTATTAGACAAAATGCATGTACATTTTTTTTTTAATTACATCATCAGTAAACATCAGCAGTAAATTATAAGAACCTGTGCTGAGCAATATATAGGGATCTACTAGCTAGCAAGTCTTACTAGGTTAATACTGGTTTACAAATCCCTTAAAACCTTAAAAGGCCAAGCTAATTAAACATCACAAATTATTCATTTATCTCTTTATCTGAAGTTAATATAAGTATAGAGTTTGGCATAGAGGCGCTGAGCTCATGAATCCCTGCACCTATGAAAGCTCAAGATCTGATGTAGGACAGCAGCAGCAATGACATATCACAGGGACAGGTGGGAAATTGTGCAACTTATTAAACAGACCACCAAATTCGGAGAGTGTGTTTGGCATGTAATGTGAGGAGCGTAAGAAATGTCCTGAAGCTAGACAGGTATTTTATTTTTTTGGCACATTATCCAGTTGCAGTCCTGAGTGGCTTTACACCACCAACTGTTAAAACGAATAATCTTCACCCACTGTTTTATGGACTACACGGAGGACATTTTGCCAATATAACAAATACTGCACAAGTTATTTGACATCTTTCTCACGCAGGCAGCTTCTAGGTGAATGGAATTGGAGTTACACCCTTTCAATTATTAAAAAAAAGCTTTAAAAAGTGCATCTGTTGCTAAAAACTGATTTTTTTGCCGTCATAAACATAACGCCAAATTTTGAGTAAAATCCAACTGAAATATACAAAATGTATAAAATCACAGGTTTATTTATTCAAATAATTAATCATTAAGGAAAATGTGTTTGCCCTAAATTACCAATCAGGTGTATTTCATTTGACCAGATTTCATTAAATTTAATATAAATTACATGGAAAATTTACTTGTAGTCAAATTAAATAAAGTCAGCATTTGGGGGATAAATATTGTGAGATTCTGATCGTGAGAAGCACATCCAACATTTTTGACTGTTATGTTGCCTTGTTTTATTTAGCACAATTTGAAAGTAATATTAGGTTTGATTTTTCCCTTACGGAGTCTAAGGTTATCTGGGGCACTTATTCTGAAGTTCATTTGTATAACCTTACCATAAACTGTTTATTAAAAAAAATGGATGTGGCCACAATGATCCTTCCAGGTACTTGCCACTAACAAAAGCATAAATCCCCTGACCCCTCGGCACTGACATACTGATAATGTGAAATATTTCATATTAGTTGTATCAGTTGTAACCAGGCTGCTCAGCTTTATTACTGGTACTGAATGTTGATTAAACCACACAGCATCCAAGCTAATTTAAAATATTTAGAATCTAATTGTGTTTAACTGCCAAGAGGACTTTGTTGATGTACACCATCAACCACTGATCAGATATGTAGTGAACAACTAGAAATAGTTCAAATAATGATGCAGTTATTTCTGCTAAATCATTGAGTCTCTAAAACATCAAACATTAAAACAGCAGAAACCCAAATTCAAGATGGTTATTTCTGTTTTATTGTTCTGTCGTTTATTGATTAACTAATCCTTACAGCAGTTAAAAGTACCACTGTGGGTTTATAAGTATAATTCTCATTTTTTTCATTTGCATTTTCATGCCTCGAGCATGGAAATCCATATAAAACATAATGTATGGAAGGTGCGTTCACTTCATTAAAGGACCCGAGGAGCTTTGATGCTCCCACATCTTTGCAAAGTAGATAAATCACTTTGAAACATGTTGTTTGAATAGCTGAAAGTATATAATCTCCATTACCAGCCCAGAGGGGGCAGTGTGTCGCTGTGTGGGGGGGAAGTTGAGCACCAGGTCAGGAGGGGAAACTGCAATATTTATCCCCTCTTACATCACCTCTCCTGACAAAGTGCACCGAGCGCTTCAGGGGCATACTAATTCGCCTGATGTGTATTAGCTCCCCATGTCTGCCATTCAACACAATGACAGTAATTCGGAAGAAAGGTGAAAACAAGTCTAAGCCTGATTGCTGACACCCAGTCGGCACAGAAACTGATATTTAACTCAAGTTCTGTGCTAGGTGAGATTTAGGACCAGGACCAAACGTCTGCAGCATGAACAGCATGTATGTAATCAGAACAAGACACCGAAACAGAAAGAAACAACGGAAAGCTTTTACACTTGGTGCCTAGTTATAGCTTCTAACTTGTCTCTTTGTTTTAGGCTTCCAGATACTTGAACGACGGCTTGCAGTTTATGAAATGAACTTGCAACTTGTTTTACAGTGAGTATCGGCACCTACAGCTTCGAGGATTTGATCGTCTCGTCAAAAAAACAGATGCAAAAATCTCGAAACAAGAGGAACTTTCTTTCTTCCCGTTTCTCCCTGCAGAAGTGTCTTATTCAGGTTTCAGTCTCAAACATGTTTGTTTCTAGTGCAGAGTCCAATTCCCACACATCGTTGATATTCACCCTTGAAAGCAAATAGTTCAAGGAAACGTTTGGGCCCTCTGAGAAATGGCTTACTTACTGACTTACCCTTCATTCCAAGAGGCGGCATCATGACTCAGAAAAACACCCTGTCACTGGTTGCTCCGTGCGCCTTGTACGGGATTCAGCACCTCTCCTAGACTTTTTGTCATGCCTGCAGTAGGGGCCATTATAAACCTGATTTATTCGGCATGCTGCTGTGAGCACACCCATCTGTGAGCTGACTGTAAAACTGATTCATGCAAAGGATCAATTTCCTTTTGATGGTTCTATTTGTCTGTATTCCTGCACGCTACGAATAAGTGTTGCAAGAAATGTGAAATGAGATCTCATTTTCCGCATGGATCCATCATATGCTACATGCCTTGGCATGATATAGTATCGTTATTGTACATCAGCCGTCTAATTTTAGCTACGTCTCGCTACCGAAATACAAATTGCATCTTCTGCTTCATTGCGTCGGTGTCTCACTTCCAACCGCAGACCTATTTTCAATACTTTTTTATTTGTTTAGTGTCATCTTTTGTAATAAAATATTCATCGTGTTGTATGAGGAGATATCTATGCATGAGCAGCGGAGAACCAAGCAAACAAGCTTTAAAGGACCAGACTAAGACAGGATTCTTCATTCAAGTCCCATTCGCTGCTATCTTAGTGTATTAGCATCCTTCAAATGCAGGCTGTATCTCGACTTTTGTCTTCTGTCTCTCCCCATCTTTCCTCCCCCGGTGCCAGCTCACAGCCCACATGTAATACCGAGGAAGAAGGAGAAAAAAAAAAAAACTAAGACCAAGATGTCTGGTTTATTTTCACTCTCAGAAACATGACAGATGAAAAATAGAGGGAGAGAGAAAACATTCTAGGCAGTGGCGACAGCTTTGAAACCTTGGAGAGCCCGCTGCAACCAATCTCGGCTTCACAGGCACGCGGCGGTGCACTGTGGGAAGTCGGGCGGCGCGCTGCGTTTCAGGAGGGGAGAGAGGGAGAGAATGAGGGAAAATGGCAGCAAATGAAGTTGGCGGGCTGCGGAGTATTGTTCCCCCCTGCTCGCGGTAATGAACAGGCCTTCGGAACAGACTGGGGAAATTGGTCCCCGGTGGGCCCTGAGCCTTTCTCATCTGTCAGGTGTGTGTTTGCAGTGCACTGAAAAACGCAGGCTTACCTGTGGACAAATCAAGATTGCCTGCACACGCTGGCATACACTCGAACATAAAAAGCGTCAAACTGTGACACACTGTGCTTAGCAAAGGTATCTGTGTACTCTGCAGTGAATTGCCGCATCCAGTTTTGCTCCTGTACTAGTTTTGTCATTTTTGCTACAGATGGAGGTGGATGCTGGTGCAGAAGATCCACTATTAGGCTTTACATTCAAACCTAATCTTCCATCATACGCCTGGCTCTTATGCACTACCACAGCTTCTTCTGTACTTAGAATAATTTGCTTAACCCTCATCCATGAATAGCATTAATGAAGTCTGCATACCTACCCTTAAAAAAAAAGGTATATGTTCTTATTAGAAAAGGGCTTTGATTTAAGTGGGCAAAATGAGTTTATGAATAACTAATGCTATGTTAAGTCCCCGTCGGTTTTATCTGTTTATTTGTGCTGGAGCGGAACATAAAATATTCATGACAAGCCTTCTCAAATATATATTATGCAGTCATAGTATTAAATATGTTTTATGCTTACTTGATGCTCCTAGCTTTTACCAAATTCAAGCCCCACTCCTCAATGTTTGAGGAGTCTGTTCCACACCGGGTGTCATTAGGGAGCAGTGAACAGTCGATATGCTTCAACTGGAGGCACTTGTATGTTCCTGTGCTGCGCTAGCTCAATGAAAGGTTAAAAGGATGTTTGATCCGATGACACAGCTAACCTTGAACATAGTTGAAGATACTATAAAATGGCCCATCATTACTCGGTGGTAAAGCTTTGAAGCTTTCCACTGTTTAGTTGGATTCATGCTTGTTAAAGTCTGAATTAAAGCAACAGTTTTTTTTCTTAGCGTTATCGTTCCTTCGCTTCACACTCATTAAAGAATTCATCCGAAATGTTCGTTCAGCTGGAAGTGATGCAGTAAAAAAAAAAAGAAGAAAAAAAAGAAAAATCACAGTACTCCTGTGTAAAACTACTTCCCAGATTTATCTGAACTTAATGAGGCTCTGGGTGTCTGAATTAATCAGATCAAGTGGATTTCCACCAACGTTATGACCACTTTAAAACAAAATTCCCCTTTTTCCCCAAACAGTATTTATGTGCTGAGCTGTAGAATGAGAGAATGAGTGCAGAAACAAAAGTAGTGAATTTTGTCTTGAAAACACAGAAACTTTGAAAAAAATAAAGAGTTAAACTTTACCACCTCAGGCAGCTGAAGCCTCATTAACTGTAGATAAACTTACGAATGTATTCTGACAAAGACTGAGGACTGACGATTTTGTCTTGCATCATTTCCATAAAAGCAAGTTAAGAAATAGTTACAGCAAGTAAAAGCAGATTATTATGTTTGTATGGATTTCATGGCCATTGCATTAAGACAGTCATTAAAAAATAAGATCTTTTCATGTATTGCTTGTGAACCACTTTAATATAACGTAACTTGGAAAGTCTATCTTAAAACTTAAGAACAAAAGTTTATGAAGTGAATTAGGGAGTGCGCTATCTGCTCCCCGTGCCTGACTGGCTGGTCCAGTGTGGCTACGTGTGTTTTGTTTATTTTTCCTCTCTCGCGTACTACGCACTGCTTGGGCGGAGTTCATTGCGGGCTCCGGCCTCTGGCCCTCACACCTGCAAGTGATCACCTCCGATTCTTCATTCACTCAAGCTCACTACTTAAGGCAGCAGCTGGGAGTACCTCGTCGCTGGATTATTGTGTAACCCCGTCAGTGTAACTCCAGCTCAGCAACATTTTCCAGTTTCCCTCGAGTATTTTCGATTGTTGATTCTCCTGTTCTTCTGCCTAGATTTGGTGTGGCCAGTCTGAAAATATGTTGCCGGGACTTTTACGTGAGTGTGGTGACTTTGTGTGGCGAGAACGAAGGAGAGGATTCCTTGTGGAGAAATCTAACTGTGTGGAGTAGTCTTCTCGCTTTGCTGATCCGTTCGTGAACTCTGGTGACCCTGGACCCTTTTCCCTCACCTCTAAACTGTGCATGAGGAGTGTTAAATAAATAGTCCCTCCTCCGTCTCGTGACAGAATAATTCACCCACCGTCATGGACTCGGCAGACTCAGTGTCCTCAGCTACACCCCCAATCTCCCTGGAGGAGTTATTGCAACGGCATGAGCAAATGTTAGTGCGACTCAGTGGAGAGGTGGCTACTCTGATCCAGGCCATCGCTCAACGGACCCCGTTGGCAGAGAACTCACCTCCCGCGGCACCCCCTCAGGTAAAACCTGCTCCTACTGCAAACACTGTTACACCACGTACACCTTCCATTCCTAGACAAACTTTGGCCTACCTCAGAGGCTTTCTCCAGGGAGCTGGGGAAATGCACAGGATTTTTGATGCAATGCTTAATGCAGTTTCATCAGCTACCACATGTGTTTGTCAGCGATGGTGTTAAAATTGCTTATTGAAGGTGAGCAGCCGAAGGAGCTGGGACACTCACGACTCTTGCCCGCAGAGCGTTAGCGCCGCTTTGCCGCAGGTGAGTGCCTATACTGCAGCCGTAAGGGCCACTTTATTTCTACCTGTCCAGCATTGGCAAAAGGACGTGCCCATCAGTAGTTGAGAGGGTACTGGTGGGCGACCTGTCTGGCAAAGACCGTGTGCCACACCTTCTCCCGCTCACGTTAGGCTACCGCTGGCTAGTGCAACACAACGCTCAGATAGATTGGAAGAAAGAACGGGTGATGGGCTGGAGCGTGGAGTGTCATATGAACTGCCTTCAGGCTGCTACCCCGCTGGTCACCCCATTTGTCTCTGATGGCCCTCCCGAGCCTCCAGATTTGTCTTCTGTGCCCCGCGTCTATCACGACCTAGCGGCTGTGTTCAGCAAGGATGAAGCGCGCGCGCTCCTGCCCCACAGGCCCTACGACTACCTCTTGGGGATGCCGCTTCCCTCCGGTTGTCTCTATAGCCTCACCCAACCTGAGAGGGAGGCTGTAGAGGGAAGAAAAACAAGGCTCTTCGAGCGGGTATTGACTACCGTGGGCTAAACAAGATCGCTGTCAAAAACAAGTACCTATTACCCCTTCTAACCTTTTGAACTGCTTCAAGGGGCTACAGTATTCAGTAAACTCGACCTACGAAATGCATATCATTTAGTGAGGATTCGGGAGGGGGGTGAGTGGAAGACCACATTCAATACCCACCTCAGTCATTTTGAATATCTGGTGATGCCTTTCGGATTAACCAGTTCCCCTGTCTGGCTGTCTTTCAAGCCCTCGTTAATGACATATCGTCTATATCAATGACATTCTTATTTTTTCCGAGTCCCAAGCAGAGCATAAGACTCATGTTAGACAGATTCTTCAGCGCCTTCTGGAAAATAGGCTGTTCGTGAAGGGGGAGAAATGAGAGTTCCACGTAGACTCAGTGGCTTTTCTGCGTTACATCATTTCCTGAGGGGATTTGGAACCTGACCCGGAGAAGGTCTGAGCAGTCCTGGATTGGCACCGGCCTCCCAATCGTCAACAACTCCAGCGTTTTTCAGGTTTTGCTAACTTTTACAGACGCTTTGTTAAAGACTTCAGCAGGATTGCACTACCGCTCACGAGACTCACCTCTCCTAAAGTTTCTTTTCAGTGGGACCCACTCGCCCAGGAGGCATTTTCCCTGCTGAAGGAGAAATTTGCCTCAGCTACCATTATCCACCAACCACACCACAACAAGCGATTTGTGGTGGAAGTAGATGCATCAGAAACCAAAGTCGGGGCGGTCCTGTCTCAGCAGTTTGAAGGAAAACTTCATCCGTGTGCCTTCTTTTCCTACCGTCTCTCCCCCACAGAACGGAATTATGAAATCGGGGATCGGGAGCTGTTGGCCGTTAAGCTCGCCCTTGAGGAATGGAGGCTCTTGCTGGAGGGTGCAGAGCATCACTTCATTGTTTGGACGGGCCATAAAAACTTGAAGTACATCTGGTCTGCGAAGCGCCTAAACTCCCGACAAGCCAGGTGGGCTCTATTTTTCACCCGATTCCATTTATCTATTACCTACTGCCCAGGATCGCGCAATGTAAAACCTGACGCGCTTTCCTGGCAATTCACCATCACTAAGGGGAGCTCTGACCCCAAACCTGTCCTCCCCGCCACCTGTGTGGTTGGATTGGTCACATGGGACATTGAAACTTTGATCAGTGAGGCGCAGGATATGGATCCCAATCCCGATCCCGGAATGTAACTGCCTGCACCACGAGCGGCCAGAATAAGCTTCCCAACCATCCGACGGCCGGACTGCTTCAACCGCTGCCCATGCCTAGCTGACCATGCCTAGCTGACCATGGTCCCATATCGTCCTGGACTTTATTATGGGTTGTGGCGGAAGTGTGGTCTTGGGCCTGCTGTGGAGGAGGGGTGACACAGTGAGCTCACAGGGCGGCACGGAGGCGGGGAGGAACAGGTGCACGGAACTAGCTTGATGAGGAGAGACTCTTCTTATGTCTTACAGTGAGAAGGAGCGAGAGAGAGACAACTCGAGTGACGGAGTGGCTGCGTCCAGGGTAGGAGCCAGACACTGCAGAGAAATCACACTTGTTTAGGCTCCACAACATCCCGGCGGCTATAGTCTCCGACAGAGGACCTGAAGTCACCTCCCGAGTATGGAAGGAGTTCTGCACAATGCTGGGTGCTAAGGTTAGTTT